>NC_084571.2:11152500-11487500 GCF_033978685.3 Nerophis lumbriciformis
ACCGCCGAGTCAAACTCGTTTCGCAAAATAATTAGCGCATGCTTAGCATTACCGCCGGGTCAGAATTACCGCCGTGTCAAACTCGTTTCGCAAAATATTATTTTTATTAGCGCATGTCTAGAATTACCGCCGGATCAAACTCGTTTCGCAAAATAATTAGCGCATGCTTAGCATTACCGCCGGGTCAGAATTACCGCCGTGTCAAACTCGTTTCGCAAAATATTATTTTTATTAGCGCATGTCTACAATTACCGCCGTGTCAAACTCGTTTCGCAAAATAATTAGCGCATTGTTAGCATTACCGCTGGGTCAGAATTACCGCCGTGTCAAACTCGTTTCGCAAAATATTATTTTTATTAGTGCATGTCTAGAATTACCGCCGGGTCAAACTCGTTTCGCTAAATAATTAGCATATGCCTAGAATTTCCGCCGGGTCAAACTCGTCACGTCACGAGTGACACTTCACCTGTCATCATTTTCAAAATGGAGGAGGCTGATTTCAACAATTTAAAATCGCATAAAGGGAAGAAGATAAAGAGCTATTCAGTAGGATTTACGGTCCAAGCTATTGAATATGCTAAATAGAACAGTAAGCAGCTATGTTTTATTAATATACCGTAGCTGCGTGTGTCAATCATGAGTCATTAAACGACTCCCGCCTCCTGGTGATAGAGGGCGCTAGTGATCCTTCTTGCGACTACTTGGCTGCAGAAGAAGTGACAACAAGCAGCAACAGTTAGCAGCGATCGTTTATTTTTTCCTCTTGCTTGCACTTTTAACATGGAGGATTACATATCTAAAATAAAACAGTTTTCTAAACTGGACTTTCAATCGAAACAGGAGGTAATAATTAAAGGAAGATCTCCATCGAGACAGAGAGACTTTTAAAACTGAAGAAAGATAAGGAAGACTTCTATAAATAAGTTATCGATGCTTTTGTTCAGAAGGAGCTGCGCATGGACTTCATTTATAAGTAAAGGTAAGACCATAACAACGTTTTTTTTTATTAAATGTGCTTTTCATGATGGTATCCTTACATCACACTCAAATTTATAAGCGCAGGCCTAAATTTACCGCATGCCTTTGGTAAGCGCCGGAGTGAGAAGAGGTTTTAAAATAATTAGCGCATGCTTACATTTACCGCATGCCTTTGGTAAGCGCCGGAGTTAGAAGAGGTTTTAAATTAATTACCGCTCCGGCGCTAATTCAAGGAAATACGGTACTTAAATATGTTCTGATTTTAAAGCAAGTTATTCATTGATCTGTGAATAAAATATGAAACAATCACATTTCGTTGCCCATACAAATTGTGCAACAAGGCTATATGTATATGTATATATGTTTGTATATTCATAAATATATATATATATATATATATATATATATATATATATATATATATATATATATATATATATATATATATCCATCCATTTTCTACCGTTTGTCCCTTTCGGGGTGGCGGGGGGTGCTGGAGCCTATCTCAGCTGCATTCGGGCGGAAGGCAGGGTGTACCCTGGACAAGTCGCTCCCTCATCACAGGGCCAACACAGATAGTAAGACAACATTCACACTCACAACCTATCCCCCAGGTGCATGTCTTTGGAGGTGGGAGGAAGCCGGAGTACCCAGAGGGAACCCACGCAGTCACGGGGAGAACAAGCAAACTCCACACAGAAAGATCCCGAGCCCGGAACTCAGGACCTTCGTATTGTGACGCACATGCACTAACCCCTGTTCCACCATGCTGCCATATATATATATATATATATATATATATATATATATATATATATATATATATATATATATATATATATATATATATATATATATATATATATATATATATATATATACATACATATATATATATATATATATATATATATATATATATATATACATACATATTTATATCCATCCATCCATCTTTTTCCGCTTATCCGACGTCGGGTCGCGGGGGCAGCAGCCTAAGCAGGGAAGCCCAGACTTTCCTCTCCCCAGCCACTTCGTCCAGCTCCTCCCGGGGGATCCCGAGGCGTTCCCAGGCCAGCCGGGAGACATAGTCTTCCCAACGTGTCCTGGGTCTTCCTCGTGGCCTCCTACCGGTTGGACGTGCCCTAAACACCTCCCTAGGGAGGTGCTCGGGTGGCATCCTGACCAGATGCCCGAACCACCTCATCTGGTCATCACCTCATCAACATATTTATATGTTTATATATATACATATGTATGTATATATATAAACATACATGTATATATATATATATATATATATATATATATATATATATATATATATATATATATATATATATATATATATATATTCACTCTGTCAAGAAAATAATTTCACAGCATTAAACAGTGTTTTTTCAAAGTAAAACCATAAGTTACTGTAACATTATAACAAATGACTGTACAAATTAAGATATCCTTATATTAACAGTAGAATATCATGGTCCTTTGTAATGTCAACACATTACTGTACATTCTTAAAGGGTACCATAGTAGCACATTGTTGTGCAGTAGTTGGCAGTATCCTGTTTAAACGAGAATAATTACCACAGCAATTGTATTGTAATAACCTAAAAAATTACAACATTTATTGTAATTAACTATAAAATCTCAGATGTTACAGTAAAGTGCTGAAAGAGTAAATTACTGCAAATTGTAATGGACAATGAATGCAGTAATTAGCCAGTCATTTGCTGTGCCTCAAAAGGGGCCCTCGAGGGCCCGCAGCAAATACAAGTTAAGTTAAGTTAAGTTAAGTTAATGTCTTTGGAGCGCAGTCCTTACCTCCAGATTCTCCAGCCTCTGCTTGAGCGACTGCAAAGTCTGCGAGAGTTGCGCCAAAGTGTCCGCGGGGCCCCGGGACACGTCCCCCATGGTGTTCTTGCCGCCCGCCTCTTTCCGCCGGGCCCCGGGGCGCGCGTCCCCCGCCGCCTCCGGCCCGCTCTGGCTCTCGCAGCGCGCCAACTTGGAGGTGAGCTCCCGGATGGTTTCCTTCTGGTTCATGATGGTCTCCTTCTGCTGCAGGACGCTCTCCCGCAGCTGCGCTACCGTGCCCTTCAGGTCCTCGCCCGGCACGCTGTTCCGCAGCGTGGCCGCGCAAATGTCCGCGTCCTTGGGCACCGAGGTGCAGATGAACTGCGTCCGTGCGCCGAAGTCCTGGCACGAACTCTGCAGGAAGAGGCAGGACAATAGAAACCATCTCCAGAAGCGGACGTTGTCTGGGGTCTGCATGCTGCGTTCTGGTCTGGGGGTGGGAGAGAAACCGGGAACGCGCGCGGTTTAATCCGCGTGTGGAGCGTGGAGCAGTTTTATACGCGGAGCTGGCTTGTGCGCAGAGCTTCACTGCATCGCCACCGGAGGGGAGGGAACCTCACACCCTCATCAGAAAGCACCAGAGGCGGCGTCACTTCCCAGAGAACACCCCACCCCCACCAACCCCCCCATCTTGGTCACGTGCTCTCACGTGTTACATTATTTCAGTTCTGCTTGACGTTTCTCGACGCTTGTTCCGCACACACACACACACACACACACACACACACACACACAGATTTTTGCATTGCCGACCTTCTTGGGACCTCTGAAAAATGCCTACCTCTTCAGGACCACCCTTTCTAGATGTATAAAGATTTGTATTTACAACATGAATAGGATTTACAAACTATGCAGAGATAAAAAAAAAAGAAGCTTGTTGTGAATAATGAGTCGTAATTTTCACAAAGTTTTACAAGAAAAACGCAACATTTGTGCAATGTTATGATAAAAGTTGGAATTGTACTCGATAACAGTCGCAATTTTACAAGAAAAGCTTAACATTGTGGCAATTTGATGAAAAGAGTCGTAATTTTACTCGACAAAAGTCACAATTTTATAAGAAAACTTTAAAATGTTGGCAATATTGTAATAATAATCGGAACAAAATCATGAAAAAAAGTCATAATGTTACCCCAGAAAATGTCACTGTTTTACAAGAACAACAAAAAAATTGGCAATATTGTGATAAAATTCAGAATTGTATATGACAAATGTCACCATTTTGCATTAAAACTAGTTTTGCATTAAAAAGTAATAATTTTATGAGATATTGATTGCAATATTGCAGAAACAGAAAGAATATGAGAAATTGTTCCCAATTTTATAAGAAAAAAGTCGACACATTGTGAGGAAAAGACTGCTTTAAGTCAATTCATTTTTATTTTTTTTTGTAAGTGTTTTTTAATTTTCATTATATAGTTGAAGTTATTACAGTATGTCTCTAAATACATATTTATTTATTTATTTTTAATTAATTTTGGCCAAACGGGCGCATTTCAATTTCTCACACACACTTGTTATTTCATATGTTGGCCAGAGGGGGAGCACTTTTAAAACCGACACACAGTCAATTTGAAAAATCCCTCTTTTTTAGGACCACCCTCATTTTGATATAATTCACCACCAGGGGTGCGAATGAGACATTCTCTATTAGATGCAATGCTTTTCAGTATTGGGACCATGATTTATGTCATCACTTGTTCACACCTCCTCATATGGAAGCTACTTTTACTTGTTGATGTCTCAAGAAGGGTAGAAATACAGGAACACACACACACACACACACACACACACACACACACACACACACACACACACACACACACACACACACACACGCACGCACACACACGCACACACACGGGAGCAGGACGCAAGTTGAGCTTCAGCACCAAGGACAGCGGTTTATGAATTGTTAATGGGGCCAATCAATTTGCTTTGATTTATTATTTGTCAAATTATATCTTATTTTACACCCAAAAAACGATCTATTATTATTCCAACGCAAAAGTGTGGCGCACTCCAAATTGTTAAACATCCCAGATTACCCAGAATTCCCGATTTTCCGGGGTCATTTTTCCCCATTGAAAATGAATGAGCCATTTTTCGAACATGTACAACTCCCACATTTCTCAACCGATTCGAAGCGTTCCACCTTGCACACACTCCACTCACCTTGCACAATCAAACTACAAAAAAATTCCAGGAATTCCCAGAATTCCCGGTTTTCACCTCCTCCTGGAAGGTTTTCACAGTCCACATGTGTCAACCATTTTTTGACCAAACCACCTTCAAAACATTCTTTTTAATTGGGACAGCAAAACTAACCTTTTTCTTTTTGTACAAATTCCCAGTTTTCCTGAAATTCCAGGAATTCCGAAATACCAATTAGAATTGTAACTGTTACTACCTCAATTTTTTTACCGGTTTCGAAAAATTCTAACACCAACTCATTCATATCATCTTGGACAATGGTGGCATTATCTATATTTTTCAAACTTTCCCCATTTTTCCAGAAATTCCCAAATTTCTAGGAAATTCCCATTCAAATTAATGGATCTATTCAAAGTTCTACAATGCCCCAAATTCTGCACCATTTTTTTCCGGATTCCAACCCTTCAACCATCACATATATCAAACGCAAAACATGTTGTGCTTTTCCCCAAATTCGCGGGTTTTCTCGGAATTTCCAGTAATTTTCTCCCCATTGACAATGAATGGGTACTATACAATAAACTACATATCCCACATTTCCCATTCGATTTGAACTGTCACACCATCCCCACACTCCACAAACCCTGGACATTCACGGCAGCATGTATACAAGTCCCAAAAATTTCAGGAATTCCCAGAATACCCTGTTTTCCAAAGCCCTATTTTCGCCTCCTCCTGGAAAGTTTAAACAGTCCACATTTTATTATTCTTAGTTGGGACAACACAACTACCATTTTTATTTTCGTACAAATTCACGTTTTTTCTCTCCAAAATTCCAGGAATTCTGAAATACCAATTAAAACTCAAACTGTTACTACTAAATGTTTTAACCGTTTTGAAAAATTCCAACACCAACCCATTCATATCTTTTAGGACAATTGTTTTATTACCTATATTTTCAAACATTCCCATTTTTCCAAAAATTCCCAATTTTTTAGGAAATTTCCATTCAAATTAATGAACCTACTCATAGTTCTACAATGACCAAAATTCTATACATTTTTCACCAGTTTTTACCCAATTCCGACCTTTCAACCATCAACACACACTGCTCTTCCTATATATCAAACTTGAAAGGATTTGCAAATCCTTTTCACCCTATATTCAATTGAATAGACTGCAAAGACAAGATATTTAATGTTCCAACTGGAAAACGCTGTTATTTTTTGCAAATATTAGCTCATTTGGAATTTTAAGCCTGCAACATGTTTAAAAAAAGATGGCACAAGTGGCAAAAAAAAGCTGAAAAAGTTGAGGAATGCTCATCAAACACTTATTTGGAACATCCCACAGATGAACAGGCTGATTGGGAACAGGTAGGTGCCATGATTGGGTATAAAAGCAGCTTCCATGAAATGCTCAGTCATTCACAAACAAGGACGGGGCGAGGGTCACCACTTTGTGAACATCAGTGTGTAAAGGATATCACCACATGGGCTCAGGAACACTTCAGAAAACCACTGTCAGTAACTACAGTTGGTCGCTAAATCTGTAAGTGCAAGTTAAAACTGTACTATGCAAAGCAAAAGCCATTTATCAACAACATCCAGAAAGGCTTCGCTGGGCCCGAGTTCATCTAAGATGGACTGATGCAAAGTGGAAAATTGTTCTGAGGTTTGACGAGTCCACATTTCACATTTTTTTGGAAACTGTGGACGTTGTGTCCTCCGAAACAAAGAGTAAAAGAACCATCCGGATTGTTGTAGGCGCAAAGTTCAAAAGCCAGCATCTGTAATGGTATGGGGGTGTATTAGTGCCCAAGGCATGGGTAACTTACACATCTGTGAAGACACCATTAATGCTGAAAGGTACATACAGCTTTTGGAGCAACATATGTTGCCATCCAAGCAACGTTATCATGGACGCCCCTGCTTATTTCAGCAAGACAATGCCAAGCCACGTGTTACAACAGCGTGGCTTCGTAGTAAAAGAGTTCGGGTACTAGACTGGCCTGCCTGTAGTCCAGACCTGTCTCCCTTTGAAAATGTGTGGCGCAATATGAACCCTAAAATACCATAGCGGACTGTTGAACAACTCAAGCTGTACATCAAGCAAGAATGGGAAATCATTCCACATGAAAAGCTTCAAAAATTGGTCTCCTCAGTTCCCAAACGTTTACTGAGTGTTGTTAAAAGGAAAGGCCATGTAACACAGTGGTAAAAATGCCCCTGCGACAACTTTTTTGCAATGTGTTGCTGCCATTAAATTTTAAGTTGATGATTATTTGCAAAAAAAACAAAAACATTTTTTTTATTGTCTTTGCAGTCTATTCATTTGAATATAAGTTGAAAATGATTTGCAAATCATTGTATTCTGTTTTTATTTACCTTTTACACAACGTGTCAACTTCACTGGTTTTGGGGTTTGTACAAAAATGATACACAACCTCTCCTGTTGTTGAGTTATGACTGATTTATTATGAAGAGTTCCATCGTTATTCATCTTTTACTGTGTGACTGTTGCATCCAGTCACTCCAGTTCCTTTTGAAAGGTTATAAAAGTCATGGAGAGGCGTGACAAAATGTGACATAACTCCATGATCAGTGTTGATGTTGCGGCGACATGACGCAACAGCCCTTTAAGAGCAATGAAAAGGTGCATCAGTTAATACATCTGCTGTTACCTAAACGACACGCCCGTCGTCTTTGACTACGCTTTTAGGCGTGGAAGTAGATGAGAGAACTCTTTCAGGGCTTGGCGTGACATGAGCCAATGTGATTTGGTGATGTAAGTGTCAGAGATTGTCGTGTGAAGTGATGAAACAAACTTCACTTCTGCACAAACACGCCGTCATATCTTTTTTTTTTTTACATGTACTGTATTTCTGCTTGTGACACCAGCATAAAAATATTGTTGTTTTTTCTCCTGGGGATGTCAAAGTTAATCATTTAATGCATGTGATTGGTCACAAAAAACAGTGCTTTGAATGAATGAATGAATGTATTTATTCCGACAGACAGACATATATAGCAACACTTCATCACTCTTTGTAATTTGACAGCCATGCAAAGCAAAAGCCATTTATCAACAACACCCAGAAACGACGCCGGCTTCGCTGGGCCCGAGCTCTGAAGATTAACTTCAGATCTATTTGTCGATATAAAGTTTTAATTATTTGTAGTTTTATGAACTTTGTGTTAAAAAAAAAAAAAGTTTTAATGGCAAAATATACAATGTATTTTCCCCCAAAATTGTCAAAGTGGAATATTTTGATGTGAAGTAATTGGAGTTTTAAGTAATTCATAACATTTGTTTTGATTTATTATAATGGGAAAAAGAAAGAATGCTTATCCATGTCCCGCCCCTAATTTACAATCAACTTATATGTTGGTTATATAGTCCAAGTTTCAACAGCAGATTTGATGGATGCATAACAATTTCAGAACAAGAATAACATATGCAGGAAAACACTTTGTCAATAGCATTGAGCGACCATGAAATTAGCTCCATCTTGCCTGGATATCTTTCCTCTTCTGAAGCCTTGTCTGGTGTGTTATGTCCCTTATTCCACAGTGAGTTATTTTGCACCTGTGTACCACAGTTGAGATAGTCCCAACAACTAGTCATGTTTTTGATAGTTTCCCAACAACACAATTTTTACCGCAAGGTTGAACACTCTTAGGCTAGAAGACAGTTTAATTTCTCCCACATTTTCACCCCCGCTATAGATAATGTTTGAGCCTTGAATGTGGAATTTACTATGTTATGTTTGAATTTCAGGACACCCCTGAGTTCATGTGGACCATCTCTGAGTGAAAACAGACTCTGTATATTTGCAGGTAGAGCCCTTTGTGAGGCCATAAACATAACTTGAAGGCTACTGTATTGGATTATATCATGTAGTTTAAGAAAATTACTCATTACGAATAAAACAATGGTATGAACTTTACATGGGGCATAATGTATACTTCTAATTGCCTTTTTTCTGGAGCTTTAATCATAAATAGAAAATAAATGCAAATTAATCATATCATTTATTTTGACCGCACATGATTCCGGGACTAAATTAAATAAATACACAAAATATTGAAATAATTACCTAAAATTACATAAAATTGGAATTAAATACTTACATTTGTTGTTAAATGTGTCATTCATTTATTTATTGTGAAAGCAACATGGCTCAAACTTAAGGGGTTCCTGGTTCGAATCAAGCTTTTATTAATTTATTAATTTTACTCATTTATTTATGAATTTACGGACACAATTTTGTGTATTACATTATTGTTTCTTTTGTTAATATTAGACTACGTTCTGCAGAAAGGTAATCCTTAGAAGCATAGAGTTTATAGATAGGGATCCGCAGTTAAAATATACATTATCATATAATATGCAAAATACAATACAATTCATTTCAAACTTTACCCCACCAAATACCCATTTACAATTTCCTACCAACACGTTTACATCTACAGAGAAGGAAGCTTTTAACCCACCAAATCAGTCTTTATATCGTATAATTTAAATTTGATAAGAAAGTTGCATCTTGAAAATTTGCAACAATCATAACATACACACAAGAATCAAAACCTAAATTATGCGACCAATGTGACCAACTGGCACCCAATGCTATTGAAAAAAAGTACATGTGTCATGTCTGGGTGATCATGTTTTATTTTAGTCATGTTCGGTTTTGTTTTTGGACTTCTTGTGCACTTTTGTTTGTTCTGTCACCATAGCAACCATTAGTTTTACTTGGTTCACATCCTCATGTCACGCACCAGTCTCACGTTTTCACATTTTGCGTCACGCACCTGCTGTCACTAATCATGTCACTATTATTTAAGCTCCCAGTTGCCAGGCTGTCTTCCTGGCGACATCACTCTCTACATATCCTATCTATCCATCCATGCTACTGCTACCCATGATATTCATGTCCCCTATAGTTCATGCTTCATGCCATGCCACATCCAGCTTTATTTGCTTCTCGGGAAAACAAACACACCATAGTGCACGTCCTGACAACAATGATGCAATATGAACATACAGCTGGCCTAAATAGCATGTTAGCATGGATTAGCTTGCAGTCATGCAGTGACCAGATATGCCTAATTAGCACTCCAAAAAGTCAATAACATCAACAAAATGCACCTTTGTGCATTCACGCACAGTATAAAACGTTTGGTGGACAAAACAAACAAAAGTGCACAAGAAGTCCAAAAACAAAACCGAACATGACTAAAACAAAACATGATCACCCAGACATGACAACATGAATAATTTTGAATCGAGAATCGATTCTGAATCGAATCATTAACCCCAAGAATTGAACCAAATCGATTCACAGCCCTAATAAAAATGTATTTAATGTCAGGTTGTGACGTTGATTTGACCGTTGGAATTTGGTCATTTTTCAACCAATATTCTACAACACAAATACATTGTTGAAACAACATGCCTTTTGATGACGTTCAATCAATAATCAACGTTGGGTTCTGACGTTGATTTGACCATTGAATTATGGTCATTTTCTAACCAATATACTACAACACAAGTACAACGTTGAAACAACATGCTTTTTGACGACGTTTAATCAATGTTGGGTTCTGACGTTGATGTGACCATTGAATTTTGGTCATTTTCTAACCAATATACAACAACACATATACAACGTTGAAACAACATGCTTTTTGAAATGTTTTCAATGTCAGGTTCTGATGTTGATTTGACGATTGAAATTGGGTCATTTCCCAACCAACGACGTTGTGTCAGTTTACAAATACAGCTATTTTGCAACATTGGTTCAACGTCAGTTTTAAAGCACATGTTCGTATAATCAACGTTGTATCAACGTCTTGTGCTTGCTAGGAATTGATGACTTCTTAAAAGTAATTTTCCAAACACTGGTTACATGAGAGCGCGGTTGACGTCATTACGTGCTGAAAGCCGTAAGGGGGCGGGGCAGAATGCTTACAACACTGTGGAAAGTAAGCATCCGTGTAAAGGCTACAAACAACCCCTTTAAAAAAGACACGTCAAACCAAAGTTCATTTCAAACCAGTGTTTTGTTTCGTGACTATGCAGACCTGAAGGGTGTATGATTCATAACATCCTGCAAAAAAGAACCTCATAATTGTCAGAGTGCATAAAAAAACTATTAATGTGTGAACAAGACAAGTGGTTGTCAAGCACCGCCCACACTTTAGCAAGCTGTAGAACCAGATGCTTCAAGTGGGCACTTTAAAAGTGTTTATTATCTTTTTGCCTTCTTTGTTCCTTCTATTTTCAGTGAGTAATGCTAATAAGTTTCTAGCAGCTGTTGATACTGTTTTGATTTGTTTTTTTTCCACGGTGCACATGAAATAATAATGGAGTTTGACAGAAGTTCTTTTTTTCCAAAGTCTCGCCTGATACAACAAAACAACACGTGACAAAAGGCGATACTAATCTGATGCACGCGTTTGCAGGGCCCGCATCTCCTTAATAATGCAAGCCCATGTCTTACGCAACAATCAATAGGCGCAATCTCACGCGTCGCCGTGAGCGCGGTCCGTGGTGCCGGACAGGCGAAACGGGGTTGGACGGCACGCAGTTTTTTTGCACCGGGGATATATATGTATATATACATATACATACTATATGTATGTATATGTATATATACATATACATACATATATATATATATATATATATATATATATATATATATATATATATATATATACACATATACATATATATATATATATATATATATATATATATATATATATATATATATATATATATATATATATATATATATATATATATATATATATATATATATATATACACATATACATATATATATATATATATACATATATATATATATATATATATATATATATGTGTATATATATATATATATATATATATATATGTGTATATATATATATATATATACATATACATATATATATATACATATATATATATATATATATATATATATATATATATATATATATATATATATATATATATATATATATATATATATATATATATATATATATATATATATATATATATATATATATATATATATATATATATATATACAGTGTTGGGTTGGTTACTGAAAACCAGTAACTAGTTACAGTTACTAGTTACTTTATTTCAAAAGTAACTCAGTTACTAACTCAGTTACTTACACCAAAAAGTAATGCGTTACTGTGAAAAGTAACTATTTAGTTACTTCTTCTACTTTTTTTTTTTAAAGCTCCCATTAATGCCCTTTTAGCCTTCATTTCAGTACTGTTATTGCACTGGAGAATAATACAATCTGTTGATCAACTTGACATGCATTTGCATCACTGAACTCTGCTAAGCAATGTGCTCTACATACAACACACAAAGACAAAGATATGTTTCAAAGGGCCAATTTATTTCAGGCCAGAACAAATTGACAAAACTATTTTAAATAGCTGCAACATAACATACATAAGTAACAAACAGCATAATAACACTAACACTAACCACGTTAAACCCAGATTCCGAACTAACAAAGGTCTTAACTCATTCTCTTTCTATGCCACTTCAATATGGAATGCACTCCCAACAGGTGTAAAAGAAAGGGCATCTCTATCCTCCTTCAAAACCGCACTAAAAGATCACCCCCAGGCAACTACAACCCTAAACTAACACCCTCCCTTCCACATAATACCTCTTCGGATTGTAAATAATCAAATGTAGACACTTTTTCTTATACTTTCTGATCTCTCTCTCTGTGTCCACTACTTGCTGTACATATCCTACCAAGTCAGTCCTACACTGTTTCAATGTCCATTTCTCTGATGATGCAATTGTTGATGACTGAAGTGTTGATACCAACCAAACCTAACCTCCTCCCACCCCCCCTCCATATCCCACACCCCGGATTGTAAATAATGTAAATAATTCAATGTATATACCCTGATGATTATCTTGTGTGATGACTGTATTATGATGTTAGTATATATTTGATAGTATATATCTGTATCATGAATCAATTTTAGTGGACCCCGACTTAAACAAGTTAAAAAACTTATTTGGGTGTTACCATTTAGTGGTCAATTGTACGGAATCTACTAATACAAGTTTCAATCAATCAATCAATCAACAACATAGCTGTAAACCTGGCTTCACCTAAGGAAGACACACGTGACATACACAGAGCCTAACCAGGCAGATTTGAATTGTTGTTTTGGGCAGGAGACGGGATCTTTGATCCAAGACACAACTTACATTTAACTAAAATGTTCTTTTCTTTGTGCTCCACAAAAGAAAAGAAGTGAGAATATCTCATACTTGCCAACCCTCCCGAATTTCAGTGCCTCTCCCTGGGACAACCATTCTCCAAATTTCTCCCGATTTCCAGCCGGACTTAAGGCACGCCCCCTCCAGGTCCGTGCGGATCTGAGTGAGGACAGCCTGTCGTCACGTCCGCTTGGCCAACCAAAAAGTAACCACAGAACATTATACCGTATAGTCGTATAGTGTTCTGTGGTTACTTTTTGGTTGGCCAACGGTTTACGTTGTATTGCGCACCCCCCTCCCCTCCCCTTCCCACACCCAGACACGCACACACACACAGAGAGCGCAGAGGAAGAATCAGAAGCACGTCTCTGCTACGCTGCAATAAAACACACTCAGATCCTCAGTTTCTAGCCGATACTACATAAAAAATAACGCAAAATAACGCAGTAACGCATCACGTAGTAACGGTAACTGAGTTACTGAATATAAAAAATAACGCGTTAGATTACTAGTTACCGCCGAAACTAACGGCGTTACAGTAACGCGTTGCTTTGTAACGCGTTAGTCCCAACACTGTATATATATATATATATATATATATATATCAATCAATCAATCAATCAATCTTTATTTATATAGCCCTAAATCACAAGTGTCTCAAAGGGCTGCACAAGCCACAACGACATCCTCGGTACAAAGCCCACATACGGGCAAGGAAAAACTCACCCCAGTGGGACGTCGATGTGAATGACTATGAGAAACCTTGGAGAGGACCGCATATGTGGGTAACCCCCCCCCTCTAGGGGAGACCGAAAGCAATGGATGTCGAGTGGGTCTGACATAATATTGTGAGAGTCCAGTCCATAGTGGATCCAACATAATAGTAAGAGTCCAGTCCATAGTGGGGCCAGCAGGACACCATCCCGAGCGGAGACGGGTCAGCAGCGCAGAGATGTTCCCTATAGATATATAATATATATATATATATATATATATATATATATATATATATATATATATATATATATACATATATATATATATATATATATATATATATATATATATATATATATATGTATGTATATGTATATATATATATATATATATATATATATATATATATATATATATATATATATATATATATATATATATATATATATATATATATATATATTTATGCATATGTTTTTTTTAAATAGTGTTAAAAAAATATTTTAAAAAATTGAATAAAAGAGCAAACGTGAAATACATAAAGAAACATTTTAAAGTTTTTCTTGTTATATATCACGCTTGCTTTTTTATTCTATTTTTTATCTTTTTTTATAGTATTAAAATGTATATATTTGTATTTTTTATTAACATTTTTTGAATGAAAATAAATAATAAATATACCTTTGATAAAAAATATATGAACCATAACATATTTTTTTAAATTCTATATCGACAATTAGACATGGAGTTGGTCCCTAGATTTCGGTGTTGAATAATTAAAAAAATAAAATAATAATAATAATAATAATAATAATAATAATTAGTATATTACTAATTTAAAACATTGTAATGACTGAGACCCTTCCGGCTTCCCGGGACCAAACTTGAGGGGAGACCTAAAGATTAAAAGAACAAAACAAAATCCACATATTTTATTGGTTTTAAATAGAAAAACATATAAAAGGCATGTTTAGATATTTCAGTGCGCAGCTCTCAGTGGAAAATGTTGGCTTTTTCTGAGGCGGCACTTCATCTTCGCATTCAAGCAAAGCTTTATTCCTCTGCTGTTTGGGCGCTCCCACAGGAGGTCACCAACAATGGAGGCTGGTAAGTTGCCAACCAGGTGTAAAAATAGCTCCGATTAAGACAAAGACAGATTTCATCCCGATGTAGTTGCACTAATTTCCCTTAAGGTCTGCGATGCCTTGGCTTTTATTCACGTGTGTCATCACACTCATTTCTCATCTGCCTGCGCTTGATGGGAACATGATACAAGGTATCGTCTTTCACTATCATGTGACGGGTGTTTTATTTGTTTGTTTTTTCCAACATGTTGTCACGCGTGTCAGGAATTCTAAATATATCCCAGCGGGAATCTTTTAGTGCTTTAATTCCCCACTTCTCATCTGCTGCCTAATGCATGCAAACTGCCAGACACGCAACATGTTCACGGAAAGCCGCTGCAATATTTGCGTGCCACCGAGCAAGATGGCGCTTTTGATCCTTGCTCCCTGAGGTGCGTGTTTGGGTTTTATACACTCATCCTTTTATGCTCTAACCTTGACATAAAAACACACAGCAATTGTCGATGTTGTGTTAGAGGAATATGCTTGGGTCGAGTAAACTTTCAGTTTCGGTTCCTGCCAAGGCGTGGCAACCTCGGTGGTCAAAAGCATGAGAGACGGGCAAATCATTTTAGAAAAAGTGTAAAACTTCAACTCTAGTCACCTCTCATCATTTTAGACAGGGGTTGGGGGTCTTAATACTTATTTTGGTGGGTTTTAACCTAACAACTTACATGTTAAGTTCCTACAACACCTTGTAAATCAAATTTTAGGGTACATTGGAACTCATATAGTACCTAAAACAACAAGAATACAAGAATTAAAAACGATATGTTTAACTAAAAAAATGCAATTTCAACTCTGTTAAAAGCCAGCGTCAAACTGAGATGCTAACTGTTAGCATGCCAGCCAGAAAACGTCAAAGAACAAAATAAATGTATTTTGGGTATATACTTAAAAAATAGGCAAAAACAAGCTAGCACACTAAAATTAGCATGCTAAAAGTTTGTATTCCTGAAACAACAAAATATTTGACTCTGTAATGTATAACTGTCAAAAGAGAAATTTTTTTTTTATCATGCTAACTGTTAGCATGCATGAAGGAAGAAAATGTTTAACTCTGAGTTGTATAAAACATGCTTATGTTAGCGTGCTAAACGTTAACGTGTGAAATAAAATATATATTTGACTCTTAGGCGTACCTGTAAAACTAGCAAAAAAGCTACCATGCTAACAATTTTGCATGAAGTAACTCAATATTTGGTTTTGAGGTGTATACCTGTAAAATTAGCTAAAGAAAATGTGAGCATGCTAACATGCTAACATTACCAAGCAAAAGGTTAGCATTTTTGCAATAACTAAATATTTGATTCTGTGGTGTATAAATGTCAAATTAGCAGAAAAAATATTACGCTAATGCATGAAATAACATCTTTGACTCCAATGTATGCATCCGCAAAATAAGCAAAGACAATTTAGCATACTAAAATGCTAATATTATCATGCTTAAATTTAACATGCTAAAAGTTAAAATGTGTCTCAAAAGTTACAAGTTAAGTTCCTACAGCACCTTGTAGATCAAATTTTAGGGTAAATTGGAACTCATACTGTACCTAAAACACTACGGTAATAAAAACATGAAATACAATAATTAAAAACGATACAACTATTAAATGCAATTTCAATTCTGTTAAAAGCCAGCGTCAAACTGAGATGCTAACTGTTAGCACGCTAGCCAGATAACATCAAAGAACACAATAAATAAATATACCTAAAACATTAATTGATTGATTGAAACTTTTATTAGTAGTTTGCACAATACAGTATATATTCCGTACAATTGACCAATAAATGGAAACACCCAAATACGTTTTTGAACTTGTTTAAGTCGGTGTCCACGTTAATCAATTCATGGTAAAAACAAGCTGGCATACTAAAATTAGCATGCTAAAAAGTGTGTCTCTGTAATGCCCATCCATCCATCCATCAATTTTCCATCCCATTTCGGGGTCGCGGGGGGCGCTGGAGCCTATCTCAGCTACAATTGGGCTGTAGGCGGGGTACACCCTGGACAAGTCGCTACCTCATCGCAGGGCCAACACAGATAGACAGACAACATTCACACTCACATTCACCCACTAGGGCCAATTTAGTGTTGCCAATCAACCTATCCCCAGGTGCATGTCTTTGGAGGTGGGAGGAAGCCGGAGTACCCGGAGGGAACCCACGCAGTCACGGGGAGAACATGCAAACTCCACACAGAAAGATCCCGAGCCCGGGATTGAACCCCAGACTACTTAGGACCTTCGTATTGTGAGACAGATGCACTAACCCCTCTTCCACCGTGCTCTGTAATGTATAACTGTAAAACTAGAAAAACAAAAACGTTATCATGCTAACTGTTAGCAGGCATGAAGGAAGAACATGTTTAACTCGGAGTTGTGTAAAAACATGCGTACGTTAGCATGTTAAAGTTAACATATGTGAAATAAAAATATATTTGACTCTTTGGCGTACCTGTAAAACTAGCAAAAAAACTCCCATGCTAACAGTTATGCATGATATTTAATTTTCAGGTGTATACCTGTAAAATTAGCTAAAGAAAAAATGCGAGCATACTAACATGCTAACGTTACCAAGCAAAAAGTTTGCATTTTGGAAATAACTAAATATTTGATTATGTGGTGTGTAACTGTAAAGTTCCTACAGCACCTTGCAAATCAAATTTTAGGGTAAACTGGAACTCATACTGTATCGAAAACAACATTTCAGTCAGTCATTCATTGAGGACATGAACTACGGTAAAAAAACAAAAAACACTAAATACAATAATTAAAAACTGTATGTTTAACTATAAAATTAACTCTGTTAAGAGCCAAGTCCAACTGAGATGCTAACTGTTAGCACGCTAGCCAGATAACGTCAAAGAACAAAATTAAAATATACCTGCAAAATAAGCAAAAACAAGCTAGCATACTAAGATTACCATACTAAAAGTTTGTATTCCTGAAACAACAGCATATTTAACTCTGTAATGTATAACTGTAAGACAAATGTTATCATGCTAACTTTTAGCATGCGTGAAGGAAGAACGTGTTTAACTAGGAGTTGTACACAATGAGCAAAGAAAAACTAGCATACTAGCATGCTTATGTTAGCATGTTAACATATGTGATATACAAATATATTTGACTCTTAGGCATACCTGCAAAACTAGCTAAAAAGCTACCATGCTAACAATTATGCATGAAGTAACACAATATTTGATTTTGAGGTGTATACCTGTTAAATTAGCTGAAAATCAAATAAAATGCGAGCATACTAACATGCTTACATTATCAAGCATGAAAGTTAGCATTTTATTAAATATTTGATTATGTGGTCTATAACTGTAAAGTTCCTACAACACCTTGTAAATCAAATTTTAGGGTAAATTGGAACTCATACTGTGCCTAAAACAACACTTCAGTCAGTCATACATTGAGGACATAAACAACGGGAATAAAAAACACTAAATACAATAATTAAAAACTATATGTTTAACTATAAAATTAACTCTGCTAAAAGCCAAGTCCAACTAAATATTTCATATATTTATTTATGCTAACTGTTAGCATGCAATAAGTAACGCAATACTTGACTCTGAGGTGTATAAATGCAAAATGAGCTAAAAAAAACTAGCAAAAAACTAGCACACTAACATGCTAACTTTTAACATGCAATATTTGTATATTTATATAGATTTATATATTACAATATTTGACACAAAGATGTACACCTGCAAAATGCACTAAAAATGCTTGGACGCTAACATGCTAATATGCTGAATTTAGCAGGTTAACAGTTGTGAAGTGAAGTGAATTATATTTATATAGCGCTTTTCTCTAGTGACTCAAAGTGCTTTTACATAGTGAAACCCAATATCTAAGTTACATTTAAACCAGTGTGGGTGGCACTGGGAGCAGGTGGGTAAAGTGTCTTGCCCAAGGACACAACGGCAGTGACTAGGATGGCGGAAGCGGGGATCAAACCTGGAACCCTCAAGTTGCTGGCACGGCCACTCTACCATCCGAGCTATACCTTCATGCATGAAGTAACACAATATTTCATTTTGAGGTTTATACCTGCAAAATTAGCTAAAAAAAAAGAAAAAAAAAGCTAGCATGATAACATGCTAATATTTACATGCTAAAAATTTACATTCCTGAAACACATAAATATTTGACTCAGTAGTGTACAACTGTAAAATTATATAAAATGATCATGCTAACATTTTGCATGCATAAAGTAACAACACATTTGACTCTGAGGTTTACATCTGTAAAATAAGCCCAAAAAATCCAGCATACTAAGATGCTTACGTTAGCATGCTAAAAGTTTGTATGTGTAAAATACCAAAATATTTGACTCTGAAGCATACCAGTAAAATTTGCAAAAAAAGCTAAGTGTTTACAGTTAACTTGCATAAAGTAACAAAGTATTTGACACAAAGGTGTACGCCTGCAAAATGCATTAAAAATGCTAGCACGTTAACATGCTAAAATTAACATCCTAACAGTTGTTATGCATGAAGTAACACAATATTTCATTTTGAGGTTTATACC
The DNA here is from genome assembly GCF_033978685.3 of Nerophis lumbriciformis. Classification (NCBI taxonomy): domain Eukaryota; kingdom Metazoa; phylum Chordata; class Actinopteri; order Syngnathiformes; family Syngnathidae; genus Nerophis; species Nerophis lumbriciformis. Next base: position 11,172,158 of record NC_084571.2, read on the forward strand.
TGCAAAATTAGCTAAAAAAAATAAAAGCTAGCATTCTAACATGCCAACATTTAATAGTTTGCATTCCTGAAACAAATACAAATTTGATTCTGTAGTGTATAACTATAACATTAGGGAGAAAATATTATGTTAACAGTTAGCATTCATGAAGTAACAACACATTTGTAAAATAAGCCAAGAAAATCTAGCACACTAAGATGCTTACGTTAGCATGCTAAAACTTAACATGCATCAAATAAAAACAAAGGATCCTGGGGTGTACACCTGGAAAATAAACACAAAAAAAGACTAGCATACTAACATGTTTAAAGGCAACAGGCATTAAGTAACACAAAACTTGACTCAAAAATGCACGTTTACATGCTAACATGCTTATTAGCATGCTAACAGTTAACATGGGTGAAGTAAACAACATATTTGACTCTGACGTATATACCTGTATAATCTGCAAAAAAAAGCATGCTAATATGCTAACAGTTACCATGCGTTAAGTAACACAATACTTGACTCAGAGGTGTACACATGCAAAATGAGCTAAAAAAAAAACTTTAAAAAACAAACTAGCACACGAACATGTTTACTTTTAATACCAAATACCAAAATATTTGACTCTGAGGCATACCTGTAAAATTTGCAAAAAAAGCTACTGTGTTTACAGTTAACTTGCATAAAGTAACACAACATTTGACTCAACGGTATACACTTGCAAGATGCACGTTAACATGATAACACGCCAAAATTAGCATGCTAGCAGTTAACATGGGTGAAGTAAACAACATATTTGACTCTTAAGGTATAAACCTGTAAAATGTGCACAAAAAAAGCATGCTAATATGCTAACAGTTACCATGCATTAAGTAACAGAGGTGTACACATGCAAAATGAGCTAAAAAAATATTTAAAAAACTTAACATGCTAACTTTAAACATGCTAAAAGAATACATGTGTCGAATACCAGAACATTTGACTCTGAGGCATACCTGTAAAATTTACAAGAAAAAGCTACTGTGTTTACAGTTAACTTGCGTAAAGTGACACAATATTTGACTCAAAGGTGTACACCTGCAATATATATATATATATATATATATATATATATATATATAGTCAAGGTTTGTGTGGTTTATCCGTTATACAGTGCTCAATACCGGGGTACAGAGGAATATACGCTAGGTCAGAAAAATACACAGAGGCTATTTCATCCCTACAAGCCTGTTTTGTGTCAAGACTTGATCTTGGGAGTTTGCTTTTCCGGGATGCAACGGAAAGTTGGCACGGGCGAGACGGGAACCAAGGTACATGATTTATTTATTAAAAAAAGATCAAACAAAAAGCGCGCACAGTGGCGGAGTATAAGCTATGAAACCAAAAGACTATAGCAAAAAAGTACAAATGAAAAGCACGCACAGTGGCGGAAACTATGAACAATTAAACAAAACATTAACTGTGGCTTGAGAAACAAAAACTTACTTGGCATGGAACCGGCATGAAAAAGGAGCAGCAAGGATCATAAGGGTGTGCAGAAGCATATATGGGGTGCGAGGTCGTCAGGCCGAACAACAGAAAATGAATTAACTTAAATACTATGGACATGATTAACGAAAACAGGTGCGTGACTCAAGACGTGAAACAGGTGCGTGACGTGACAGGTGAAAACTAATGGTTGCTATGGTGACCAGACAAGGGAGTGAAAAGACAGAAACTAAACAAAACATGACTTAAAACAAAACATGATAATACAGACATGACATTTTGCAAGTTTCACTGCTCTTCAAATCCCCTAAAGAGCACTGAAACCTGTGACAGGCTTGTAGGGATGAAGCGTGCATATATATATATATATATATATATATATATATATATATATATATATATATATATATATATATATATATATACATATATATATATTCTCCAATGTGGATGCCTCAAAGGTGGCGTTTTTCCTCAAATCCTGAGTGCCATGCCATGTTTTGTTTTTGCTTTGCTAATAGTGCTGCATGCATGTGTGCATGTATGTGTGTGTGCATTTTCTTCTCATCTTTTATTAATGTTTTTTGTTTTGTTTTGTACAGCACTTTGTGTCTGCCATTTGCCTGTGCTTGAAAAGTGCTACATAAATAAAGTTTGACAACCTGAGCCAGACGCTTAGGTAACACGCACCAACACAAACCTGCCCTTACATCATACTTGCCAACCCTCCCGGATTTTCCGGGAGACCCCCGAAATTCAGCGCCTCTCCCAAAAACCTCCCGGGACAAATTGTCTCCCGAAAATCTCCCGAAATTCAGGCGGACCATTGCTCCATGCGGACCCTCCAGGTCCGCATGGAGCAATGTTGTTGTAATATATTGAGTTGGAGGCAATAAACAGGCGAGGTGATGAAGTACGTCTCTTTACTGCAGACTTCAGAACAGACTCACACTTTTGACGTCAGGTGCGCAACACCACGTAAATCGTTGGCCAACCAAAAAGTAACCCCAGTACGCTATAGCCAACATTCACCAGGAGATGGCAACAGACAAACATAGATCACTCTATTACATTCCTCCCCTTTTAGAAATGTAGAAGTTACTCAAAAGAAATAAACAACCCAAGCAAAAAAAAGGAGCAGCTCAATTAAAAACTGTACTTAAGCCACATTCTTTTTTTTTTTTAGTACTGTACTCTTAACCCTCATTTGTAAACAATAACATGCTTATTATACAAACAGTATTTGTACACCTTTAACACAGATTTTTATACTGTCTTCACAGATTCAGTTTTTTTGGTGGTACTCGAAACCTTTCTGGGTACCTGCGGATCACTGGTGGGGTTTTTGTTGTGGGTGATCTGGGTTCTGATGATGGCAACTCAGCAGACCTTGAATCTGGTTCAATGATGAGACTATAATAATATAATAACTGGGATTTATATAGCGCAAGTACCCCTAGACGGCTGCGTTGACCCTGGATCTCAGGAAACAGAGTGGACCGACACCAGCAGATGACATGGCACCCCAAACCATCACTGATGGTGGAAACTTTACACTAGACTTCAGGCAACGTGGATCCTGTGCCTCTCCTGTCTTCCTCCAGACTCTGGGACCTTGATTTCCAAAGGAAATGCAAAATTTGCATGGTTGGGTGATGGTTTGGGGTGCCATGTCATCTGCTGCTGTCGGTCCACTCTGTTTCCTGAGATCCAGGGTCAACGCAGCCGTCTACCAGCAAGTTTTAGAGCACTTCATGCTTCCTGCTGCTGACCTGCTCTATGGAGATGGAGATTTCAAGTTCCAACAGGACTTGGCGCCTGCACACAGCGCAAAATCTACCCGTGCCTGGTTTACGGACCATGGTATTTCTGTTCTAAATTGGCCTGCCAACTCCCCTGACCTTAGCCCCATAGAAAATCTGTGGGGTATTGTGAAAAGGAAGATGCAGAATGCCAGACCCAAAAACGCAGAAGAGTTGAAGGCCACTATCAGAGCAACCTGGGCTCTCATAACACCTGAGTAGTGCCAGAAACTCATCGACTCCATGCCACGCCGCATTAACGCAGTAATTGAGGCAAAAGGAGCTCCAACCAAGTATTGAGTATTGTACATGCTCATATTTTTCATTTTCATACTTTTCAGTTGGCCAACATTTCTAAAAATCCCTTTTTTGTATTAGCCTTAAGTAATATTCTAATTTTGTGACACACGGAATTTTGGATTTTCATTTGTTGCCACTTCAAATCATCAAAATTAAATGAAATAAAGATTTGAATGCATCAGTCTGTGTGCAATGAATAAATATAATGTACAAGTTACACCTTTTGAATGCAATTACTGAAATAAATCAAGTTTTTCAAAATATTCTAATTTACTGGCTTTTACCTGTATATGTATATATATATATATATATATATATATATATATATATATGAAATACTTGACTTGGTGAATTCTAGCTGTAAATATACTCCTCCCCTCTTAGCCACGCCCCCAACCACGCTCCACCCCGACCACCCCCCCACCCGAAATCGGAGGTCTCAAGGTTGGCAAGTATGCCTTACATGGTCATGATGTCGTCAACTAAACAAACTAAGGTGACATCATTTCGGCCTATGAGAGCTAGTTGTCGGGCTGCCCCGAGCAAAGAGAGATGCATTTGGGCCAGGTGGACTGCAGGACCTGTTTTGATGATCACTTGTCTAGAAAGTCAGCTTTTGTTCATCGTTCAACACCGGCGTCATCCTTGATCCGTCACACATATCCACGCCGCCGTTCTACCCGGGATAAGAACAGCGGTACACATCACCAGCATCAAACAACAAGTACAGAACCCAAAACCAGTGAAGTTGGCACGTTGTGTAAATAGTAAATAAAAACAGAATACAATGATTTGCAAATCCTTTTCAACTTGTATTCAATTGAATAGACTGCAAAGACAAGATATTTAATGTTCAACTGAGAATTTTTTAATTTTTTTTGCAAATAATCAATAATTTAGAATTTAATGGCGGCAACAAATTGCAAAAATGTTGGCACAGGGGCATTTTACCACTGTGTTACATGGCCTTTCCTTTTAACAACACTCAGTAAACGTTTGGGAACTGAGGAGACCAATTTTTGAAGCTTTTCAGGTGGAATTATTTCCCAATCTTGCTTGATGTACAGCTTAAGTTGTTCAACAGTCATATTTTAGGCTTCATAATGCACCACACATTTTCAATAGGAGACAGGTCTGGACTACAGGCAGGCCAGTCTAGTACCCACACTTTTTTACTAGGAAGCCACGCTGTTGTAACACATGCCGAAATAAGCAGGGGCGTTCATGAAAAAGACGTTGCTTGGATGGCAACATATGTTCTTCCAAAACCTGTATGTACCTTGCAGCTTTAATGGTGCCTTCACAGATGTGTAAGTTACCCATGCCTTGGGCACTAATACACCCCCATACCATCACAGATGTTGGATTTTGAACTTTGCGCCTATAACAATCCGGATGGTTCTTTTCCTCTTTGTTCTAGAGGACATGACGTCCACAGTTTCCAAAAACAATTTGAAATGTGGACTCGTCAGACCACAGAACACTTTTCCACTTTGCATCAGTCCATCTGAGATGAGCTCGGGCCCAGCGAAGCCGGCGGCGTTTCTGGTTGTTGTTGATAAATGGCTTTTGCTTTGCATAGTACAGATTTAACTTGAACTTACAGATGTAGCGACCAACTGTAGTTACTGAAAGTGGTTTTGGAAGTGTTCCTGAGCCCATGTGGTGATATCCTTTACACACTGATGTTGCTTTTTGATGTAGTACCGCCTGAAGGATCAAAGTTTACCAGCATTTAATGTTGGTTTTCGGCCTTGCAGTGATTTCTCCAGATTCTCTGAACCTTTTTGATGATGAAGTGGCATAAAACACTGAAAGTGATTGTTCCTATAACCCCTTTGTTTCAAATGTTTGTTCCACTTGGGGCTCGGGCATCTTGTCTGACTCACACCATACACAGCCTTCCTTGTCACGTATTCTTCATTTTCTCGCTATCCATCCACTAATTCAAACTGATCCAGCAGCGCAATTGAAGATTGTTTTATTGACAAAAATCAAGGAACAGAATACTCGGGAAACAAAATAAATATTAGCCTATATAAAGCCGAGGCCTACAGACAGGTGAGGTCAAAGACAGTATGCTTGTGCCCGACTGCCAATCACGTACCCAGCGCACTCCTGCCCCTTATAGGCCTGCGTGGTAACTTTTCACCACATGCAAAGGGTACACACTGACATACACACATCAATCACTCAAAAATAATAAAATAAACATAGATTCAAGTATGGCTCTCTATTTGGCTCCTACAGATGATGTTACGGACCGTCAATGGTGAAATCCCTAAATTCCTTGCAATAGCTCATTGAGAAATGTTGTTCTTAAACTGTTCGACAATTTGCTCACGCATTTGTTCACAAAGTGGTGACCCATCCTTGTTTGTGAAGGACTGAGCACTTCATGGAAGCTGCTTTTATACCCAATCATGGCACCCACCTGTTCCCAATTACCGTATTTTTCGGACTATAAGTCACAGTTTTTTTCATAGTTTGGCTCCAGTGCGACTTATATAGGTCTTTTTCCTTTTTTATTTCGCATTTTCGGCAGGGACTTATACTCCAGTGCGACTTATATATGTTTTTTTCCTTTTTTATTATGCATTTTCGGCAGGTGCGACTTATACTCCGGTGCGACTTATACTCCGAAAAATACGGTAGCCTGTTCACCTGTGGGATGTTCCAAATAAGTGTTTGATGAGCATTCCTCAACTTTCTCAGTCTTTTTTTGCCACTTGTACCAGTTTTTTTGAAACATGTTGCAGGCATCAAATTCCAAATGAGCTAATATTTGCAAAAAATAACAACGTTTTCCAGTTGGAACATTAAATATATTGTCTTTGCAGTCTATTCAATTTAATATAAATTGAAAAGGATTTGCAAATCATTGTATTCTGTTTTTATTTACCATTTACACAACGTTCCAACTTCACCGGTTTTGGGTTTGGCACATTTTTTGTTGAGTTCATTGTTTGCGAATTGGCTGCATAGTTAGCAGGATTGCTCAAACTGAACAATATATGTGGCACCTGTGCTGAAAAGGAAAAAGAAAGTTGCGGAAACTTTAATGCGTTACAGTATTCATCCCCTCTGACTCACAAATGTGAATGATGGACACGTGACCGTGACCTGCAGATTATGGGCTTCCACACATAATCAGTGTAATGCCTTTTGTCCTCGTACTGTAACTGCGTCGAGGGCCGGACGGCCTCCGGTTTGACGTCCTCGCCGGCAGCCTTTAATGCTCACAATACTCGTGGATAAAGATTGAAGAGGAGTAATCAAAGTTGCCTGACCTGAGCAAGGACACAAAGAGGATCTGATAGCTTTACGTAGAGCGTGTCTTTGATCAATGGAGTACATAATCTAGTTCAAATCTGCCTGGATCAGCTGCTCCAGCTCAGATGCTCTTTACAAAGCGAGAGGTCGGATGTGCAAAGGAAAATGATATAAAAACTCTGCAGGGCCTGCAACATATTCTTGTTATTTTCGAAATAGGAAATAAATGATTTGGAAAAATGTTTGGTTCACACAGATCAATCATCCGTTAATTGACTTCAATTGATACAGTGATTAATAACCTCAGCAGAGGTATATAATATGTTAATCATTTTGTGATGACGATTCGATACACGGGTTACTATGCGATTACATGATGCATACTTTCTTGGCATCACAATCACAGCATTCATTTGAATGACCCAATCCAAACAACCTTTCCTAGTCATGGTGTGGAAGAAAAAAATGAACACACCTTGGAAGCCACGCCCCCTCCAGCTCCATGTGGACCTGAGTGACGTGTCAACAGCCTGTATTCACGTCCGCTTTCCCACAATATAAACAGCGTGCCTGCCCAATCACATTATAACTGTAGAATGATCGAGGGCGAGTTCTTGGTTTCTTATGTGGGTTTATTGTTAGGCAGTTTCATTAACGTCCTCCCAGCGCGGTAACAACACACAACAACAGCAGTCACGTTTTATTCTACCGTAAAGCAGTTTGTCTGCCGTAAACAGCAATGTTGTTGTAATATATTGAGTTGGAGGCAATAACCAGGCGAGGTGATGAAGTACGTCTCTTTACTGTAGACTTCAGAACAGACTCACACACTTGACGTCAGGTGCGCAACACCACGTAAATCGTTGGCCAACCAAAAAGTAACCCCAGTACGCTATAGCCAACATTCACCAGGAGATGGCAACAGACAAACATAGATCACTCTATTACATTCCTCCCCTTTTAGAAATGTAGAAGTTACTCAAAATAAATAAACAACCCAACCAAAAAATGCAGCAGCTCAATTAGAAAACTGTACTTAAGCCACATTCTTTTTTTCTTTTTTTTTAGTACTGAACTCTTAACCCTTATTTGTAAACAATAACATGCTTATTATACAAACAGTATTTGTACACCTTTAACACAGATTTTTATACTGTCTTCAGAGATTCAGTTTTTTTGGTGGTACTCGAACCCTTTCTGGGTACCAGCGAAAGGGTGTTCAGCATGGTTAGAAAAATAGTGACAGAGAATAGAAAAAGGATGGACAATTCAACCCTTAACTCAACAATGAGTAGATGAGTGTTATGTGTGTGTATATGTGTAAATAAATGAACACTGAAATTCAAGTATTTATTTTATTTATATATATATATATATATATATATATATATATATATATATATATATATATATATATATATATATATATATATATATATATATATATATATCCATCCATCCATCCATCCATTTTCTACCGCTTATTCCCTTTTGGGGTCGCGGGGGGCGCTGGAGCCTATCTCAGCTACAATCGGGCGGAAGGCGGGGTACACCCTGGACAAGTCGCCACCTCATCGCAGGGCCAACACAGATAGACAGACAACATTCACACTCACATCCACACACTAGGGCCAATTTAGTGTTGCCAATCAACTTATCCCCAGGTGCATGTCTTTGGAGGTGGGAGGAAGCCGGAGTACCCGCAGGGAACCCATGCAGTCACGGGGAGAACATGCAAACTCCACACAGAAAGATCCCGAGCCCGGGATTGAACCCAAGACTACTCAGGACCTTCGTATTGTGAGGCAGATGCACTAACCCCTCTGCCACCGTGAAGATATATATATATATATATATATATATATATATATATATATATATATATATATATGTATGTATATATATACATATATATATATATATATATATATATATATATATATACATATACAGTATATATATATATATATACATATATACTGTATATATATATATAAATTATATATATATATATATATATATATATATATATATATATATATATATATATATATATATATAAATTATATATATATATATATATATATATATATATATATAATTTATATATATATATATATATATATATATATATATATATATATATATATATATATAATTTATATATATATATACAGTATATATGTATATATATATATATATACTGTATATGTATATATATATATATATATATATATATATATATATATATATGTATATATATACATACATATATATATATATATATATATATTGTTGCGTTTTGGACCAGTTGTTCCTCCCAGGGAATTCAAGTCACAATTCGCTCCCAAGTTCTTTCCGACACTTAAAGCTGAGTTGAAAAACCGCCAGAGACAGAATAGGTATTTTGTTGTATATTCTCAAAGCTTTGCCAATATACATTGATTGAGACCAGTCTAACCATAGAACATTCTATTGCACCTCCCAAAATGGTCTGTCTTCCCGATCCCATTACCCTCTCTCTCGTCCCATCTCTGTAGACAAAACAAATGCTAGTCAAAACACATTCCAAAGAACTCAAGGTTTCACACACAGTATACTTGCTGACAGAGCATCAAGAGAAGAAATGGAAAACACGAGCTGTTTTCAAATATGACAAAGAAATGGAAGAAGTACAACTTAAATTCGGATATATGTAAATATCTGCCTCCAACAATTCCCCCTTCAGATCTTCTAAAAAGATCTTTATCACTAGTACAACACTTCTAAAATGCGCCCCTCTTTGAGCAAGCTAGTAAAAAATTAAAAGCATAGTTACATGGGAGATAAACGGATGGAATCTATGTCAATGTCGTCACTCATACAGGGAAGGAAACTAGCATTTCTCGAAAGTCACCACTTTGCCTGACCCCCTTCAGTGACATAGCAAACCCAGGTTGTTCAGCAAGCCCCTCAACAGCATCACGGTTGGTCAGTCTCAACAGATTATAAAAAACATAGTTAATGCGTTCTACATTTTTAGTAGCAGTCACAGGGAAAATAGCACCAATTATAGGAAGGTTCTCGAAACCTGCACAGGATTCACACCACAATTTATGTTGTGGTGGGACCCCCCTTGGTTGTCCAATTGCATCAAAGTAAACACCCTCAGGGTTTCTCATCAAATCAAAGGAGCCCGTTACACTCCTCCGAGATAAAACATGGCGTCCTCTGCGGGAAGTTAGAGAGGCCGCTGAAACAGGAGTTCCAAGGGGTGTTAATTTGGTACCGTCTAGGGTGACTGGGGTCACCAGTCTAACCATAGCACAAAGCCCAATGGCTGACGTCGGGATTCTAATGTACAATCTATGCTCCCCACAATACCAGAATGAGTCAGCTCGTGCCCAAGGGCCTATCCTTGAGCCATCTATCAGGGTGGTGCACCAGGAGGGGTTAATGTCACGCAATTTGTAGGGGGATGAAGGGGGTCCTGTAAATTGCCACAAAGGGAAGAAGTTGGGTGAAATTGTCAACAGTAGGGTGCACACTAACCAACAAATCACAACCTGGCGGTGTGGGTTCAGAAAACAAGGAGATAAGACAGTTTGAGCCATTAGTGTCAGTCAACTTAAAAGGGGTGGGGTAAGTGTGGGGAAAGGGACGTCCAGCGGAACAAGCAACACAGTCACCCAGGTCTTGGCTCTTAGCCATGCTAGTCATCCACCTAAGCCACAGGTTGCCTGCACCTGCTCCTAAGGTCAAAGCTACCAGGTCTTCAAGGGGGCAGAGGTAGTTAATGCCCTCTCAAGGACATTAATTTTAATAATTCCTTTAGGGTCTGTACCTGTCTGGTCAACCCCCAAAACAACATAAAAGGGACTAGGTATAACACCTGTTCTGGCAATTGTAGGGGAAAGGGGGTTCTGGGACCGATCAAAGTTCCTCTGAAAGGTCATCCCTCTCAGAATAACTTTGAATTGTGGAGGTATGTTGGCATATTAAGGGTCATGGTAGTCTAAGGGCCCTGTGTAGTGGGTTACCTGCTTCCATAAGGGGCACCACTTACCAGAGTATGTTGTCCGCATCCGACACCAATAGTTCAGGTTTGAGTCGTAACAAAGATAGAGGTTACTAGCACGGTAAGAACTAATTTTCCCCTCGCACTTAATCACACTACACAGGTCAGAACAGTAAGTCTTGCTGTCCCCCTTGACCAAGTCTATTTCAAGTCCGCCGTACGTTCTAAGACACTTGTCGGTCACTGTCATCGAGAAGGAAGAATTGAGACACAAGGTCAGTAGAGCAAGCCCAAACACCAGTCCGTCAGGGAATCCTACTGGGTATAACATCCTGCCTTTCAGAAATCAAAATCAGAGTAATTCAGGTAACGAGACGGGGATAAACATCAAACTTTTCACTTAATGTAACGACACAAATAGTATGCTGAAAGCAAGCAAGAAAAACTAAGAAACATCTAGCATATGGACTGATCTCACAATCAATGGTATACAATATTGGAGTTGATCAGAGTAATGTAGGTAGAAAATCTGGAAGATCTACACGACGGTAGACGGCAGCTCAACGGAGAGAGGTGTCTCTCAGCGTCGTCTTTTGGGCCCCTTCCGTGTCAGGCTCCTCCGCGGGCGTGCGGAGGTAGAGGTGGTACCAGGTGTCCCCTATACCAGCTAGTCGAAGGGCGTGGGACGTCCGTACCACGACCTTGAAGGGACCATTCCACCTGGGCTCCGTACACTTGCGTTTGATGACCTTGATCTTGACCCTCTCAGTGGACGGAAGAGAATCTGGAGTAGCGGGCTGTCATCCTCGATTCTGTACAGAAGAACTGGCACACAAATTCTGCATTTTGTGTAAAATACCATTTTGGTTTTACGCTGATTCCTTCTTCCAGGGGGTGTTGATCCTGGGAAGGGGCTGACCTGTATGCAGTTCATAGGGTGAAAAACTCAAAGGGCGGTAAAACAGTTTTATTCACGGACATTCGAATGATCATTAACGCTAATTGCAACATGTCAATCCAATTCAATTTGGTCTGTGCACAGATTTTAGCCAATTCGTTTTTGATATTCTGGTTCATCCTTTCAACCTTACCTTGGGACTGAAGATGGTACCCCCAAACCGAACCTGTGTTCTAGTCCAAGAGCATTTTCGACCAAGGCTAAGTGAGTAATTTTAAAATGGGTGTTTTGTCTGACCTAATCTTTTTGGGGAAACCATGTCGGGGAATTAGGTCATTCACAAGCCATTTAATTACTGATTTTGCATCCTCTTTTGAGGTGGGGGTTGCTTCCGGCCAACCACTGTGATTGTCAACACAAGTCAGCAAGTATCTTTTCCCTTTCACCGGATTGATCATATCAATGAAGTCAAAACTATACACGGTTCACCCTCACCTCCTCCATATTCCAAATTGATCTACTAAACTACTATTGATGTGCATATTTTCAAGTTAAATTTACAAACTTACAACAATTTAGTTATAACTTCTTCCCCACAGGAATATTGTTAAAGCTATTTTGTTGTACGGAGTCTGAATCCAAAAGTCTGAATCCACCCTCACCTCCTCCCCCTTCTGTTTCTGAAAAAGAGACTGTGTCAGTAATACTATCACTTTCAGAAACATCTAAGAATAAGGTCAGCTAATAGTCAAGTACAGCAAGAGCAGGGGCGGAGGACATGTCATGTTTGAGGTCAATGAAAGTCATTTCAGTCTCTGTGGACCACTGGAGGGTGGTATTAGGGTAGGGGACCCCTTAGCGAAATCAGAAATAACTCAAACTCAACTAAATACACAAATACTAGAAAAATACTAACCTTATGGCGGATGCCTTTGCAGTAGTAATTTGAAATTTCACCACGCCTTGTGGCCACAATAACAAATTAAGTCAAGCTCATGTTGTAGAGAGTCGAATGATGCGGACACGTTTGTTACTGAATACTTTCTGTCAGACTTCTGTCATGGTGACTGTGTGTATGTAATAAGCAACTATAATTTTTTGATATGCTTAAATGTAATGTGTCGTTTTAGCTCAGCTGTTGTGTAGCTGCTAGCTCCTCGTAGCCTACAGCCGGGGTGTCCAAAGTGCAGCCCATAGCTATGTGCTTAACAGAAAACTTAAACAAGAGGAAAATGTGGTTTTGGGGTGTCGGTGCAATGAGTGGCAGCTACGCCGTGTTTTATCATTTGACCTAAATCTTTGGTTTTGTAGGCGGGGCAAAGAGCAAGGGAACAATGTGGGACATCAATTGTGTCCATCTTATACTATGCTAGTTGTAGCAAAGATATGTCAACATGAGCAGCCACATCTTGAGTTCCAACATATATAAATACAAAGGAGTCAAAGGCCTCCTGGCATGAACATGAGGCGATTCGGGTGGCGGTACACACGGAAGCATCTCAGTCAGCCAGGGTTTTCACTGATAGAGCAGTTGGAGATGTCAGCCATTTCTGGTGTTTCAGGCTGTGGTATGAGCTCATGGAGGAGCTTTGGTAGTGGTGTCGCAGCTTGGTGGTTGAGCCGTCAGGTAACACCAGGAAGGTTCCTTCTGTGCGATATTGAATGTCAGGGTACAGTCTGTAAAGGAGGTCATTACCAATTAGGCAAGGTGTGTGCAGGTCAACCACGAGGGGGTGCTTCAGCGATAGTACAGCAATCTGAACCAGAAGAGGTTTGGTGACCGGTAACATTCTTGTGACCTCAGCGAAGCCTTCGACCTTCAAAAAGGAAGCACACAGTTTCTTTGGTACCTCTGCATTCAGAAATGAGTGGGTGGCACCAGTGTCAATCACAAACACAAAACAGATGAAACAGTTTTCACCCTGTCTTGGCCTTAAAGCACCGTGTCCACCACCCGAGTCCAACCGTCTGGTCACACGTCTGGTGTCCTCCACCTGCTGGGACTCAAAAGCAAGGTCACCCACTGCTGAATATACGCTAGCTGATCTTTGACCTTTTGGTTCTTTTAACTTTTCATTTTCAGCGATCTGTAATTTAAGTAGTTGTTTCCTTGTTACTCTACCACCATCCTGCTCTGTCCAATTTTGCATGTGATGAATAAGATGTCCCTGCCATGTGTTGTTTTTGGCACCGTGTATATCAGGGTTAGCTTTGTTTAAAGTGTTTAGCCAAAGGTTCCCTCCCTGAGGTACAGGTGGGAAAGCAAGGTCAACAATGGCTTGCATGTCTGCAACATCAAAAGTCTTATATTTTGAAATTGGCCACTAATTTCAGGAAAAAGTGGATATGCATGTCCTTCTACCTTTTTTTTTTTTTTAGCGTGTGTTGTATGCATGTGGGTCATGTGGTTGTTTGTCAATGTAGCCTTCCAGCGAGCCTTTAGCGGTTACAGGAGACCACAAAGTCTGCCTCTGTTGTGTATTATTCAAGAATGTCTGTTGTGCACGTCAGAGGTTGTTATCTACTGGGGGAAAATGGTCAGACGTGCAAAGGAAGGGGTTAAGAATTTGAGCCGATGGTTTAGAGAGGGCGTGTGAGTACCTCCCTCTCTTGGCACTTGAGTAGGGGGCGTTGGCTTAGTCAAAGTCTGGGCGGGTCGTTTGAATAGTCTCAAGCATGTGCGACAGCCCGTCCTTATCTAATTCTTCTCTAACTTTCTTTTCACTTCCGTCAAACTCTTAAATTCTCGAGCACATAAGTTCTGTAAGCCTTCTTTTAAACCGTTAGGTTTCTCGCCCTGTGCTCGAGCCATGTCCTTATCTATTTCACCTTGTTCCCCCCCTCCGTCTCTCTCCGCGGACTCCACCGTCACCAATAGCAACACGCACACACACAAGCACACGTACACACACACACACACACACACACACACACACACACACACACACACACACACACACACACACACACTCTCCCACGCAACCAGCAACATACACACACACAAGGAAAAAGCTGCACGAAAGCTCTTTCTCTGCGTTTCACTTTACCATAAAACTTCCAGTTACTTTTCTTTATTTACCAAACGTTTAAGTTCACGACTTTTCGAGTGTTGTAAACTCCCTCCTAAACCTTTCATGAAACATTCTCCTTTTAAACTCTACCTGCTAATTTCATTGTTGACAACAGTACATTCATCACACTTTACCCCCCCCCCCCCCACCCCCCCCCCACCGCCATCACATTCCGTGGCCATCTCGTCTATTTTTTCTCAATCTTCACCTGTGCTCTTTATTGTATCATACAAAAGGACTTGAACCCAGAACTCTTTTAGGGGAGACCAAACCCCCAGGGCGAGCCACACCCGACTATTTGCTTACTCGTCAGTGAAGCAGCCCGTCACGGTAATCTATCTTTATCGTATTATTCAAACGGACTCTAACCCAAGAATATAACATACGAAAGGACTTGAACCTCCATCTTTATCGTATTATTCAAACGGACTCTAACCCAAGAATATAACATACGAAAGGACTTGAACCTCCATCTTTATCGTATTATTCAAACGGACTCTAACCCAAGAATATAACATACAAAAGGGCTTGAACCTCCAACCATTCTAGTCACAGGTGAAAGATTTAAGACGCAATGACATGAGTTGGCCACCATATGCAATGACGGACAAGGCAAAATGCAACCAATCTATCAAAATGTCCACTCTGTGTCTGGGGTACAAACAGTGTTTGACTTACATACTTCAAGACAGACTCCTAAAGCAGATTTTAGAAAAAGGCTCTGCTTACCTTGTTTTATGTTTGGCCAACAATTGAGTCTGTCCAGAAGAGTGCAAGAGGTGTCCAATTCTCAGCGTGTCGCCCGGACGGGCCCCCAAATTGTTGCGTTTTGGACCAGTTGTTCCTCCCAGGGAATTCAAGTCACAATTCGCTCCCAAGTTCTTTCCGACACTTAAAGCTGAGTTGAAAACCCACCAGAGACAGAATAGGTATTTTGTTGTATATTCTCAAAGCTTTGCCAATATACATTGATTGAGACCAGTCTAACCATAGAACATTCTAGTGCGCCTCCCAAAATGGTCTGTCTTACCGATCCCACCACCCTCTCTCTCGTCCCATCTCTGTAGACAAAACAAATGCTAGTCAAAACACATTCCAAAGAACTCAAGGTTTCACACACAGTATACTTGCTGACAGAGCATCAAGAGAAGAAATGGAAAACACGAGCTGTTTTCAAATATGACAAAGAAATGGAAGAAGTACAACTTAAATTCGGATATATGTAAATATCTGCCTCCGACAATATATATATATATATATATATATATATATATATATATATATATATATATATATATATATATATATATATATATATATATATATATATATATATATATATATATATATATATATATATATATATAAATAAAAGAAATACTTGAATTTCAGTGTTCATTTATTTACACGTATACACACACATAACACTCATCTACTCATTGTTGAGTTAAGGGTTGAATTGTCCATCCTTGTTCTATTCTCTGGTTGGCCTCAAGGTTGGCAAGTATGGTGATGGTCTTTGGCTTGTGGTGGCCTTTGCTGGTGTTGATGGCGGTGGCGATGCTGTCAGCGACTGCCCTAAGCACCTGGTCTTGACGCCAGCGATAGCGCCCGTCTCCAAGAGCTTTTGGGCAGCTGCTGAGTATGTTTTTCCAGGGATCCCCGTCCTGAGCAGCGGAGGCAGGATCGTGTCTCCGTTGTACCCCAGACATGGAGGTTTACTGGGCTTGGGAGGACATCATATACAGCCTGGACTAAGAACCTGATTCGATGGAAGTCTGCTTTCCAGATGTTGGACCAGGTGATTTTCCGTTGCAGAACATTCTCCCATTTAGTCCAATCTCCTTGCTGCCCCATTCCCACCATCCTGCTAGGTCGTACTTCCTCCACGCCTGCCCGCACTTCCTCATGGATCAGATGACGACGCTCCTTGCCCTGGGCCTTGTCAACTCGGGTTGACAGAAAGTAGCCAATGCCTGCACGCCCTGTTGCTATGGACCCCACCAGTGCCCTTTGCCTCAGCCGTGACTCAGCCACATCTATGGCTTTGCCCGCGTTCCATTTCCTGCCTGTTTGCACCTGGATACCAGCTGATGCCACCTTTGGATCTTTGGATTCTCTGTATTGCAATCCTTCCCGTGTTCTGGACACCATGAACTCTTCAGTGAGGCCAATGATTGGGAGCTGCAGTATGTTACAGAGCAGAGCTGCTTAGGTTGCGTGGTAGCTTGAGCCATCTTCGCAAGTAGCTGCTGATCTTTCTCTCCATGCCCTCGGCTGTTGTTATTGGTACTGTGTACACTAGCAGAGGCCTCAGGATCTGAGGCAGGATGGAATGTTGGTAAATCCAGGCCTAGAACCTCCCTGGCAGAACAGTCTTGTCAACCCGGCTGAGTCAGTCCTCAAGTTCTTTGCTAGATCTTTGAATGGAGGCAGAGTCTTTGAGGCTACAGTCTAAGTACATCCCAAGGCTCTTGACTGGCTTTTCTGTGATGGATGGGATGGTGGCTCCAGCGGAACCTGTCCAATACTCTCTCTCTCTTGAGCACATATATACGCATATATGTATATACAAAACCCAAAACCAGTGAAGTTTGCACGTTGTGTAAATCGTAATCATAGGCATCAAATTCCAAATGAGCTAATATTTGCAAAAAATAACAAAGTTTTCCAGTTTGAACATTAAATATCTTGTCTTTGCAGTCTATTCAATTTAATATAGATTGAAAAGGATTAGCAAATCATTGTATTCTGTTTGTATTTGTAGGGACGGCGTGGCGAAGTTGGTAGAGTGGCCGTGCCAGCAATTGGAGGATTGCTGGTTACTGGGGTTCAATCCCCACCTTCTACCATCCTAGTCACGTCCGTTGTGTCCTTGGGCAAGACACTTCACCCCTTGCTCCTGATGGTTGCTGGTTAGCGCCTTGCATGGCAGCTCCCGCCATCAGTGTGTGAATGGGGGTGTGAATGGGTGAATGTGGAAATACTGTCAGAGCGCTTTGAGTACCATGAAGGTAGAAAAGCGCTACACAAGTATAACCCATTTATCATTTCTTTTTTTACGATTTGCAAAACGTGCCGACTTCACTGGTTTTGGGGTTTGTATACTATTGTCAGTGCTGGAGCAGGACGGGGCTACAAAAACATGTACAGAAAGCTCTTAAATGAAGCGCCCTGCCATTCATTAATTGACGTTTTACGTGCAAGACGGGGCTCATTCTTACTTTCATTTGTGTGAGACATGGCGAGAATTTAACACACACACACACACACACACACACACACACACACACACACACACACACACACACACACACACACACACACACACACACACACACACACACACACAACTGAGAGAATACATACTGCTGCTAGTGCAGTACATTACAGCAAATAAAAGCAATTGAATTAGATTTTTTTTTTTAATGTCAGTGGAGATCACATGAATGCACAAAATAAACGCGCACTGAAACATTTTCTCGAATCATCATCGTTTTTTTTCTCAGAAATTGTCTGCAACAAGCATGGCTCTTCTTCTTCTTCTTTGCAAAAAGTGTGTGGGTGAGTTGGAATCTTAATAAGTTGAGGCATAACTTTTATTTTTTGTTTCGCCGCCCACATTTTCCCGGCGCCAGAGCCTGAGCCGTGCGGCGTGATTACACCTCCGGTCTCTCCTGCTGAGGAGGAGATGCCAGACGGAGACCTTGAGCGAGTGGTTCCTTTGTAGCACATCCCTTCATTAGACGGCAACTCCTGACAGCAGTTCATGCTTCCACAGCTTCTCTGACAGCCCAGCGTTGTTGCGCACGCGTCCACACTCCCACTTGCACAATGCTGGTGATTCACTGCTTGCTCACCGCCGTGGAGAACGGCCAGGGGAAGACTGAATAAACGCTTTCTCACAGCGCATAGTAACACTAGGGGCGTCTTCCTTCCACCACCGGAGCAAAGACTCTCTTTCCCTCCAGGATTTCATAAAGTTGTTGTTTTGTTGATTTTATTTGTGATTTTTAGGAATTTTTTACAAACCCCAAAACCAGTGAAATGGTAAATAAAAACAGAATACAATGATTTTCAAATCCTTTTCAACTTATATAATTGAGTAGACTGCAAAGAAAAGATACTTAAAGTTCGAACTGGTAAACTTTGTTATTTTTTGCAAATATAAGCTCATTTGGAATTTGATGCCTGCAACATGTTTCAAAAAAGCTTGCACAAGTGGCAAAAAAGACTGAGAAAGTTGAGGAATGCTCATCAAACACTTTTTTGGAACATCCCATGGGCGAACTGGCTAATTGGGAACAAGTGGGTGCCATGATTGGGTATAAAAGCAGCTTACATGAAATGCTCAGTCATTCAAAAACAAGGATTGAGCGAGGGTCACCACTTTGTGAATAAATGCGTGAGCAAGTTGTTGAACAGTTTAAGAACAACATTTCTGAACAAGCTATTGCAAGGAGTTTAGGGATTTCACCATCTACGGTCCGTAATATCATCAAAATGTTCAGAGAATCTGGAGAAATCACTGCACGTAAGCAGCAAGGCCTGTGACCTTGGATCCCTCAGGCGTACTGCATCAAAAACCGTGTGTAAAATATATCACCACATGAGCTCAGGAATACTTCAGAAAACCACTGTCAGTAACTACAGTTTGTCGCTACATCTCCAAGTGCAAGTTAAAACTCTACTATGCAAAAAGAAAGCCATTTATCAACAACACCCAGAAACACCTCCTCAGTTCCCAAACGTCTACTGAGTATTGTTAAAAGGAAAGGCCATGTAACACAGTTGTAAAAATCCCTCTGTGCCAACTTTTTTCAAAGTGTTGCTGCCATTAAATTCTAAATAAAAGATTTGCAAAAAAAAAAATATATATATGTTTCTCAGTTCAAACATTAAGTATCTTGTCTTTGCAGTCTATTCAATTGAATATAAGTTGAAATGGATTTGCAAATCATTGTATTCTGTTTTTATTTATCATTTACACAACGTGCCAACTTCACTGGTTTTGGGTATTGTAAATGTTCCTTGTATCCTTAACTCAAAAACTGGAAAACAAATACTGTATTCATGTTTTAGTCATTTTATACCGCACATACTTAAAAGATCAGGGGTTTTTAGTGTTTTCCAGCCTAAAGACCTGAAAACTGTATCACGATTAGGATTGTACGGTAAAAATAATAAAGTACCGTCGTATTTGTACAACCTTTTACTGGACAACTAATAACATGTTCCTTAAATGGTACTATACTGCCTCTGATATATTACAGTGCTATTTTTTTTTTATGGACATCACGGCGTGCCGTCGTTACGACGTACTACAGTAGTGGCGCATGTTCGGCAATGCATAAGGTGGAGGGAAGCTACCCTCTCGTCCACTGGGTTGAACTCCAACGTGCAGGCTTTGAGCCGGGGGGCAACAAGAATTGCCAGCCCAGCCCGTCGCCTCTCACTGCCGGCAACGCCAGAGTGGAAGAGAGTCCAGCCCCTCTCGAGAGAACTGGTTCCAGAGCCCTTGCTGTGTCCGAAGTGAGTCCGACTATATCCAGCCGGAACTTCTCTACCTCGCGTACTAGCTCATATAGGCTCCTTCCCCCCCAGCGAGGTGACGTTCCACGTCCCAAGAGCTAGCTTAAGTAGCCGAGGATCGGACCGTCAAGTCCCCTGCCTTCGGCTGCCGCTCAGCTCACACTGCACCCGACCTCTATGGCCCCTGCTATGGGTGGTGAGCCCATTGGAGGGGGAACCTACGTTGCCTCTTCGGGCTGTGCCCGGCCGGGCCCCATGGCCACCAGGGGCTCGCCATCGTGCCCCACCTCCGGGCCTGGTTCCAAAGGGGGGCCCTGGTGACCTGTGTCTGGGTCATTTGTTTGTGTTTTTCATAGAGGTCTTCGAACTGCTCTTTGTCTGATCCCTCACCTAGGACCAGTTTGTCTTGGGAGACCCTACCAGGGGGCATAGAAGCCCCCGGACAACATAGCTCCTAGGATCATTGGGACATGCAAACTTCTCTACCACGATAAGGTGGCAGCTCAGAGAGGAGACAAATTTATATATATATATATATATATATATATATATATATATATATATATATATATACATATATATATATATATATATATATATATAGCCTGGCCCCCTGAGTTAAAAGGTTTGGGAACCCCTGGGCTGAAATAACAAAACTTGTGTCACTGTCCAAATACTTTTGGGCCAAACTGTAACTAAAACAATTCATACTCACTAAACCGTCCCATGTGAGACTTCTGCAGGACCGTTTTCATGCATATTTGTATGTCCTATTGTAATGTAATCAAGCGAGCGGTCGTTAGCATTAGCTATTATGCTAACACGTTTACGAGTGTCCGTGTGAGTATTATCAACTTACAACGGCATTCTTTTTGTATTGTTTCAGTTTCACAAATTCCTCAGTAAATTCACCAAAACATCACCGTGGAGTTATTGAATCTGTTTTGCGGATTGGAGAGCTAGCTTCCGCAGCTAGCAGGTCTATGACGATGACTTCTGTTTTGTTTGATCAGCCGTTTTACCGCCGTGTGACAGGCACCGTTTGGAAACAATATATGTAAATAAACATTTACACAATATTTCTGTGTAAATAACTAATTTCACAACATATATACCTACTCAGTGGCCTAGTGGTTAGAGTGTCCGCCCTGAGATCGGTAGGTTGTGAGTTCAAATCCCGGCCGAGTCATACCAAAGACTATAAAAATGGGACCCATTACCTCCCTGCTTGGCACTCAGCATCAAGGGTTGGAATTGGGGGTTAAATCACCAAAAATGATTCCCGGGCGCGGCCACCGCTGCTGCCCACTGCTCCCCTCACCTCCCAGGGGGTGATCAAGGGTGATGGGTCAAATGCAGAGAATAATCTCGCCACACCTAGTGTGTGTGTGTGACAATCATTGGTACTTTAACTTTACTTTTTAACTTATATATCTGCGGCTTATAGTCCGGTACGGCTTATATATGGAAATGATAATTTGGCGGGTGCGGCTTATACACCGGTGCGCTCTATAGTCTTTTGGCTCTATAGTGCCAAAAGTTTTACTAATTCCGCATCTGGAATGTGCAGAGAAAATTCTTCCGTCTGATCGCCCGCATCACGGGGAAGGTGAAACGACTGGCGGAATCTTCTCAGTCGCATCCACCGTTTTGTGGACCGGCATGAAATAAATGATACTGGAACCGTGTCGCCGCCAATGAGTGTCTCGCTCTCGCTCATTGCTCCATTTTGTCTTGTTAATGCAATGAGCGCTCCCCACAGAACAACACAAGCCTGCGCTCAGCTGTTCTCTCAGGCGAGGAACCAGAGAGCCCCCACTCCCACAGCAGCATCAATAATACAACGCAACCACGCCCCCCAGCCAACTCCGCTTGCTCCTAAAAATAGACCCTCTTCTCCGTTCAATATTTCATCCACGCTTTCAATCCCTCTATCACTTTTATAGTCCTCTTTTTATCTGTATGTTTAGTTTTTAGTTGCTGAAAAGTAACTTTTCCACTTACATCGCATCAAATATTCTATTTCCCGGAACCTATGACGCCTTACTGTTCCTGCAGTCTGGGAGGGGCTTCTTCTTGTAACTGATGTAACTGAAATCAATAAATACGTTGTTTTTAACAAAATAAGAGCCCTTTAAATAGTAAATAACAGCTATATAGACACCTTTACACTCGTTTCACCCAAAATAGTAGCTGGGAGTGTGTTCCACTGAAGTAAGTATCACATTTTTGCCGGACTGTAGAGCGCACCGGTGTATAAGCCGCACCCGCTGAAATTTAGAGGGAAAAAAAAAATGGATATATTAGCCGCACCGGACTAAAAGCTGCAGATATATAGGATGCAAAATTAGTTATTTATACAGAAATAATTTTTAAATGTTTATTTACGTACCTTAATTGTTTCCAAACGGTGTCTGTAACACGGCAGTAAAGTGGCCGATCAAACAAAACAGAAGTCATTGTCATGGACCCACTGTCAATCAACCAATCAAATTTTATTCATATAGCCCTTAATCACAAGTGTCTTAAAGGGCTGCACAAGCCACAATGACATCCTGGGCTCAGATCCCACTAGCTGCGCAAGCTAGCTCTCCAATCAGCTAAAGACACTCAATTACCACAATATCTGGTGTTAATCACCAGTATAATGGATTTTAAGAATAGACTAAGAGGAGAAGTATTGCGGAAAGAGATTATTCTAGATTGTACCTAATGTCATGACTGTTTTTATTGATTATTGACTATTTTATTCATTGTGGGACAAGCAGTAGAAAATGGATGGTACTTTTTTGTCACTTATTGTTTGTCTTTGGTCCACTAATGTGTATATTTTAGGCCATTGGTTCTTTGTTTTATTTTTGCAAAAATAATATATCTATTTTTATATTGCTCTTGTTATCTTTGGTATGAACATTATTATGTAAACTCAAAGTTATTATTACTTTTTTTGGTTCTTTGTTGTTGCTATTTTTGTATTACAACATTTTATTATTTGATCATGTTGTACTGCGTTGTAATCTTTTGTTTTGTGATTGTGTGATGTTTTTTGCCTGGACCCCAGGAAGAATAGTCTCCACTGCGGTGTAGACTAATGGGGATCTTTAATAAACTAAACTAAACTCCACGGTGACGTTTAGGTGAATTTAGGCAACTGATACAATACACAAAGAATGGCATTGGAAGTTAATGATACTAATACAGA
Source organism: Nerophis lumbriciformis (assembly GCF_033978685.3). Taxonomy (NCBI): domain Eukaryota; kingdom Metazoa; phylum Chordata; class Actinopteri; order Syngnathiformes; family Syngnathidae; genus Nerophis; species Nerophis lumbriciformis. The sequence goes on from NC_084571.2 coordinate 11,195,706, forward strand.
CACTCGTAAACGTGTTAGCATATCAGCTAATGCTACCAATGCCAGCTTCGTTCCTTTATGATAGCACGTACACATATGCATGAAAACACTTCTACGGACATCACACATGGGACGGTTTCGTAAGTAAGAATTGTTTTAGTTATATTGTGAAATGTACAAACGTTGCTTGGAGCGATGAATGAATAATCCACACGAGTAGGAACGGTACTCGTGCTTTCGGTTGAAAGTTGTCCAAAAGATGGCGCCATAGCACAAACAATCATAATTTCATAGTTTTTGCTTGTTTTTTCGTTTTAACTATTTGAATTATGGCCGTGAGCGAAGAAAAATCCATACATTAAACGCACGGTTTTATAAAGGTTCAAAGCGGTTTATCGTCCGGAATTTACAGTACTTATCGGTAGATCGTCCAAGCATCATTGCTATGGTATTCACTCGGCCACTACAACACAACCACGACGTGGAGAAACTTAATCACATCCTGGTAAATTCCTCTATTCTTCCATGTGCAGAAACCAGGGGGGGGGGTGAGTTTTCTGCGAAAAAGTTGGTCACAGTCATGACGATTAGACGTGTTGTTAGCATTCTGTGTTATTGGCATTTTGTGTCACCAATGTCACGTGGAGCTGATGACGATGAAAGGTAAAGTGTAAAAACAGAGCTCATCGTCACTTTCTTGTTAGCATTTGGAGACGCGCCAGTCCTGCTACGTCTCGCCTTTTCACATCAAAGTCTCACCAATTTGGAGGTGTGTTATTGACGGGGCAGAGGTTGAAGATGACGTGCTTCAAAAAGTTATTCTGCCAAAAGCGACCAACTTGATTGTCGCAGTAAAGATAGTGCGAAGATTAGCAGTCTCACCCTTAATCCCGCGTTAGAAAGTTCCACAACATAAGAGAAAAAAATACATATAAAACATAAATAAGACTTAAGTGATATACTTTGGACTAAAAATATGCAGAATACGGTGACATTTTTGTTGTTGTCTTAATTTGCAGTGTAGTGTAGCACCAATAAAGTTTAACTTTGATCTTAGTACCCTTTTTGTAGAAACTTGCGCATTTACGAACCAGGTTGAATAAAAGTCCGCTTGTTGTATGAACCTTGTCTCAATGTACGAATGTTTCATCCACTCATTGTGTGCCTCGTAGCGTGGCCATTTTGTGCCCGGCAGCACAGCCAATGTGGGCGGGCTGACTGCTCTCCGGTGCTGTTCTTAGCTACTGTGCTAATAATGGCTACTTTGTATGTTTTTTTTTAGCATTTACAGCATTTTTTAATTTGTTCTATCTCAATGTAAGTCTAAAGAAAGCAATGTAAAAATTAAGGCTGGAGCAACAGCGTTGTCGACACTGCCACCCCACTCTGTCTGGACTGGAGCCTGCAATGCCTCAGACTGGAAGTCTCTCCAGAGAGTGGTGAGGACGGCGGAAAAAATCATCAGGACTCCTCTTCCTCTTATCCAGGAGATCGCAAAAAGCCGCTGCCTGACCAGGGCTCAGAAAATCTGCAAAGACTCCTCCCACCCCCACCAAGGACTGTTTTCACTGCTGGACTCTAGAAAGAGGTTCCACAGCCTCCGAAGCAGAACCTCCAGGTTCTGTAATAGCTTCTTCCCTCAAGCCGTAAGACTCTTGAACGCATCATAATTCAATTATCCCCTCAACTCCCCCCAAAATGGATTAACTCACTGGAATAAAAAAGACAATATAACATACATCCATAAACGTGGACGCATGTGAAAAAGTGCAATATATTTATCTGTAGAGTAATCTATTTATTTATAAATATTTATATATATTTATTTATTTTATATATATATATTTATATATTATTTATATATATTTATTTATTTATTTATATATGCACCTTATTGCTTTTTTATCCTGCACTACCATGAGCTTATGTAACGAAATTTCGTTCTTATCTGTGCTGTAAAGTTCAAATTTGAATGACAATAAAAAGGAAGTCTAAGTCTAAGTCCAAGTCTAAGTGAGTGACAGTGTGTGTGCGTGTCGGATGGGCGGCTGGATAGGAGTACAGTTCAGCTAATTGTTGTTTAAAAAGCCCATATTACAGGTAGTGGGATGTTTTGAGGCATTTTTGTTCATGTTATCCGTAGTACTGATATTAATAGCATTACGTTTATTTTGCGTAGTGTGCCTTAAATAATTTCGATCACGTCTAGGAATTGATATGATGGGAATCTTGAGATGATTTGCTTGGTTCTGCAATGGACTGAACGCGTCCGAATTTGCCACCTCAATAGAATGCATGTTCACCTCTGGCACAGTCGCTACAGAAAAAACGTTATGTGAGTCGTGTATTATTCTGATATAAATACTATGTGTGCAGGAATTTTCCAGCCTGGCACTGGTTAGTTCTATCTTAACTAACTCCTCACCCGGACTAACAGACACTGCAATTGCCTGTGCCCGAGCTTGCTCTAGTGTAGTTAGTCAAGTGTGACTTAAACAGTAGTCTGTGTTTCTGGAAAGAGTGATGGCGCCTTCCCGGTTTTCCCCAGAAAGAAGGACGATTATGAATAAACGTTAGTCCCTGTTCTCTACAAAAACTAGCCAGCCACTTCTTAAGCGAGACTAATCTGCTAAACCTCTCATCATTGCCTCTCGCAGGCAATGCAAAACTTGAGTATTACCTGAAAACAGTGCTTTCTGCTACCACTCTCCGCCGCGACTATAAATAGTATAATTTCCCTACAAAATTGTTATAAGTATGCCTCTGCTTAACATTGTATCTTTGACATTAAACAACAAAAGAAAAAAAAAAAGAAATATAGATCAAATGAAAACAAAAAACCTTTTAAAAGTTGTCCAGCAGGCGCTAACTTTCCAATGTGTTTTACACAGTATATCCTGCCCTCTTCTGGCTTCTAGGAGCTAATAATGTAACTAAGTACGTACGTAACCCCTGCACACTCATTAGCTTTAGGCGTTGCTCACTAATAACAACAATCTGGTTAGCTAGTGTTAGCTTTAGGCGTTGTTCGCTAATAATAGCAATCTGGATAGCTAGTGTTAGCTTAAGGTGTTGTTTGCCAATAATAGCAATCTAGATAGCTAGTGTTAGCTTTGGGTGTTGTTCGCTAATAATAGCAATCTGGATAGCTAGTGTTAGCTTTAGGTGTTGTTTGCTAATAATAGCAATCTGGATAGCTAGTGTTAGCTGTCATTGAATGTCTATTCTATCATGGACTGCTTTTGTATGATACTGATAAAGCATGTTCCCCACTATTTGAAAATAACAGCTGATGGTACTCTTACTCGAGTACAATGTTTTGCTACTTTCTGCTCCTTTAACTCCCCATTTGTGTTTGATGACTCACTCAAGATGATCCCGGCTCCTGTTATCAGCTTGAAAGCGTTCCGTCGTTGTATTTTCTTCCACACTAATGATCTTGCCAACGCGGGCTCAGACATGTCATCAGTAAGTCAGACCGCAGACAAACGCTTACCGAGAACACGTTTGTTCAGACCGCGTGATCAGTCGTGCGTCTCGACGCCGCCAAGCGAATGAGATTAGCGTGGAAAGTGATTCGGGTGACGGTCCAGTGCGTCTCCCCGGGTGGCTTTTAGTGTGAGTCCTTCAGCTGATGTTGCACAAAACGCCGCTAAAGTCTCCTGACCTTTCCGGTCCGACTGTGGGGAGGGAGGGAAAGCGAAGACTCCGCTGAGAGCTCACTTACTGCTTATTACATAATTTGTTCTTATTGGCCACAGACCTGCTGATGCTGCTGCAGTTGGATTCTCTTTTGCTCCCATTTTTTATTCATATTGTACAGTAATCTATTTATTTATTTATATATATTTATTTATTTTATATATATATTTTTATATATTATTTATATATATTTATTTATTTATATATGCACCTTATTGCTTTTTTATCCTGCACTACCATGAGCTTATTTAACGAAATTGTGTTCTTATCTGTGCTGTAAAGTTCAAATTTGAATGACAATAAAAAGGAAGTCTAAGTCAAAGTCTAAGTCTTAACTTTAATCTCCTCATCCCCCATTTTTTTACACTCCAAAAAAAGCAAAAATTTAAATACAAATTATATTTTTAGCTTATTGTTTTATAATTTTTGAGAAATAAACACACAACGTTTTTTCCTCCAGCTGAAACACCACATAAAACAATACAAAAGGTTGGGATAGGATAGAGTTTATTTATACCATAATGTGGACATGTAGTGCAGATACAAAAAGTCCACAAAAAATAAGGTAAAAACACATTTAACAAGAGGGAAATATTAAAGAAGACAAGGGACATAAAATATATGATAAGAGCACAAACAGTTGTTACTTCAGCGGTGCCATTTTGTATTACAGCTACAAAAGTAAAACAACAAATGAGCAATAAATACTACATTTTCAATTGCACCATGCATAGACAAACACCAAAACAAAAACACAATTTGAACACTGCTGTGGTGGGATGTAGCAGGAGAGACAGGAGCAGACCCAACAAAGCAACCAAGTGAGCCAACTCCATCCTAGACTGCCCACTAGCTCTCCGCCAATGTCCAGTCTGCGCGAATGAGCGAGAATCAGTCCAGGAAGAGCTCCGTGAAGCTCGTCCATCCAGACGCTCGACGCTAGCTCCGCAGCCCCTGTGTGTTCCTCCGGTCTCTCTACTCGGACTGTGGTGTGACAGAGAGCCGGCAGCTGGTCTAAGGTGCAAAACATGGCCATGGGCAAAAGACTCCCCCGAGGCAGCTTTCAAAGTCCACTCAAAGGCAGATGTCTCAAAAGAAGGCAACATCGAGAACAGGAGGATACCCAAGAGCACGGAGCTCCTCTACAGCGGCGCCATCTTGGGAAATATCCGTCAAAAATTTGATTGAGAATCTCGATTCTACACAATTATCATTTCAAAATTATTGTAAAAATCACAGTTTGTGCAGAAATTATTTGGTTATGCAAACCAATTGTTGGTTATGCAAACCAATTGCTGGGTGTGGAGGTCCTGGGGTGGTGTGCTTACACGTGGCCTTTGGAGACGGCTTATGGTAGAGAAATTAACATTCAATTCACGGGCAACAGCTCTGGTGGACATTCCTGCAGACAGCATGCAGACTGCACGCTCCCTCAAAACTCAAATCTGTGACATTGTGCTGTGTGATAAAACTGCACATTTCAGTGTGGCCTTTTATTGTGGGCAGCCTAAGGCACATCTGTGCAATAATCATGCTGTTTAATTAGCATCTTGATATGCCACACCTCTGAAGTGGGATGTATTATCTTGGCAAAGAAGAAATGCTCACTAACACAGTTTTATACATATTTGTGAACACTATTTGAGAAGAATAGGTATTTTGTGGATATAGTAATAGTTTTAGATCCTTGAGTTCAACTCATGAAAAATGGGAGCAAAAACAAAAGTGTTGCGTTTATAGTTTTGTTCAGTGTAATTTGCATTCAATATTTGACTTCTGTGTTTTGGAGGGAAATTTTGTTTATGCCATCCAAAAAAGGGTTTTTTCCTTTGACAAAAAGTGTATGAAACATACAAATACATACAAAAAAATAACAAACAAGTAATTTTCAATGGACAGATCTGGAGTTGATCTACAGATTTAAGCGTTGAAAGTAAAAAATGAAATACAAAATAATGTATGACTTACTTTTACCACTTTTAGGAGTGGGACCCTCAAGGGTCTTCAAATGTTCGCTCAAACTATTTTTATCAAACAAAACCAATGCTGCTGTGAATAATTGACCTATTTAATGCTCCAATTATTTCACAAATGTGTTTTCTTTGACAAAAAAAAAGCATACAACCTTAAAAAAATATCAAAAATAAAACTTTATATCAACAGATAGATCTAAAGTTGTTCTAGAGCTATATATATATATATATATATATATATATATATATATATATATATATATATATATATATTAATATATATATATATTAATATATATATATATATATATAGGTATATATATATATATATATATATATATATATATATATATATATATATATATATATATATATATATATATATATATATATATATATATATATATGATATCTGTCCATTACCTGTCCATTACTGCTTCTATGTTAGCTACCTCTCTTTGTTTACCTCTCTGCTGAATCTACTCTCTATTTTATGCTGCCCTTTTTTTTAGTTATTTTTAAAAATTTGTATTTATTTTTTTATTTTATTAAATGTTTTATTTTTTTGCTGCAGCTGTTACATATACTGTAATATTGTACATGGTAATTGGGATTTGTTATATATAATACATACTTGCCAACCCTCCCGGATTTTCCGGGAGACTCCCGAAATTCAGCGCCTCTCCTGAAAACCTCCCAGGACAAATTTTCTCCCGAAAATCTCCCGAAATTCAGGCGGAGCTGGAGGCCACGCCCCCTCCAGCTCCACGCGGACCTGAGTGACGTGTTGACAGCCTGTTCTCACGTCCGCTTTCCCACCATATAAACAGCTAATGATCGAGGGCGAGTTCTTGGTTTCTTATGTGTGTTTATTGTTAGGCAGTTTCATTAACGTCCTCCCAGCGTGGTAACAACACACAACAACAGCAGTCAAGTTTCCATCCCCCGTAAAGCAGTTTGTCTGCCGTAAACAGCAATGTTGTGACACTTTTAAACAGGACAATACTGCCATATACTGTACATGCATATGTGACCCACCCATAATGTGTCACATTTTTGTGTTGATTTATTTATTTTATTTTGTGGTTTGAATTCGTTTTTGGAGCTGTCATTATAGATTTATCAGTATTCACATTGGTCAGTAGGGGGCAGTAGGGCGTTTCTTCCCAATTGAATGCTATCACCTGCAGACCGGAAGTGTCTTGTCATTCTGATGAGCGCGACCAGTCTGTGAACAATTGAAACGTCCTGTGTGCTTTTTCCTCCTGTATAACAGGCTAGTTTTGGTGAATCAACTCACTGAATAATATCCATGTGATCTTTATAAGTTTAAGTACACATTCTGATGGTGGAGCCTAACTCTAAAGTGTTTGTGAGTTGTAGTTTGTATTTGTGAATGAATCCAGTGCACAGCTGCAGTAATCAATACAAAAAGGCGACGTGAGTGCGCAATGTTTATATAGGAACTTCTGATCCTAATTCAGACTCCCAAATTAGAGCTCCCGTTTTCTTATTGATTTTATAATGTATATTGGTATAATGTGTGTGTTCTGAAATAGTGACAGAGAATAGAACAAGGATGGACAATTCAACCCTTAACTCAACAATGAGTAGATGAGTGTTATGTGTGTGTAAATGTGTAAATAAATGAACACTGAAATTCAAGTATTTATTTTATTTATATATATATATATATATATATATATATATATATATATATATATATATAGCTAGAATTCACTGAAAGTCAAGTATTTCTTATATATATATATATATATATATATATATATATATATATATATATATATTTCAATATATATATATATATATATATATATATATATATATCTTAACCACGCCCCTAACCACGCCCCCCCCCCCACCTCCCGAAATCGGAGGTCTCAAGGTTGGCAAGTATGATATAATATATTGTATATATTATCTAAAAATATAATATAACATATCAGTATATATTATATACTGTATATATAATATGTAAATATTACATGTTATATTTTATATTGCTACTATGGTACATTTTCAGTCTACTTAATACCTGCATTATCCTTTCCATCCTTACACTTTCCATCCCTAACTGAGCTTCTGTGTGGAACACTTTCCCTTGTGGATCAATAAAGTTTGTCTAGGTCTAAGATTTAAGCATTGAAAGTAAAAATACAAAATATATGACTTATCTTTAAGACTTTAATGACTGAAACCCTTTCAAGTCCTCGGACCTATGGCGTTCATACCGTTAAAACACTCCCTGAGAGTTATTATACATTTATGATAACATAAGATTACTAACATTACTAATTTCCATAAAACAATATGTACACATGTGTTTTAGGAACTTTACAATTAAAATACAACTATTCAGTGCGCTCAGAAGATCCAACTCTTCCATCCTTGACTTCAAAAAGCTGATTTGATGGAAAGTTCTGGCCTAATAAAATAAATAAATCTTTATAGCCTGACTGCTTTGACGACTACTATAACCCCGCTGTGTCAAACGGTTAGATGGTCTGGTTTATGGAAAAACTGTCAGGACCATCAGAGCAGGCTGTGATTTGCGTCCCCCCGCAGCCTGATTATCTCATCACATGTGCGCAGCCTCTTCATGTTTTGCTTCAGTAGTTCATTAAAAAAAAAAGATAAAAAAATAAATAATTCAGTCTGTTTGATGTTTCCGGCTTGGTGAGAAAAGACAGCAGAGTGTGAAGCGAGTTCATTGATGTGCAGTTCCATGATTCATTGCATTGTTAGGCATCTACTGTGTGCATTTATGGGGGGAAGTTGAATACAAAGTCTTTACAAGCACAAAACATGAAGGCTCTTGAAAGATATTTTATGTTATGGAGAACCCCAAACTCATTTTTAATGGATTATTTTGTTGTTTGCTTGGATTCGCCAACAGCAAAGCCCATTTAAATTGCATTACGGTTATAATTAATCATTATAACATTATAGTCTCATTAAAGGGGGATTCCGGCTTCCCAGCATGCCTTGAGGCACCTTTAAATAGATGTTTAACAGGAAACTGCACTTTTTAAAATGTTGTCTCTAATTCACAATCCTTATGTACAAAACTCAAAACCAGTGAAGTTGGCACATTGTGTAAATGAATGCATCCATCCATTTTCTACCGCTTGTCCCTTTTGGTGTTGCGGGGGGTGCTGGAGCCTATCTCAGCTGCATTCAGGCGGAAGGCTAGGTACACCCTGGACAAGTGCATCTTAGTTGTAGTTTTCATCGACACATTTGGAGGTGTTGAATTCGCCATGTGAAATCGCAAATGCTAATCAGTCACCCGTCAATAGCAAAGCCAATGGTTTTAAGCATCAAGCTAGCACAATTTTAGAAAAATTGAGTTTGACTTTATTCACGTTTTAACGTTTTTACGTATTTATTCTAACATTTCTGAGTCCCAATTACAGTTGCAAGTCCAAGACGTTAGATGGCAGCTGTGTTTAGTTTATGGTGTTTTGTTGTTGCATCCTAAAAAGTGTTAATGCTGTAAGTATTGTACTTATTACGCACCAGCTGTTTGATTATAACGTGCATCTTAGTTATAGTTTTCATTAACACATTTGGAGGTGTTGAATTTGCCATGTAAAATCACAAATGCTAAACAGTCACCTGTCAATAGCAAAGCCAATATTTTTTAGCATCAAGGTAGCACAATTTTAGAAAAGTGGACTTTTACTTTATTCACGTTTTAACGTTTTTACGTTTTTATTCTAACATTTCTGAGTCCCAATTGCAGTTGCAAGTCCAAGACGTTAGATGGCAGCTGTGTTTAGTTTATGGTGTTTTGTTGTTGCACCATAAAAAGTGTTAATACTGTAAGTATTGTACTTATTACGCACCAGCTGTTTGATTGTAACATGCATCTTAGTTGTAGTTGTCATTAAAGCATTTGGAGGTGTTGAAATCGCCATGTAAAATGGCTAATGCTAAACAGTTCCCTGTCAATAGCAAAGCCAATGTTCATTAGCATCAAGCTCGCGCATATTTAAGAAAAGTGGAGTTTTACTTTATTTACATTGGAACATTTTTACGTTTTTATTCCAACATTTCTGAGTCTCAATTGCAGTGGCAAGTCCAAGACGTTAGATGGCAGCCGTGTTTAGTTTATGGTGTTTTGTTGTTGTGTCCTAAAAAGTGTTGATAGTGTGTGTATTGTACTTATTACGCACCAGCTGTTTGATTATAACGTGCATCTTAGTTGTAGTTTTCATTAACAAATTTGGAGGTGCCACCCGATCGCCTCCCTCGGGAGGTGTTTAGGGCACGTCCGACTGGTAAGAGGCCACGGGGAAGACCCAGGACACGTTGGGAAGACTATGTCTCCCGGCTGGCCTGGGAACGCCTCGGGATCCCCCGGGAAGAGCTGGACGAAGTGGCTGGGGAGAGGGAAGTCTGGGCTTCCCTGCTTAGGCTGTTGCCCCCGCGGCCCGACCTCGGATAAGCGGAAGAAGATGGATGGATGGATGGATGAAAATTTGGAGGTGTAGTAATTGCCTTGTAAAATTGCTAATGTCAATAGCAAAGCCAATGCATATTAGCATCAAGCTATTAAAAAAAGACTCCTCTGGCTCCAAACCCAATACAGTTCAAAGCTTTTTGAACTGAACCACACGCTTGTCAGATTATGTTTTTTATACACCACATGGCATGACACACCAAATGTCGGTCCGCTCAGTTTGTTGCCTCCGTCGCCATGGTAACGTCGTATTAATTTCACACATTCTGTGACACTACCACAGCTCAAGGAGCATATCTTGTATGACTTGGTTGTGGTGGTTATAAACTTTAATCACTTAATAATCAGAAGGATATATAGTTTGTGGCAAAATATTGCATTTTCAGAGTAGCATTGAGACCTTGTTTTTCCCTTAGTTCTTAATGAACTGTTGTCTTCAAGCAGGTATGAAGGAGGCAGAGGACCTTTGACACTAAACGACTTGTCAACAAAGGAGTTCATGTTCTACTGATCGATGCGGAAGAGTTTGAATGCAGCAAGCAATTAGTGAACAATAAAAGTAACTGATAATGGTACTTGTAAAAACGGTTGTTTATATGCCGCCATGGAGACGAGGATTAGTGACTGGCAGAGGTGGGACCAAGTCATTGTTTTGCAAGTCATTAGTAAGTCTCAAGATTTTGCCCTAAAGACAGGCAAGTCTCGAGTCAAGTCCAAAGTCAAGACTGGAAAGTCTCAAGTCAAGTCCCAAGTCCTGCATTTTGAGTTTCGAGTCCTTTCAAGTCCTTTTAACCACAGACTGATATATTTACACAGACTGTGTATGCTTTTAAAACGCTGTATTTATTTATTAAAACAAGTGCATTTGAAATTGCAGGGAAAAAAATAGTGCTGACATTGCACTTCATAATAGCACTATTGTTCCGCCCGATTTTAGCTGAGATAGGCTCCAGCGCCCCCCGCGACCCCGAAGGGAATAAGCGGTAGAAAATGGATGGATGGAATAGCACTATTGACCAGTCATTTTAAGCATTTAACTCATTCCTTTACAGAATAAACACATTTGAAAAATCAAGTGCAACTGTACTTATTTGCACAAAAGTGTTATCATTGTATTTCCATGGCATATTGCATTGTAACTAGTTCCACAGCAGTTTCTATCCTGTTCTTACCTTATCTCATTGATCTCATCTCATACTGTGTGTGTGTTGATGTGTGCGTACACATGAAAAACATAACAAATACATGAACATAACAATGAACAGAGTTGTACTTTTTAGATGTCAGGGCCCTATGCAATATGTACACATATTCTTAATATAGTATACTTTTTAACTGACCTTTATTTGACTATGTTTGTCTTTTTGTAGGTGGCTAAAATACGCGGTGCTGCTGACCGCCGTCTAACGTTACGTTACTGTGTGTGATACATGGACTAACGTAACGTTATGTGTAGGTACCTCATGTAACCCTGCTTAAAAAAATCACTTGACAAAAAGTATGAATAAGGTAGCGAACTGCAGTGGACGCAACAGATTGCCGTGTTTGGAATGACGTTATAACGTTAGCAGTGAGTTTACAGCCTCACTGATTTAACTACACGGCAAATAAAAGTTATGTTACTTAGCCAATAAACATTAGCTTACATTCAAAACTTACCCTTCTTTGTGCAACTTCAAATGTCGAACGAAGTTGGAAGTTGTTGCGTCTCTGTCTGTAATCTTCGAACCGCATGTTTTGCATACTGCAATTCCATTTTTGTTGACAAAGTCGTACTTTTTCTCACTGGTGTGTTGTTTGACATTTCTTCTTTGTTGGTTGTCTTGCAATTTGATTGGATGAATGCTGTGGGATGAAAACAACGTGGATGTAATTTGGTTGGATGTTGTACTGATAGCAGACACACTGACAGAAACAATCGTACACAATGAAAGATACGGAGCGCTCCTGAATAACTTTTTAATCTTTGGGTTTTGGGGAAAGTAGCAAGTCTTGTCAAGTCAAAAGGCTCAAGTGTGTGAATGTGTGTGTGAATGGGTAAAATGTGGAAGTAGTGTCAAAGCGCTTTGAGTACCTTGAAGGTAGAAAAGCGCTATACAAGTACAATCCATTTATCATTTATTTAAGTCCAAGTGAAGTCACAAGTCATTGATGTTAAAGTCTAAGTCGAGTTGCAAGTCTCTTTACATTTTTTCAAGTCAAGTCTAAAGTCATCAAATTCATGACTCGAGTCTGACTCGAGTCCAAGTCATGTGACTCGAGTCCACACCTCTGGTGACTGGCACTATGAGGGGGTGATTGGTTGGTCGGTTGAACATGCATTCAGTTACAAAATGTCAAAGTCAAGAAAAGGAAGGAGCGGAGCTTATTTACCTCTTTTCCATTCAGTAGCAATTACTATCTCAAATAATTCACGTCCTCTTCTCAACATGTACACAATTTAACTCTATAAATAATAAAGTTCTATATAAATTGTCGAATAAGAGATCAATAAGACTGAATTTAAAATGTATCAGAATTCTTCCTTGTACTTTGTAAACGGTGGATCATATAAGTGCAGGCCGTCTTTGAATGGTACAAAATAATGTAAATCAAATCAATGAGCTTTGCAGTGATAGCACAGCAATTACTTATATGACACAATCCAAACAACCTTCCTTAGTCATAGTGCCTTAGAAAATAAATAAAAAAACTAACCTACAGTAAGCAAGCATGGTCACACATAACACAACCTGCTCACTGAACTTTGTGGCTATTATGAAAAACATCCAAACACCATAAAAATGTCAAAATTACACCCATTTAAATCCATTACAATGCATGATGGGAAAAATTTAACACACTCTCTACACACTTATCCATGTTTGGTGCATTTTAGCTGCTTGATATTTCTGACTGATTATGGAAGGTCATCACGAAAGTAAACAAGGTAGGAGTCCACCTACTTTTATTTTCCAATTATATTAACTTTACATCTGTCATTTGCTCAGTGGCCTTGTGGTTAGAGTGTCCGCCCTGAGATCGGTAGGTTGTGAGTTCAGTTTTATAGTCTTTGGTACCGCTTATTCCCTTTTGGGGTCGCGGGGGGCGCTGGAGCCTATCTCAGCTACAATCGGGCGGAAGGCAGGGTACACCCTGGACAAGTCGCCACCTCATCGCAGGGCCAACACAGATAGACAGACAACATTCACACTCACATCCACACACTAGGGCCAATTTTTAGTGTTGCCAATCAACTTATCCCCAGGTGCATGTCTTTGGAGGTGGGAGGAAGCCGGAGTACCCGGAGGGAACCCACGCAGTCACGGGGAGAACATGCAAACTCCACACAAAAAGATCCCGAGCCCGGGATTGAACCCAAGACTACTCAGGACCTTCGTATTGTGAGGCAGATGCACTAACCCCTCTGCCACCGTGAAGCCGCCATCTAGTGCATTTGATGAAAGCACTTTTGTGCGTGCCACACAGCAATGCATAATCAGAGAGGGTGTTCAGCATGGTTAGAAATATAGTGACAGCGAATAGAACAAGGATGGACAATTCAACCCTTAACTCAACAATGAGTAGATGAGTGTTATATGTGTGTATATGTGCAAATAAATGAACACTGCAATTCAAGTATTTCTTTTATTTATATATATATATATATATATATATATATATATATATATATATATATATATATATATATATATATATATATATATATATGAAATACTTGACTTGTTGAATTCTAGCTGTAAATATACTCCTCCCCTCTTAACCACGCCCCCAACCACGCCCCCGCCCCAACCACGCCCCCCGCACCCACCTCCCGAAATTGGAGGTCTCATGGTTGGCAAGTATGTATAAAATACTCTCTCAACACTTTTCCAGGTTTGGCTCATTTTAGCCGCTTGATATTTCTGACTGATTACAAAACTTTAAGAATGTCTTCACGGAAGTAAACAAGGTAGGAGGCCAACTTTCACATACTCTGAATATCCAATTATATTAATTATACAACTGTTATATTAATTATATATCCATCATATTAATATCACACACACACACACACACACACACACACACACACACACACACACACACACACACACACACACACACACACACACACAGTTACTTTACGTGCAGTCGGCCCTCGGCCAAATTTGTTTTAGCCCAATGCGACCCCCAAGTCAAAAGGTTTGGACAGCCCTGTGCTAAAGGTTTTAAGTGTTGTATGTGCATAGAAACGTTTTGAATTACATTTTTCTCTACGGTTATATTTCCCCTTTTTGTTGAGAATCTTTTGAAAAATAATTGTTGTACATTCTTGGGTTTGCTTTGTACATAATTTTAGCTGTCTGCAAATGCATCAAATCATTGAATTTCACTATTTTTGATTCAACAAATAAAGGGTTCGTTTTTTCTCCAAATCCAACATTATGTATTATATTAACTGGTCTTTTTTAGGGTACACAGTTAGAGAATGAAGTGTACTTTTGTAATTGTTACCCATTTTTCTACACAGTAACTCAGATATGGTAACACTAAAGTTAAGTTAAAGTTAAAGTACCAATGATTGTCACACACACACTCGGTGTGGCGAAATTATTCTCTGCATTTGACCCATCCCCTTGTTCACCCCCTGGGAGGTGAGGGGAGCAGACAATTGAGGGACAGCGGAGTTCATACTCCAACAGGTTCCTTCAGCTTCGTTCCCACAGTGTTCCAATATATGATATCTGTCTATTACCTGACACCTTCTATGTTAGCTACTGTTCTTTGTTTATAATGTATATGTTCTGCTGGATCTACTCTATATTTTATGCTGCAGCTGTTACATATACTGTAATATTGTACATGGTAATTGTTATATATTTTTTATATGATATGAACATATAACATAACATAATATAGGTATATATTATGTACTGTATATACAGTATAATATGTAAATATTACATACATGTTATATTGCTACTATGGTACATTTTTTGTCTACTTTATACCTGCATTATCCTTTCCATCCTTACCCCTTCCATCTTTTGTAGCTGAGCTACTGTGTGGAACAATTTCCCTTGTGGATCAGTAAAGTTTGTCTAAGTAAATGGGTTATACTTGTATAGCGCTTTTGTACCTTCAAGGTACTCAAAAGCGCTTTGACACTATTTCCACATTCACCCATTCACACAAACATTCACACACTGATGGCGGTAGCTGCCATGCAAGGCCCTAACCACGACCCATCAGGAGCAAGGGTGAAGTGTCTTGCTCAAGGACACAACGGACGTGACAAGGTTGGTAGAAGTTGGGGATTAAACCAGGAACCCTCAGGTTGCTGGCACAGCCACTCTGTCTAAGTCAGTGGTTCTTAACCTTGTTGGAGGTACTGAACCCCACCAGTTTCATATGCGCATTCACCGAACCCTTCTTCAGTGAAAAATAAAATGTTTTTTTTTTTTATATATTCAAGACAAAGTTATATGTTTTTGGTAACACTTTAGTATGGGGAACATATTCTAAGTAACAAAGACTTAATTTAGAGTGTTTTGGACACTAGGGGAACATATTCTAAGTAACAAAGACTTAATTTAGAGTTATTTGGCTAGGGTTGGGGTTAGAGGGTTAGGGCCAGGGTTAGAGGGTTAGGGTTATAATAAGGCCATGCCGAATAAGGCATTAATAAGTAATTAATAATGACTAGTTAAGAGCCAATATGTTACTAATTTGCATGTTAATAAGCAACTAATTAATGGTGAATATGTTCCCCATACTAAAGTGTTACCATGTTTTTTTACTGGTGCACAAAATGAACCGTGCATGAACATCACCTTGTTCAAACAACAAAACCAACACAGTGCATAAACTCACAACAAGTTACACACCTGCAAATCAGTCTGACTTCTGCTGTTACCGTATCTGTAATACGCCGATAGGGAGAAGTTTTTAACTACACGATGAGTCGGGTGTGTCTCGACCTCCGTCGAACCCCTGAGCCCGACTCACCGAACCCCTAAGGTTCGATCGAACCCAGGTTAAGAACCACTGGTCTAAGTCTATGTCTAATCGTTAAGATAGTCGTTGACTAATTGACTATCAAAATAATCGTTAGCTGCAGCAATAAATTAGCTTCACATATTACTTCCTGTTAGTTAAGTAGCTCCTTACCCAGTTCAAGACCAACCCTCCAATGACATACTGTACTAATTTGTTAATTAAGATTTTATGATTAATTGTGTCAAACGTGTTTGTTAGAGCCATTAACACTGAAGCTGCACAGCGTTTTCCATCCATTGATTTGATCATCTCTACCGTTATTTATGTTAATGCCACTGATGTTAGCCACTTGTGAGGACGCTACATTGCGGTTGTTTGCTTTTAAACATTGATTGATAAACATTGACTTGCAGTGTTCCTAATAACGGCGTTAGTAACTTTTACTCGTAACAAGTAATCTAACTAATTACATTTAGGTCCCTTGCATCGCCGTTAGCGATAGCTCGATATAAACGTGGCGCGCTACTTTTGATGTGGTTTTACGTCGACAACAAGACAGCGACACAAGTGCAGCAAGTTCAATGCGGGAAATATCTTATTGTTAGTGAAAACAACAAGCAGTATCGCACTAAAAATGAACTTGATATCGAACAGGAAGAGTCTCCACCACACTGTGACACAGCAGACAGCAGGAATAATGAACAACAAATCACTGATTGAAGTGACAAACGTGCCATCCAAACAATACCCCGTTTGTTGACAAGGCGATATGACAGCCATGGAGGCGCTTTCAATCACATTATTAAGCAGAGGTAACACAATTCGGTGAGAGCTGGCATCATAGACAACAAACTAAAGCTACCTTCGACGACGTCACACGTCACTAAGCAACAGGCCCCGCCTTTTAAAAGGCACAGACTCCGCACACTGTGCTTTTATACTAAACATATCTCAAATGAATATGACATATTTATTTATTAGGTTTTTTTTAATAACGTATACATTACTTTCACTAGTAATTAATTATTTATTAACGAGTAATCCAATTACTTTTTTGGTAAAGTAACTAATTACTTTTTAAAAGTCATTTTCAGAATACTGGTCAGTTGTCATGACAAGGATGTGTCTTCAACATGCATTATAGTGATATGACGACGGTATAGAACGCGCCACCGTCAGTCAAATGTGTTCAATTTATATCGGATCTTGCAATTTTATGTAAAAGTATACTATTTACTGCAGTGGTAAAACCATGTCGACACACAGGCAGTGATGCATTAGCGTGCCCATGTTATTCCAGGCGTACTTTGCACATTTGCTGCAACACAAACCTCAATTACATCAGAGGGAGTGAGGCTGCAAAGTTCCGGCCTGCACATGCAGTCCAATGCTAAGAGCTGCACTCTCCCAGGGGACCGTAGACGGCACATTGCCGTATTCGCCAGATGTATGTCTTCAAACGCCCTGCGGGGACTTTGCATGCGCTTATCATACTCGGCCTCTATATTTACTCTTTAAAAGCTCCATTCCGTCTACATTGCGGACGCCGTTGGAATAACTGAATCACAGCATCTTCAAAAGGAGTCTTTTTTTTTTACGTCAAAACGGAAGATCCTCAAGGACTTCAGTACGACTAATTTCACATTAGGCCCACTTTCCCACTTAACCGGATAAATAATTTCCACCACACACCTACCTTCATAGATTTAGTTCTTTAGGAACCTTTCCGAGTTTGTCCTAGATAGGTGGGACTTTTTCCAAGCTACCCTGAACCTTTTCGAGTGGCGGGCTGTGCTGTGATTGGTTAAACACCGTTTGGGGCGTTCCTCAACCAAATATTTTCAAACACATGACTGCTACTAAACATGTGCAATATTTGTAAATTGAGACAACGTTGATGTACAACGTTGGATCCACATTGTTGGTTGGGGAAATTACCAAATTTCAATGGTCAAATCGACGTCACAACCTGACATTGAATAAACGTCGTCAAAAAGCATGTTGTTTCAACGTTGTATTTCTGTTGTAGAATATTGGTTGGGAAATGACCGAATTTCAATGGTCAAATCAACGTCAGAATCAATCATCGATTAAACCTCATCAAAAAATCACGTTGTTTCAACGTTGTATTTGTGTTGTAGAATATTGGTTGGGAAATTACTAAAATTCAATGGTCAAATCAACATCAGAACCTGACATTGAATAAATGTCAAAAAGCATGTTGTTTCAACGTTGTATTTGTGTTAAAGAATATTGGTTGGAAATTGACAGAATTTCAATGGTCAAATCAACGTCAGAACCCAACATTGATTAAACGTTGTCAAAAAGCATGTTGTTTCAACGTTGTATTGGTGCTGTAGAATATTGGTTGGGAAATGACCACATTTCAACGATGAAATCAACCTCACAACCTGATATTGAATGAACATTGTTTAAAAGCATGTTGTTTCAACATTGTAATTGTGTGGTAGAATATTGGTTGGAAAATGACCAAATTTCAATGGTCAAATAAACGTCAGAACCCGACATTGAATAAACGTCATCAAAAAGCATTTTGTTTCAACGTTGTATTGTTTTTTTTAGACTATTGTTAGGGAAATGACCAAAATGTTATCGTCAAATCAACGTCAAAACCCGACATTGATTAAACGTTGTCAAAAGCATGTTTCAACGTTGTATTTGTGTTGTAGAATATCGGTTGGAAAATAACCAAATTTCAATGGTCAAATCGACGTCACAATTCGACATTGATTAAACGTCGTCAAAAAGCATGTTGTTTCAATGTTGTATTTGTGTTGTAGATTATCGGTTGGAAAATGACCAAATTTCAATGGTCAAATCAACGTCACAACACAACATTGATTAAACGTTATCAAAATGCATGTTGGTTCAACGTTGCATTTGTGTTGTAGAATATCGGTTGGAAAATTACCAAATTTCAATGGTCAAATCGACGTCACAATTCGACATTGATTAAACGTCGTCAAAAAGCATGTTGTTTCAATGTTGTATTTGTGTTGTAGATTATCGGTTGGAAAATGACCAAATTTCAATGGTCAAATCAACGTCACAACACAACATTGATTAAACGTTATCAAAATGCATGTTGGTTCAACGTTGCATTTGTGTTGTAGAATATTTGTTGGGAAATGACTAAAATTCAATAGTAAAATCAATTTAACAACCCGGCATTGATTAAATGCGGTCAAAAAGCATGTTGTTTCAACGTTGTATTGGTGTTAAAGAATATTGGTTGGAAATTGACATAATTTCAATGGTCAAATCAACGTCACAACACCACATTGATTAAACGTCATCAAAATGCATGTTGTATTTGTGTTGTAGAATATTGGTTGGGAAATGACTAAAATTCAATAGTAAAATCAATGTAACAACCCAACATTGATTAAATGTGGTCAAAAAGCATTTTGTTTCAACGTTGTAATTGTGTTAATGAATATTGGTTGGAAATTTACAGAATTTCAATGGTCAAATCAACGTCAGAACCCAACATTGAATAAACGTCATCAAAACGCATGTTGTATTTGTGTTGTAGAATATTGGTTGGGAAATGACTAAAATTCAATGGTCAAATCAATGTAACAACCCGACATTGATTAAATGTGGTCAAAAAGCATGTTGTTTCAACGTTGCATTTGTGTTGTAGAATATTAGTTGGGAATTGACGAAATTTCAATGGTCAAATCAATGCCAGAACCCAACATTTATTAAACTTCGTCAACAAGCATGTTGTTTTAACGTTGTATTTGTGTTGTATAATATCGGTTGGGAAATTATAAAATTTCAATGGTCAAATCAATGTCAGAACCTGACATTGAATAAATGTAATCAAAAAGCATGTTGTTTCAACGTTGTATTTGTGTTAAAGAATATTGGTTGGAAATTGACAGAATTTCAATGGTCAAATCAGCGTCAGAACCCAACATTGAATAAACGTCATCAAAACGCATGTTGTATTTGTGTTGTAGAATATTGGTTGGGAAATTACCAAGTTTCAATGGTACAATCAATGTAACAACCCGACATTGATTAAATGTGGTCAAAAAGCATGTTGTTTCAACGCTGCATTTGTGTTGTGGAATATTAGTTGGGAATTGACCAAATTTCAATGGTCAAATCAATGCCAGAACCCAACATTTATTAAATTTCGTCAACAAGTATGTTGTTTTAACGTTGTATTTGTGTTGTAGAATATTGGTTGGGAAATTATAAAGTTTCAATGGTCAAATCAATGTAAGAACCTGACATTGAATAAATGTAATCAAAAAGCATGTTGTTTCAACGTTGTATTTGTGTTGTATAATATTGGTTGGGAAATTACTGCAATTCAATGGTCAAATCAATGTCACAACCCGACATTGAGTAAATGTTGTCAAAAAGCATGATGTTTCAACGTTGTATTTGTGTTGTAGAATATTGGTTGGGAAATGACTAAAATTCAATGGTCAAATCAATGTAACAACCCGACATTGATTAAATGTGGTCAAAAAGCATGTTGTTTCAACGTTGCATTTGTGTTGTAGAATATTAGTTGGGAATTGACGAAATTTCAATGGTCAAATCAATGCCAGAACCCAACATTTATTAAACTTCGTCAACAAGCATGTTGTTTTAACGTTGTATTCGTGTTGTATAATATCGGTTGGGAAATTATAAAATTTCAATGGTCAAATCAATGTCAGAACCTGACATTGAATAAATGTAATCAAAAAGCATGTTGTTTCAACGTTGTATTTGTGTTAAAGAATATTGGTTGGAAATTGACAGAATTTCAATGGTCAAATCAACGTCAGAACCCAACATTGAATAAACGTCATCAAAACGCATGTTGTATTTGTGTTGTAGAATATTGGTTGGGAAATTACAAAGTTTCAATGGTACAATCAATGTAACAACCCGACATTGATTAAATGTGGTCAAAAAGCATGTTGTTTCAACGCTGCATTTGTGTTGTGGAATATTAGTTGGGAATTGACCAAATTTCAATGGTCAAATCAATGCCAGAACCCAACATTTATTAAATTTCGTCAACAAGTATGTTGTTTTAACGTTGTATTTATGTTGTAGAATATTGGTTGGGAAATTATAAAATTTCAATGGTCAAATCAATGTAAGAACCTGACATTGAATAAATGTAATCAAAAAGCATGTTGTTTCAACGTTGTATTTGTGTTGTATAATATTGGTTGAGAAATTACTGCAATTCAATGGTCAAATCAATGTCACAACCCGACATTGAGTAAATGTTGTCAAAAAGCATGTTGTTTCAACGTTGTATTTGTGTTGTAGAATATTGGTTGGGAAATAACCGCATTTCAATGGTCAAGTCAACGTCACAACCCGACATTGATTAAACGTTCTCAAAAAGCATGTTGTTTCAATGTTGTATTCGAGTTGCTCAACACCAGGACCTAATTCAACAAGTTCTCAACGTTGTTTCAATGTCTTGCGCCCGCTGAGATGACAACTTTAACACACGTTGTTACAGTTGTTATGTCACTTTTAGTGACCCCTGAGTGTGGGATCAGGGTTTACAGATCTGAATAATACCGTGGTGAACTGAACAGAACTGGACCCCTTTGGTGGAAAGTGGGTTTTGGATTCTCCAAACCTTATTCCTGCAAATCCGTCTCCTACCTTGCGAAGCTCCACATCACGCAGCGCAAAGAAATAACCCGCCGTAATATGGGCTTCACACAAGGCAAGCCATCTTTTAAAGTAGAGTATTTCAGCATCGAGCAGGCGGTCTCTGAGGCTCAGCCACCCGCCTACGCCGGAGAAACACCTCAGAACTCAGCAACTGTCAATCCAAACCCGACGTGGCTCACAGGTGCCAGCTCCTCTCCGCTTCTTCTCAGCCTCGGAGCATCGATCAAGGCAAACTGCCTGGCAGGGATTCAAAGTGCACTGCAGCACTTTTTTTTGTGCAAAGTCAAACTGACCACTCTCTCAACTTCGTGAGGGTTCAATACCCCAGTGGTGAGTAGGAATATATCGAAGGAAACATGTCAGCATGTGTGAGGAAACTAAACACAATCCTTTTTAGCTCGTATTATAATGGGGCAAACTTTTTGACTCAGGGCCCAGTCGGATTCCAAAATGTATTCAGTAAGAATTCTGCGGATTCTATACCAAATTTATTGTTAGGATTATGAGCTGGAGCCTATTCTAGATGACTTCTGGTGAGAGGCAGGGTGCACCCTAAAAACCCTCCATTAATGTTTCATAAACATGCTGCAAGTATATATATAATGTCGTAACAGACACCTTCATAACAATATGTATTAGGTACAATATACACACTGCAAGTATAAATATATATATATATATATATATATATATATATATATATATATATATATATATATAGTAGTAACAGACACCTTCATAACAATATGTAATATGTACAATATACACACTGCAAGTATTTCTATAATGTAGTAACAGACACCTTCATAACAATATGTAATATGTACAATATACACACTGCAAGTATACATAAAATGTAGTAACAGACACCTTCATAACAATATGTAATATCTACAATACACACACTGCAAGTATATATATAATGTAGTAACAGACACCTTCATAACAATTTGTAATATGTACAATATACACACTGCAAGTATACATATATTGTAGTAACAGACACCTTCATAACAATATGTAATATGTACAATATACACACTGCAAGTATACATAAAATGTAGTAACAGACACCTTCATAACAATATGTAATATCTACAATATACACATTGCAAGTATATATATAATGTAGTAACAGACACCTTCATAACAATATGTAATATCTACAATATACACACTGCAAGTATATATATAATGTAGTAACAGACACCTTCATAACAATTTGTAATATGTACAATATACACACTGCAAGTATATATATATAATTTAACATACACTTTCATAACAATATGTAATATGTACATTATGCACACTGCAAGTATATATACAATGTAGTAACAGACACCTTCATAACAATATGTAATATGTACAATATACACACTGCAAATATACATAAAATGTAGTAACAGACACCTTCATAAAAATATGTAATATGTACAATATACACACTGCAAGTATACATAAAATGTAGTAACAGACACCTTCATAACAATATGTAATATCTACAATATACACACTGCAAGTATATATATAATGTAGTAACAGATACCTTCATAACAATTTGTAATATGTACAATATTTACTGTATTTTGATTATTTTAATCCTTTTCGGGACTGATTTCTTCCGCGCATTGATTCAAGTTTCCATAGCAGCGCACGTCTGACTTCCAGCAACAACTGTTTGTTCTTTCTTCCGATATCAAACACGAGTGTGTTTTCTAATCATGGCAGACTTGGTAACAGACAACGATGACGACTATTTTCGGACAAATGATGATTTGAAACCTTATCCTTTTTAAGCTAAATATATTGCTGCTTCTGCGATGAGGTGGCGACTTGTCCAGGGTGTACCCCGCCTTCCGCCCGATTGTAGCTGAGATAGGCTCCAGCACCCCCCGCGACCCCAAAGGGAATAAGCGGTAGAAAATGGATGGATGGATATTGCTGCTTATAGGCTCGAACTCCTCCAGGTACTGCAGTCCTGCAAAATTGACACTCGTTTGCAATAAAGCAACTTTTCGTTCCAACGATGCGTCACCGGCGCCTCCTCTGATACTTCACACCACCTCGTCGTCCTCAGGTCCGAGGATGACAAGACCAGAAGTACACATCACTAACCAAGAGGGGATTATAACAAAGCAAATGTTTCAACATCATATTCCAAGAACCAACAATTATTAGCCTAAATCCAAAGAACCCAGGGTGAATTCCTCACCTGTTAAAGTGTGTGTTCATGCAAAGGAATCAAATCAAATCAAATCAACTTTATTTATAGAGCACATTTAAAATTTACCACAGGGGTAGCCAAAGTGCTGTACAATGAGCAGGTTAAAAGATAAAACGAGTACCGAGCAAACACAACACAACACAAACAGAACACGATAAAAAATAAATAATTAAAATAGAAAGCTGCAGAGGTTCTAATAAGTAAAGATAATGTGTGAAGTCTAAAAAAGTCAAACTATAAAAAGTAGCTTTGTTCTCCCAACGGGTGCCTGAGCAACATTTATCTCCACGGAAGTGACTCACTTAAATCAGAGTGGGTTATTCAGGAATTGGCCTGCGTGAATTGTTTCAGAGATGTAGACCAAACTCAGTGGTCGTGACCAGTGTTTCTAATAACAGTTATATAACAACGCAGTTTCTTTTTTACTAGTAACAATGAATCTAAATAATTACTTTTAGGTCTGTTACAACGCCGTTAGCGATAGCTTGAAGGAACGTGGCACGTTACTTTTGATGTGGTTTTATGTCGACAACAAGACAGCTTCATAAGGGAATTTCTTCTTACTCGTGAAAGCAACAAGCAGCGCCGCACTAAAATGAACTTGGTATCGAATAAGAAGAGGCGACATCACACCGTGACACAGCAGACAACATACGCACACAATGGGAACATCCATCCATCCATCCTATCTCAGCTACAATCGGGCGGAAGGCGGGGTACACCCTGGACAAGTCGCCACCTCATCGCAGGGCCAACACAGATAGACAGACAACATTCACACACTAAGGACATTGAACAACAAATCAATTATTTACATGACAAACTTGCCATCCAAATAATACCCCGTTTGTTGACAGGAAGACATGACAGACATCGAAGAGCATTCAATCTCTTTAAAGTTAAAGTACCACGGATAGTCACACACACACTAAGTGTGGTGAAATTACCCTCTGCATTTGACCCATCCACTTGTTCCACCCTCTGGGAGGCGAGGGGAGCAGTAAGCAGCAGCGGTGGCCGCTCCCGGGAATCATTTTGGTGATTTTTAATGGCCTACTGAAACCCACTACTACCGACCACGCAGTCTGATAGTTTATACATCAATGATGAAATCTTAACATTGCAACACATGCCAATACGGCCGGGTTAGCTTACTAAAGTGCAATTTTAAATTTCGCGCGAAATATCCTGCTGAAAACGTCTCGGTATGATGACGTCTGCGCGTGACGTCACGGATTGTAGAGGACATTTTGGGACAGCATGGTGGCCAGCTATTAAGTCATCTGTTTTCATCGCAAAATTCCACAGTATTCTGGACATCTGTGTTGGTGAATCTTTTGTAATTTGTTCAATGAACAATGGAGACAGCAAAGAAGAAAGCTGTAGGTGGGAAGCGGTGTATTGTGGGCGGCTGCAGCAACACAAACACGGCCGGTGTTTCATTGTTTACATTCCCGAAAGATGACAGTCAAGCTTTACCATTGGCCTGTGGAGAACTGGGCCAACAGAGACTCTTACCAGGAGGACTTTGAGTTGGATGTGCAGACGCGGTACCGTGAGTACGCATGCAGCTGCGGCTTCCAAACATGTGATCGCTTGCCCATACGTGCGTGCCGCTATGTGCATGTCACGTACGTAACTTTGGGGACTTTGGGGAAATATATGTGCTGTATGAACTTTGGGGAGGTGAACGGTACTTTGGGCTGTGGGATTGAGTGTGTTGTGCAGGTGTTTGAGTTGTATTGGCGGGTTATATGGACGGGAGGGGGGAGGTGTTTGTTATGCGGGATTTATTTGTGGCATATTAAATATGAGCCTGGTTGTGTTGTGGCTAATAGAGTATATATATGTCTTGTGTTTATTTACTGTTTTAGTCATTCCCAGCTGAATATCAGGTCCCACCCGCCTCTCACAGCATCTTCCCTATCTGAATCGCTCCCACTGCCCTCTAGTCCTTCACTCTCACTTTCCTCATCCACAAATCTTTCATCCTCGCTCAAATTAATAGGGAAATCGTCGCTTTCTCGGTCCGAATCGCTCTCGCTGCTGGTGGTCATGATTGTAAACAATGTGCAGATGTGAGGAGCTCCGCAACCTGTGACGTCACGCGCATATCGTCTGCTACTTCCGGTACAGGCAAGGCTTTTTTATCAGCGACCAAAAGTTGCGAACTCTATCGTCGATGTTCTCTACTAAATCCTTTCAGCAAAAATATGGCAATATCGCGAAATGATCAAGTATGACACATACAATGGACCTGCTATCCCCGTTTAAATAAGAAAATCGTATTTCAGTAGGCTTTTAAACCCCAATTCCAACCCTTGATGCTGAGTGCAGGGAGTTGATGTGTCACAATTTGTTGTTGGTGACGAATCCCAAGATGCAGAGAAGGCAGGCTTGGTAAAAGAAAACATGGTTTAATGTCCAAAAGTAAAAATAAAGAAAAGACACAAACCAGGAACTAGGAGCGAAACTGGAACACGGGAAACAGGATCCAGCAAACAGGAACTAGTAACAAAAAACAGCACGCTGCCAATAGCTACAGGATTCAGGTATAAACGACAAAACAGGTAGGAGCTACAACGACAAGTATTACAATGACAATAATCCAGCGCAGAGTGGAGGACAAAGCAGTCAGTCACACTTGAGGGGAAAAAGCACTCAGGGAGACAATCAGGAAATAACCAAAATTAAAGTGCTGACAGGAAACAAAGACAAACGCAGAGGAAATACTAAGACATAGTCAAACTTTCAGAGACAAGCCTGACATAATGGGTGCCATTTTTTTTTATAGTCTTTGGTATGACTCGGCCGGGGTTTGAACTCACGACCTACCAATCTCAGGGCATACACTCTAACCACAAGACCACGGAGCAGGTAATTTATTAAGCAGAGGTAACACAAAAGATTGAGATTGAAAAGAGCTGCCGTCAAAGCCGACCATCGACAAAGTGTGCTGCTAACTGCCAAAGCTAAAAAAACACAGCTCCGTCGAAACCCTCGATGACGTCATACGTCACTAGACAACAGGCCCCGCCTTTTGAAAACAGAGACCCTGCACACTGTGCATTTTTATTAAACATCTCGCAAATGCATATATTTAAGTAACATGCAAATTACTTTCCCTAGTATTTAATTACATTTATTAGAGTAATTATGTTACTACTTTTTTGTAAAGTAATGAGTAAACTATAATTCATTATTTTAAGTAATTCCTCAGGATCTTTCTGTGTGGAGTTTGCATGTTCTCCCCGTGACTGCATGGGTTCCCTCCGGGTTCTCCGGCATCCTCCCACCTCCAAAGACATGCACCTGGGGATAGGTTGATTGGCAACACTAAAAAAATTGGCCCTAGTGTGTGAATGTGAGTGTGAATGTTGTCTGTCTATCTGTGTTGGCCCTGCGATGAGGTGGCGACTTGTCCAGGGTGTACCCCGCCTTCCGCCCGATTGTAGCTGAGATAGGCTCCAGCGCCCCCCGCAACCCCGAAGGGAATAAGCGGTAGAAAATGGATGGATGGATGGATGGACAGTCATTTTTCAAAACACTGGTCGTCACTACCTCTCTTTGTTTATAACGTATATTTTCTGCTGGATCTTCTCTCTACTTTATGCCATTTACTTTAATATTGTACATGGCATTTGGGATTTGTTATATATTGTATATAATGGTAAATGATGTCCCAAATGCAGCTGAGATAGGCTCCAGGAACCCCCGCAACACCGAAAGGGACAAGCGGTAGAAAATGGATGGGTAAATGATGGTAAATGAGTTATACTTGTATAGCGCTTTTCTAACTTCAAGGTACTCAAAGCGCTTTGACACTATTTCCACATTCACCCATTCACACACTGATGGCGGGAGCTGCCATGCAAGGCCCTAACCACAACCTATCAGGAGCAAGGGTGAAGTGTCTTTCTCACGGACACAACGGACGTGACGAGGTTGGTAGAAGGTGGGAATCGAACCAGGAACCCTCAGGTTGCTGGCACGGCCACTCTCCCAACTGTCCCACACCGTCCCGATATAAAATATATCAGTAGATATTATATACTGTATATATAATATGTAAATATTACATATATGTTATATTTTATATTGCTGTTATGGTACATTTTTCGTCTACTTTATACCTGCATTATCCTTTCCAGCCTTACCCTTTCCATCCTTGGTAACTGAACTACTTTGTGGAACAATTTCCCTTGTGGATCAATACAGTTTGTCTATGTCTAAGTCTAAGTCTAAGTCTAAGTCACCCACCTACAATCAGACCGCAGTGAAAACAGGAGACCCTCTTTAGTCGCGTTATTGCTAGTAGATAAAGTATAATCTATGATGAAAACAACTGCATGTTCTATTCTGGTCTACACTCGTACCAAGCATTTTCTTCATGGCATCTCAAAGGCTTTCTCACCGAGGCGTCCGTTAAAAGTTATAAAAGGACTGTTAAAGCTCGCGGAGTAAGAGGTGAAAGCTTTAACAGCTGCACAAAGTAAAGAGAAGGTGGAAGAGACTGCCAGCTCTGATTGAGCCTGACTTTCTGTGTTCCAACAGACTTCTAACCTCTCAACCTATCGATCTGTGTTCTGTTTTGTGCTCCTTTGTTTGTTTTCTCTGACCTGGGTCGCGCGGAATGTTCTGACCTTGCTCTTTCTTTCTTGTGCGACAAATGGGAAGTAAACAAAAATATATGTCGACCATGATAAATGACCGTTTTGCAGAATGAAAGAGACTGCATGGACGAAATGATTGCTTATCTCTCGACGCTGCAACAATGGCTTCATTTGGCAACATTAAACTTCTTGTGTGATACAGGAAGAGATGGCAGTGTTTTCATTATGTGAACTTTTATATTTCCTTTGCAATGGAAAAGGTCATCTTCATACGGAGCAGACGGTCGCACACTTTCCAGCTCAAGATCCTTAGTCTCAGACATTAAACACAGCAAATGTAACCCTGTATAAACTGTACTTTACTCTAAGTAGTGTTTTTTGTAGAAAGACTTTAAAAAATATACATATTTAAAGACACATATTTGTATTTTTAGTGGTTGGTGGTTTTTTCTTATTGTACTATGACTATGACATAGACTATGGCCTATGACATGTCATGCCAATGTCTTGCTGGCTCTCAACGAAGGCGGACACTTTCCCTTCCCTCTCCCTTATCTCTCTTGCTTTTTCTTTTTTGTCTTGTCTAAACTTTCTTAGAGCCTCTTTTTGCACTCTCCAAAATGTAAAAAAATTGAATTGATCAACTGACCTTTCAACAAAATTGACAAGATCTTCTCGACGACAAGCTTGGGTTGGGGGGAAAACCTGTCTGTCCTGTCTGAACGATTGTTGCTGGATACACCGTGGACTCTAGGGAGAAGTGGAGGGTTGTGTATCTACCTATTTGGAATCACAACAGGACAGTGTCAGCTGGCCAAAGTTAAAAACCTTCTCTCCAGGCAACGGTTTGACAACTGGTCCTCAGGATGAATTTGAGGACCAGTAATAGACAATTTAGAGTAGCGGTCCCCCAAACTTTTTGACTTAAAAAAAATGTGTCCGGGGGCCAGGCTGTATATACATATATGTATATATATATATATATATATATATATACACATACATCAACAATGTTAAATGTTGATGAACATCAATGTTAATTGATGTTAAATGACAAAACGGATTATAAAGACTATGTATATATATATATATATATATATATATATATATATATATATATATATATATATATATATACACATATATATATATATATATATATATATATATATATATACACACACACATATATATATATATATATATATATATATATGTATATATATATATATATATATATATATATGTATATATATATATATATATATATATATATGTGTATATATATATATATATATATCACGGCATCACGGTGGGAGAGGGGTTAGTGCGTCTGCCTCACAATACGAAGGTCCTGAGTAGTCCTGGGTTCAATCCCGGGCTCGGGATCTTTATGTGTGGAGTTTGCATGTTCTCCCCGTGACTGCGTGGGTTCTCTGGCTTCCTCCCACCTCCAAAGACATGCACCTGGGGATAAGTTGATTGGCAACACTAAATTGGCCCTAGTGTGTGAATGTGAGTGTGAATGTTGTCTGTCTATCTGTGTTGGCCCTGCGATGAGGTGGCGACTTGTCCAGGGTGTACCCCGCCTTCCGCCCGATTGTAGCTGGGATAGGCTCCAGCACCCCCCGCGACCCCAAAAGGGATAAGCGGTAGAAAATGGATGGATGGATGGATATACATAGTCTTTATAATCCGTTTTGTCATTTAACATCAATTAACATTGATGTTCATCAACATTTAACATTGTTGATGACAATATGATTTGCCTGAGCGGCTAGGAGACACCGAGAGTAACACGCGGTAGAAAATGGATTAGAAATGAAAGATTTGAAAAAAAACAAAAACAAAAACAAAAAAAAAACACTTTTTTTTACTTCGGACTTCCTGTTGGCCGGATTTTGGATGCCGGGGGGGCCGGATCCGTCCCGCGGGCCGTAGTTTGGGGACCCCTGATTTAGAGTGAAAAGCAAATGTTACTTTCACTCGCATACAAAACATTGTAACTTGGATTGGTCCCCTGGCTTCGAGACTCTCCCGAAGGACAGTGCGGCGAAACACCCTTCTTGTCTCTCATGGACACACACCTGCTGTTGACTTTGGACTGACTGGCGGCTGCAAGAACACCAAGGCCGCGGAACAGAGACACGCTGCAGGCTTACACACACACACATGCATCCATGAAAAATATACGCCACCTCCCATCCCACGCCTTCGATGGCTTGAATCCCTTAGGGGTGATGGACGGCTGGGTAGCACTTGAACAGCTGCATCCTGCCACCGCAGCCTCCACTTCCTCCCATCGGTTGCAAGTCTGGAGTTGTATGTTGTAATATGTATATGTGCTTTGCTATGGAGTTTTTTTTTCCCATTCCGATTCGAGATTGTATCTTTTTTTAACTTTTTTTTTACTCATTCCCCCCAGCGTTTACCATTTCACGGGGCACCTTGTGGCAAGCCATTAGCGTTCCTGTTCTGTAACTTTGTAAACTCTTTGTTTGTCTAATCTTGAACGGGTTTGTGCTGAAAACAAAGTTTTGTTGTACTTGTGCAATGACAATAAAGACCATACCATACCATACCATACCATTGAGACAGTAATCCATGCCTTCATTACATCTCGGCTGGATTACTGTAACTCGTATTTTGGAATTAGCCAGTTCTCCCACTCACATCTGCAGATGGTACAAAATACAGCTGCTCGACTTTTAACAAACACAAGCAAAGGAGATAACATTACTCCTGCTTTGGTCTCACTTCATTGTCTTTTCAGGCCCCTTCTTTGGCTACTTTTAAGACCCTTCTTAAAAGCCATTTTTACTCACTGGCTTTTACCCAGCATGAGACTTTGAACGGTTTTTGGCTTTTTAACTTTTTAACTATTGGAACTGAAAAATTGGCCTTATGTTTTTCGTTATCCGTTTTAAATTCTATGTTTTAGTATGCCTGTATTTTTCTGTTTTTATATTTTTTTTTGTTTGTGGTGTACAGCCCCTATGTTTTTCAACTGTGGTTGTTTTTAAAGGGCTTTATAAATAAAGTTGGTATGGTCTCTGCTGGTTTGATTAAACCTTACCCCTGGCGTATTGACAAATTTGGAAAATACTGGCAGCAGTTCAAGGTACTCCTACAAATGACTGATAGGATGGGCACTCCGATTGCATCGGTTTTGAACTGAATCGCAAACTGGATAACATCTCGGAGAAGCTTTCCGCTCTGCAAGGAAAAATGATGATCAGTTTGAGAGCCAGAAGGGACAACATTTTGTCATGGGTCTGCTCGCCATAACCAAAACAATCCTCCGACTCCCTCTACACTGGCCTTGGCAAGGTCACGCCGTAAACACACCCAGCGAGACCATTGGAGCAAAAGACGCTCTCAAATCCCTTCCCAAATTTCTCCAAGGACACCTGGGATGTTTTGACTTTGTTGGACTAGATTTTGGAAACCTCCATAGCAACCAGATGTGTTATTGCGAAGGCAGTGACGCCGAACGGAGCAATGTCAAGGCTTATGGACACACCCATGGAGTACTAATATACAGATACGCACACATACGCCCCACCTTCATCCCACGCAGTTTATGATGGACAACTCAGGCACTTTAATGCCCGAGTTTGAAGTACCAAATAAATTCATTAATAATTCACTGTAATGAAATAAATAAAACGTGAAGTAATAAAAATAAGTCATGAAATGATTAAAACAATGTTAAAATCCATATCAAGAGAAGCCAGATAAGGTCAGGATGTCCCCCGGACGCCTTCCTGGGGGAGGTGTTTAGGCCGCGTCCGACTGGTAGCAGACCACGGGAGAAGACCCAGGACACCTTGGGAAGACTATGTCTCCCGGCTGGCCTGGGAACGCCTCGGAATCTTCTGGGAGGAGCTGGACGAAGTACCTGGGGAAAGGGAAGTCTGGGCTTCTCTGCTTAGGCTGCTGCCCCCGCGACCCGACCTCGGGTATTAAAATCATTATATAATGAAATATACTTTCGCATTGGCTACTTCAACATGTCGCCCACATCTGCGTAGGACACTCTTAATTTATACAACGCACAACAGCTGCGTTCCAAGAGTGGGGTTCATGAATAAAAACGATTTTGAAATGTTTCTTTCCAGGGATTGCTGGCGTGTTTGCAAAGCTCCAGATAACTAACGCACATCGAGGTAAGGAAGGTCCTCGGAGGCAGAACACATCGATACGACCCTGAGAGAGCTTATCCGACGAGATGCCGCGTGCATGCTGAACACAGTTCGATACTGTTAAAAATGGATTCGACTCCACCGTTAAACCTGCAGAGGATCCACATCTGACACGGAACCTGCCACCTAAAATAAATTAGTCTGTAGATTTTATGCACTCGGAGGTTAAGGAGTCCCTGATCATTTAAATTTGATATGTGTTAATGAACTACTTCCTTCATAGAGACACAGTTAATAGGGGTGTCACAATATTATATTGATATTGGATATCGGCCTGATATCACTATCGGTTCAAAAAGGTTTTGAATGGCTCGAATAAACAAAAGACGAGCAGAACTAAACAGGACAGATTATATAACAACAACAGAATGCTGGAGCACAGCAAAGACTTACGAGTAAACATGTCCAACATGTATCAACATACATGACAAACAATGACAATGTCGCAGCTGCACAACTTAAATAGTCTTGATTGGAATAGAAAGCAAATCTTGGGAATAGTTTTCACAGGAAGGAAACAAGAAAAAGGAAGTGAAAACTACAAACTAAGAGCGCAGGACAGGAACTAAAACAGGAAACATGGAAAAACTGGGACAAACTTAAATAAGGCATGGCCTGGTATTTTCTTCTGTTTTAGTCGTCAACAAAAAGGTAAACATGCTAGGCAATTGGCTACTAGGAGCTAGCAACTGCACAGTCAACAGGGGTGTCACAATATTATATTGATATCGGATATAGCCTGATATCACTATCGGTTCAAAAAGGTATTGAATGGCTCAAATAAACAAAAGACGAGTGCTGATAGGAAGGGTGGAACTAAACAGGACAGACTATATAACAACAAATTAAACAGAATGCTGGAGCACAGCAAAGACTTACGAGTAAACACGTGCAGCCAGAGAAGCGTCCACGATGTATCAACATACATGACGTCAAAAATGTGCCAGCCGCACAACATAAATAGTCTTGATTGGAATAGAAAACAGGTGTGGGGAAAGAGTGCTCAGAGGCAAGGAAAAAGCAAACAGGAAGGGAAAACCACAAACTAAGAGCGCAGGACAGGAACTAAAACGCGAAACATGGAAAACAATGTATGAATACATTAGATATCTATATATCTTATAGACTGTAACTCTGTTGCTGCAGCAGCAGAGAGTTTATTCTGTCTTGACTTTTTGTATTGATATTTTATATTACATTCTTCCCTTAAATGATTAAGTGATTGTTTTATATGTATTATTTATTTATGTCGGTTTGGATAAAAGCTTCTGCCAAATACTTCAACATAAACATATATAAACACCTGAAAGTCTTTATATCAGCTAAAACCACCAATCTGTTTCACTGGATTCAGAATAAAACCAAATTATGTTTTACCCAACAATGTTAGTATTTGAATATTGTTACTTGAAGACTTATTCCTGGTTACAATTATACTGTTAAGAAAGTATTGTCTTATACTTTGCCTCAAATGAGAATGCATCATAATCAGTGGCGGCTGGTGAATTTTGTTTTAGGTGGGGCTGAAAGTTTGTAAACCAAACGCCTGTCGGGGGGTCATCCTCCCCCAGAAGACTTATTTGTGATGTTCACATACAAATATTGAAGATCTTTGTTCCTTCTCAACTCTGTGGAAATATTATTTTCACAAATTACAACCAATAGTACATTAATGTTAAATCTTACTTGTGAAAAGTAATCCCTCGATTCCTATTTTCAACAGCCTGCTCATTTGAGCAGGAAAATGCTGAACACCAGCCCGGCATCTTTGTTTTCTACATGTCAACTGTCAGTTTAGGCTGCTAGCCGGGTCCTCATCACCACTTCAAGATGGCGGCCAAATTGCTCGCGTCACAGCAGCCAATGCTGCGTCTACTTATAAGATGTCTATGGTTATAACGTCATTGCAAACACGGCAATCTGTTGCGTCCACTGCAGTTTGCTACCTTATTCATACTTTTTGTCAAGTGATTTTTTTTAAGCAGGGTTGCATGAGGTACCTACACATAACGTTACGTTAGTCAATGTATCACACACAGTAACGTAACGTTAGACGGCGGTCAGCAGCACCGCGTATTTTAGCCACCTACAAAAAGACAAACATAGTCAAATAAAGGTTAGTTAAAATGTATGCTATATTAAGAATATGTGTACATATTGCATAGGGCCCTGACATCTAAAAAGTACAACTCTGTTCATTGTTATGTTCATGTATTTGTTGTGTTTTTCATGTGTACACACACATCAACACACATACAGTATGAGATGAGATCAATGAGATAAGGTAAGGACAGGATAGTGGAACTAGTTACAATGCAATATGCCATGGAAATACAATGTTAACACATTTGTGCAAATAAGTACAGTTGCACTTGTTTTTTCAAATGTGTTTATTCTGTAAAGAAAAGAGTTAAATGTTTAAAATAACTGGTCAATAGAGCTATTCCATCCATCCATTTTCTACCGCTTATTCCTTTCGGGGTCGCGGGGGGCGCTGGAGCCTATCTCAGCTACAATCGGGCGGAACAATAGTGCTATTATGAAGTGCAATGTCAACACTATTTTTTTTCCCTGCAATTTCAAATGCACTTGTTTTAATTAATAAATACAACGTTTTAAAAGCATACACAATCTGTGTAAATATATTAGTCTGTGGTTAAAAGGACTTGAAAGGACTCGAAACTCAAAATGCAGGACTTGGGACTTGACTTGAGACTTTCCAGTCTTGACTGTATGGATCCGTTGTGGTGAAGAAGGAGCTGAGCCGGAAGACAAAACTCTCAATTTACCGGTCGATATAAGGGAGAGCACCGCCGGGTGGCGGGACTCTCCCTTAGAGATAGGGTGAGAAGCTCTGCCATCCGCGGGGAGCTCAAAGTAAAGCTGCTGCTCCTCCACATCGAGAGGAGCCAGATGAGGTGGTTCGGGCATCTGGTCAGGATGCCACCCGAACGCCTCCCTAGGGAGGTGTTTAGGGCACGTCCGACCGGTAGGAGGCCGCGGGGAAGACCCAGGACACGTTGGGAAGACTATGTCTCCCGGCTGGCCTGGGAACGCCTCGGGGTCCCACAGGAAGAGCTGCACAAAGTGGCTGGGGAGAGGGAAGTCTGGGCTTCCCTGCTTAGGCTGCTGCCCCTGCGACCCGACCTCGGATAAGCGGAAGAAGATGGATTGATGGATGGATGGATGGATGGATGGATATATATATATATATATATATATATATATATATGTATGTGTGGGAAAAAAAATCACAAGACTACTTCATCTCTACAGGCCTGTTTCATGAGGGGGTTCCCTCAATCATCAGGAGATTTTAATGGGAGCATTCACATACCATGGTTTATATAGGGCACAGAGTGGGTGGGTACAGGCTGGCGTAGGGGCGTGGTGTTACCTAGGAGGTGTTTCCGTCTGTGGCGGCATGCTGATACAATTTCGCTGCGCTTGTTGAGGGATGACAGGTCTGGACGGTATATTATAAACAGTTTCTCTTTCAAGCATAGGTTGCATCTTTTATTACCACTATTGTAAGGTGTGCTGGATGCAAGAATTTGCCATGTTATTGAATATTCAACATTATTGTCTTTGAGGTTCCAAATGTGTTTGCTGAGTTCTGTGGTATTCCGCAGGTTTTGGTTCCTGAAAGAAGCCTTGTGATTGTTCCATCTGGTTTTAAACTCTCCCTCTGTTAATCCTACATATGTGTCGGATGTGTTAATGTCCTTGCGTGTTACCTTAGATTGGTAGACAACTGATGTTTGTAAGCACCCCCCGTTGAGAGGGCAATCAGGTTTCTTGCGGCAGTTGCAGCCTTTGTTGGTTTTGGGGTCGCTCTGTCCGGGGGCCGACGGCTCATTTGCAATTGTTTTGTTGTGGTTTGAGATAATTTGTCATATATTGTTCATACAGCTGTAGCTCAATTTAATGTTGTTCTTGTTGAATACTTTTCTTAGGCTGTTGCCTTTGGGAAAGTGTTTGTCAATCAGAGTGAGGAATTTGTGGCCAATGTTAGTTGAGACGTTTTTGCTGTATGGGGGGTTGTACCAGATGATGTTGTTTCGTTTTCTGTTCTTTTTTGGTTGGTTTCCTGGCGTGGGTTCATAGGTGAGGGTGAAATTGTATCCGCTTTCATCAAGGGCTTTTTGGTACGGGGGGGTTGCTTGGTCAAATTCAGCTTTGCTAGATGACAGCATCGATAGCCTTTTATTAATTCCGGTAGGTATTCTTTTCGTGGTGGTGGGTGGGTGGTTGCTGTCATGGTGCACGTATTGGAGTGTTGTGTTGAATTTCGTGAATGGTTGGTAGCTGTTATTTCTCAGGTTGAATTTGACCAAGCAACCCCCCCGTACCAAAACGCCCTTGATGAAAGCGGATACAATTTCACCCTCACCTATGAACCCACGCCAGGAAACCAACCAAAAAAGAACAGAAAACGAAACAACATCATCTGGTACAACCCCCCATACAGCAAAAACGTCTCAACTAACATTGGCCACAAATTCCTCACTCTGATTGACAAACACTTTCCCAAAGGCAACAGCCTAAGAAACGTATTCAACAAGAACAACATTAAATTGAGCTACAGCTGTATGAACAATATATGACAAATTATCTCAAACCACAACAAAACAATTGCAAATGAGCCATCGGCCCCCGGACAGAGCGACCCCAAAACCAACAAAGGCTGCAACTGCCGCAAGAAATCTGATTGCCCTCTCAACGGGGGGTGCTTACAAACATCAGTTGTCTACCAATCTAAGGTAACACGCAAGGACATTAACACATCCGACACATATGTAGGATTAACCGAGGGAGAGTTTAAAACCAGATGGAACAATCACAAGGCTTCTTTCAGGAACCAAAACCTGCGGAATACCACAGAACTCAGCAAACACATTTGGGACCTCAAAGACAATAATGTTGAATATTCAATAACATGGCAAATTCTTGCATCCAGCACACCTTACAATAGTGGTAATAAAAGATGCAACCTATGCTTGAAAGAGAAACTGTTTATAATATACCGTCCAGACCTGTCATCCCTCAACAAGCGCAGCGAAATTGTATCAGCATGCCGCCACAGACGGAAACACCTCCTAGGTAACACATGAGCCAATCACCACGCCCCTACGCCAGCCTGTACCCACCCACTCTGTGCCCTATATCAGAATCAGAATCAGAATCAACTTTATTGTCATTACGCAAGGTAACGAGATTGAGGCCATTCCATACAGTGCGATGTGTGCATGCTAGAAAAACAATGTGCAAATATATAAAAATTTAAAAAATGTAGAAGTGCAATGAATATGGTGTGAAATGAATATATACATGAAAAAACAAAACAAAAACAGGGTGGTTGGTGGAATGGGTTATTGCACCGAAGAGAAGGCAGTTATGAGGGACATTGGGGCAGTCCGTTCAGGATGGTTATGGCCCTGGGGAAGAAGCTGTTCTTTAGCCTGTTTGTTTTGGTTTTAATGCACCTGTAGCGCTTCCCAGAGGGCAGCAGGTGGAACAGGTCAGAGCCAGGGTGGGTGCTGTCTTTGATGATGGCACTGGCTCTGTTGAGGCAGCGGGAGGTGTAGATGTCCGTCAGAGAGGGGAGAGGGCGGCCGATGATCTTCTGAGCCGTCTTGACCACTCTTTGCAGCCTCTCCCTGTCTGCTGCAGTGCAGCTGCCGTACCATACCGTAATACAGTAGGTCAGCAGGCTCTCGATGGACGAGCGGTAGAAGGTCAGCAGCAGGTCAGCATATATAAACCATGGTATGTGAATGCTCCCATTAAAATCTCCTGATGATTGAGGGAACCCTCTCATGAAACAGGCCTGTAGAGATGAAGTAGTCTTGTCAAGGAAGTTGACGGTTTGCTTGTTGGCTTCAATCGTGATCCGTAGGCTGTTCTCTTTGAAAATTTGGCATATGCGCTTCTTGGTATTCTCGCTGCTCCTTGGGGAGGCGCGACACACTGCCAGTCCGTCATCACGGTAAATACCAAGGTTCAGATTGAGGCTAGCGAGCTGGGAGAGGAGGAAACTCCCAACGAGTTCACACGTTTCTGCTCCGTCAAAACTTCCCATAGTGACGTCAAATGTTGCATTGTTCTTTTTTTGCCATGGTGTACTGTTGTGGATGAGAATGGAGTTTTTTGCGTGGATGATGATGTTTCTTTCGTTGCCTGTGATTGAGTCGTAGCATATGCCAAATTTTCAAAGAGAACGGCCTACGGATCACGATTGAAGCCAACAAGCAAACCGTCAACTTCCTTGACGTCACTTTCAACCTGAGAAATAACAGCTACCAACCATTCACGAAACCCAACACAACACTCCAGTACGTGCACCATGACAGCAACCACCCACCCACCACCACGAAAAGAATACCTACCGGAATCAATAAAAGGCTATCGATGCTGTCATCTAGCAAAGCTGCATGAACAATATACGACAAATCATCTCAAACCACAACAAAACAATTGCAAATGAGCCGTCGACCCCCAGTCAGAGCGACTCCAAAACCAACAAAGCATGTAACTGTCGAAAGAAACCTGATTGCCCCCTCAACGGGGGGTGCTTACAAACATCAGTTGTCTACCAATCTAAGGTAATACGCAAGGACATTAACACATCCGACACATATGTAGGATTAACCGAGGGTGAATTCAAAACCAGATGGAACAATCACAAGGCTTCTTTCAGGAACAAAAACCTGCGAAATACCACAGAACTCAGCAAACACATTTGGGACCTCAAGGACAATAATGTTGAATATTCAATAACATGGCAAATTCTTGCATCCAGCACACCTTACAATAGTGGTAATAAAAGATGCAACCTATGCTTGAAAGAGAAACTGTTTATTATTTACCGTCCAGACCTGTCATCCCTCAACAAGCGCAGCGAAATTGTAACAACATGCCGCCATAGACGGAAACACCTCCTAGGTAACACATGAGCCAATCACCACGCCCCTAGGCCAGCCTGTACCCACCCACTCTGTGCCCTATATAAACCATGGTATGCGAATGCTCCCATTAAAATCTCCTGATGATTGAGGGTACCCCACCTCATGAAACAGGCCTGTAGAGATGAAATAGTCTTGTGATTTTTTTCCCACACATACATATATATATATATATATATATATATATATATATATATATATATATATATATATATATATAAATATATATATATATATATATATATATATATATATATATATATATATATATATATATATATGTATGTTCTGTATAGACATACTGCATATATACTGTATATACTATATATATATATTTTTTTATTTTTATTTTATTTATTTATTTTTTTTTAATTGTAATGGATTTTTTATTTGAATTTTGTCCATCCCTACAAGACACCGCTCGTAATCAACCATATCACGATGAATTGGAATTTATATTTCCGTATTCATATTTGCTTTAGTCGGAGCTCCAGACAACACATTCTGACACATTCCCCACGACACAACGAAGGCTTACATTTTTTTTTTTTTTTTGCGCGACAGCTTCTCAGTTGCACTCACAAAAAGACAAGTAACACAGATGCCAGGTTTTGCATCTTTTTCCCCAGTCCAGTGTCAACGGGCAAAGGCGAGAGGTGCAGTGTGGTGTTCAGCCCCGGCGGTCGCTTGGTCAGCACACAACTCAAACACCTCATGGAAACGTGTGCTCCTTGGCCAGAAGTGCGCACCAGAACGGACGCGGGTGCTAATTGGAACATCATTAGCCACCTGCTCATGCACCTGTCGCCGCCGTCTGTGGACATCGGCGACCATATTGATCTCGGTCACCTCCCGCGTCTGTGCTCCTTAAGCATGTGTGCCCTGTAGCCAAGGGAAATGTACGCCTGCATGGATCTAAATGCCAGCTGGGAATGTCAGACATGGTTAATAACCACGAGTGACATTACTGTGAGGAGTGGAGTTCATGGCACAAAGAGCTGCAGCCCAGACCCCACAAAAGGTCTGGAGGGTGAATCATTAGCACACTTTTTCTTACTTTTCATTCGCTCGCCCGATAATTGAACCAGCACAGCCGTTTTTGTTTGTAAGTGCGTAGTCGTCAGGGTGCAGATACGTGCTGAATGCCAATTAGTTGCATACGCGCAGGATGTGTGCAGCAGGTGGAAGACAGACGACTAGAGACCCCTTGACCCGCGTACCAGATGCTTAGGTCACGTGGAGCTGGCAGGATCGCAGGAGTACAAAGCAGCTGGTCACATGCGGAGGATCAGCAGCGCCGCTAATTAACCTGCGGATGTAGCAGAAATCCGCAGGGACCGCTTTTTGCGCCATACCAGGTTTTGGTTTGGTTTGGTGTGTTTCAACAGGCAACACCTTTTATAGGGGTGCACAAAAAAGAACAGTGCAATTTTTATTCATCCCGATTTTAAGTCAATTGAACATTTTGCAAAATCGAGTTAAAAAAAAGAATAATATACATATACGTGGTCAAAAATTGTAAAGAACATAATGTCATGGCTGTCTTGAGTTTCCAATAATTTCTACAACTCTTATTTTTTTGTGATAGAGTGATTGGAGCACATGCTTGTTGGTCACAAAAAAACATTCATGAAGTTTGGTTCTTTTATGAATTTATTATGGGTCTACTGAAAATGTGAGCAAATCTGCTGGGTCAAAAGTATACATACAGCAATGTTAATATTTGGTTACATGTTCCTTGGCAAGTTTCACTGCAATAAGGCGCTTTTGGTAGCCATCCACAAGCTTCTGCTTGAATTTCTGACCACTCCTCTTGACAAAATTGGTGCAGTTCAGCTAAATGTGTTGGTTTTCTGACATTAACTTGTTTCTTCAGCATTGTCCACACTTTTAAGTCAGGACTTTGGGAAGGCCATTCTAAAATCTTAATTCTAGCCTGATTTAGCCATTCCTTTACCACTTTTGACGAACACCCAACTGTGCCCAAGACCCAACCTCCGGGCTGATGATTTTAGGTTGTCCTGAAGAATTTGGAGGTAATTCTCCTTTTTTATTGTCCAATTTACTCTCTGTAAAGCATCAGTTCCATTGGTAGAAAAACAGGCCCAAAGCATAATACTACCACCACCATGCTTGATGGTAGGTGTGGTGTTCCTGGGATTAAAGGCCTCAGCTTTTCTCCTTCAAACATATTCCTGGGTATTGTGGCCAAACGGCTCAATTTTTGTTTCATCTGACCACAGAACTTTCAGAAGGTCTAATCTCTGTCCATGTGATGTCAGATGAAACAAAAATTGAGCTGCCTAAGCAGAAAAGTCCAGACTTTCCTCTCCCCAGCCACTTCGTCCAGCTCCTCCCGGGGGACCCCGAGGCGTTCCCAGGCCAGTCGGGAGACATAGTCTTTGGAATGTGTCCCGGGGCCTCCTCCCAGTCGGATAAATATTTATTTATTTATTTAAAAAAAATTTAGGCCATCTCCATGCAACCAAAGGGATCTTTTTCTCACCTATAACATGTTTAGAAAAAGTTTCATTATAATTATCACACCAAATAATATTGAATCGAATCGTCACCCCAAGAATCGGATTGAATCCTTAAGTACCCAACGATTTACACCCTTAATGTTTTATGACGTCAAATATTATCGATGTCAGCAAAGAATTATGAGATATTTAGCTCAACTGAACGTAAACCTTGGAAATGTACAACATACTGACTGACTACAGACTAAAAGTGGGTAGAATAGCAAAAAATGGTACTTAAGTAAAAATACTTTCCACTTTCCGCCGTTGTATAATTTGTCTATAAAAGTGTTATAAGCTCCTCTGCATAACACTGTATCCTTATCAACATTAAAAACTTGTATCAACTTACGACAAAGAATAACTTCATTAACAGAAAAATGCAATCTTTAATCTACAAACATTTTTGACCGACATTACCATTTAATCCTGGAAAAATAAATAAAAAAACATGGTAATGAATTCAAACTGATCCGCAATATTACCTGAGGAGCACAATATATACCACTATTTAACCATTTCTGCTAAATATTTTTTTAAATAAAAATGACCACATTTTGGTGTGTGCGCAGGTTTTCGAAGCTGGGTTTGAAGCATGATACTGCATGATACTGATAAAGCATGATCCTCGGGGTCACATTACACCACGACCCCCAGGAAGGCCCGTCCCACTAACTGAGAAAAGCTCATTTAGAGTATTATGAGCCAAGTAAAAAATACTTATTTAAGTAAGTAAGTACTTAGTGAAGAAACCACTCAAGTACTAGGTAACTAGTGACTACTTTTGATTTATTTAGTAGCTATTTTTTAATGACACTTGCATTACAAGCGTAGTAAATACACCACTACACACCAACCATTGACAGAGCTTAATGTTTTTAACACTCAAGTAAAACAAAGCGGGCTTACATGCTCTCGCACGCCCGGTACGCTGTCCTTCATCGGTGACGCCAGGGCTGAGAACAGATATGGCCGGATCGGAAAGCTTTATTTTGAAAGTTTTCCCGACCCGGTGGGACGTTTTTAGACCCGTCACACCAGGAAGCTACGACAGCTCTGACGCAGGCGAACTGTCAGCAGGTAAGAAAACCTCTTTTACGCAAAAAAGACTGTCTGAACACAATAATTTTGAACATTATTCGAGGAGACAAGATGAGCGCCATCACCATAGCACGGGGGCTATAAAGAAGGGTGTTCTGGCACACAAAGGAAGGGAGACTTCACTTTGACTAGATAGTTGATGCAGTACCTGTCGTGATGTTCGCTTGCCAATTAAGAAGCTTTTGTTCAACGATCATCACCCGCGTCATCCTTGATCTTTCACACATCCTCACCGCCCTTCTGCCTGGGAGAAGGTGACGAGCCAACAGTCTCAGTAATAATAACAACAATACATCGAAAAACTCATTTGTATACTCTAACCTATAAATAGACCCCCCCCCCCCCCCGTTAGACCAGTTGATATGCCGTTTCTTTTCAGCTCTGCCCCCCTCTCCTTCATGGAGAGGGGGCAGGGGGCCCAGATTCGGTGACCACAGATGAAGCGC
Source organism: Nerophis lumbriciformis (assembly GCF_033978685.3). Lineage (NCBI taxonomy): Eukaryota > Metazoa > Chordata > Actinopteri > Syngnathiformes > Syngnathidae > Nerophis > Nerophis lumbriciformis. The sequence goes on from NC_084571.2 coordinate 11,239,577, forward strand.
TAGCTGTCCAAAGTCGGCACCCAGGGTGGACCACTCATCTGTGCATCAGTTGGGGGCGTCTCTGCGCTGCTGACCTGTCTCCACTCAAGTTGATCTCCTGCTGGCCCCACTCGGACTGGACTCACACTATTATGTTAGATCCACTATGGACTGGACTCTCACACTATTATGTTAGATCAGTGGTTCTTAAAGGGGAACATTATCACCAGACGTATGTAAGCGTCAATATATACCTTGATGTTGCAGAAAAAAGACCATATATTCTTTTAACCGATTTCCGAACTCTAAATGGGTGAATTTTGGCGAATTAAACGCCTCTCTATTATTCGCTCTCGGAGCGATGACGTCACAACGTGACGTCACATCGGGAAGCAATCCGCCATTTTCTCACTTTCGTCGGTGTGTTGTCGGAGGGTGTAACAAATCAAATCAAATCAAATCAACTTTATTTATAACAACATGAACAGAGACGGATTCAAGTTTCACCAGTGGCCCAAAGATGCGAAAGTGGCAAGAAATTGGACGAAATTTGTTCAAAATACGAGGCTGTGGGGAAAGCCGACGAAATGGTCAGTCGTTTGTTCCGCACACTTTACCGACGAAAACTATGCTACGACAGAGATGGAAAGAATGTGTGGATATCCTGTGACACTCAAAGCAGATGCTGACATCAACTCCAAAACTGGACGGATCAGCTTTCAGGAAAAGAGAGCGGATGAGGGTATGTCTACAGAATATATGAATTGATGAAAACTTTATTCATTACTCGCGGTTTTACGTAAATTATTATACATAAACTGTGTTTACCAATAATTTAGCTTAAAAACATTTATTTTTTTCAATCATTCGAGTACATTCGGGTAGTCTTGTGTAATGCAGTATTTTGTGTCTATTTAGGTATGGTTAACATGAGTGCTGAAATCGTGGAAAAAAATATATGTTCTTAGCGCGCCTGCAATGGGCTGTCTGCACTCTCAAAGTGCATGTTGTTGCCAAATGTATTTCATATGCTGTAAACCTAGTTCATAGTTGTTAGTTTCCTATAATGCCAAACAAACACATACCAATCGTTGGTTGGAAGGCGATCGCCGAATTCGTCCTCGCTTTCTCCCGTGTCGCTGGCTGTCGTGTCGTTTTCGTCGGTTTCGCTTGCATACGGTTCAAACCGATATGGCTCAATAGCTTCAGTTTCTTCTTCAATTTCGTTTTTGCTACCTGCCTCCACACTACAACCATCCGTTTCAATACATGCGTAATCTGTTGAATCGCTTAAGCCGCTGAAATCCGAGTCTGAATCCGAGCTAATGTCGCTATACCTTGCTGTTCTATCCGTCATGTTTGTTTGACTAAATAACAAGTTAAATGTTTTATTATTATAATCAAATGAAAGCAGTCATTTCCATGAGATTATTTTCTAATATAAGTGTTTTGGCCCACTCACAATGACTATAACATATTGTTTTTCATGAGCTCTGTACTAGTATTATATGTCTGGGTGGGGGATCCGACTTTGGAAATAATGTGTACCCCTTTCAGATATCGCATTTAGTCATACTTGAATTTCAGTGTTCATTTATTTACACATATACACACAGATAACACTCATCTACTCATTGTTGAGTTAAGGGTTGAATTGTCCATCCTTGTTCTATTCTCTGTCACTATTTTTCTAACTATGCTGATGATGCATTGCTGTGTGGCACGCACAAAAGTGCTTTCATCAAATGCACTAGATGGCAGTATTGTCCTATTTAAGAGTGTCACAACATTGCTGTTTACGGCAGACAAACTGCTTTACGGTAGACGTGACTGCTGTTGTTGTGTGTTGTTGCCGCGCTGGGTCTGGGAGGACGTTAATGAAACTGCCTAACAATAAACCCACATAAGAAACCAAGAACTCGCCCTCTATCATTCTACAGTTATAACGTAATTGGGCAGGTACGCTGTTTATTTTGTGGGAAAGCGGACTCAGGTCCGCATGGATCTGAGTCCGCCTGAATTTCGGGAGAAAATTTGTCCCGGGACGTTTTTGGGAGAGGCGCTGAATTTCGGGAGTCTCCCGGAAAATCCGGGAGGGTTGGCAAGTATGCATTTAGTTCCCACCAAAACATTCACATGTTGCACAATGAGATGTAAACATGGGATCATGTGTACATTCCTGTAACTGTCTGTAAAATATGTCTTTATTAGTATTTCTTTAACGTAATAACATCATTTTATGATTACGATTCGGGTTCGGTGAATGCGGATATGAAACTGGTGGGGTTCGGTACCTCCAACAAGGTTAAGAACCACTGTGTTAGATCCACTATGGACTGGACTTTTACACTATTATGTTAGATCCACTATGGACTGGACTCTCACTATTATGTTAGATCCACTATGGACTGGACTGTCACAATATTATGCTAGATCCACTCGACGTCCATTGCACCGGTCGCCCAGATTGATTGATTGATTGAAATGCTTACAATAAAAGCGAGTTACAAAACAATTGTGTCGTGCCTGAAGCCAAGCATGGCAGCCATGTTCTGCCAGCACTCGGGTGCTCGTTAAAGGGGTGAATCATGAATTCCAGAATGACAAGAGTGAAGAGTCATTCCTGGCGTGCTACTGGATAATCTCACATAATTGTCTAACGGCAGTGTGCACAAGGTGGTGACGCACACGGCGACTGAACCGCTGCCGTCATACAGAAAGAAGTTCATCGTCAAACATTGCTCAGGCAAAGACCAAAAAAAGCAAGTTTCAGCTAATTGATTCAGATCTACTGTGCAAAGGTCGAAAAGTGGCAAAAGAGGAATAAAGAGCAGAATGCACGACTTTATACTGTATGACTCAACCTTGGACAAGAAAAGCTGATGAGATCGTGAGTTCGGCTTGTATGTGCGTTTCTGTCCTGTCAGACCAGCGCTCTATAAACTATTCTCAGTTTCAAAAGAGATACATCAGATGGGTGATGTCTGCCATAGCGAGCAGGCGGCCCACAGCAGGTCTTCATGTTGACTATGTGGGCGTCGCCATGTAATGTGCACACTCGCCTACCGATGATGAATCGACTTGACTCATCCGTCACATCGCCCTCTTCTCTATCAGCATTGTTCAGCAAACGCTCTCTTGACTCCGTCTGACTCAGACGATGTGCTGCTTTTATTTTTGCCACAGCCACAATTCTGTACTTTTTTGTGTGTGTTTGCACGGGTGTGTGTGTACATGTGTGGTGAGCATATCAATTACCACAAGCAATGGGCTTCATATCACTTGCCACATTTTACAGTCACTTATAATGTTATAACAGGGTTAATAAGTTAAAGTTAAAGTTCCAATGATTGTCACGCACCCATTAGTTGTGGTGAAATTAGTCCCTACATTTGACCCATCACCCTTGATCACCTCCTGGGTGGTGAGAGAGCAGTGAGCAGCAGCGGTGGCCGCGCCCGGGAATCATTTTTGGTGATTTAACCCCCAATTCCAACCCTCGATGCTGACTGCCAAGCAGGGAGGTAATGGGTACCATTTTTCTAGTCTTTGGTATGACTCGGCCGGGGTTTGAACTCACGACCTACCGATCTCAGGGCGGACACTCTAACCTGTTAGCCTATGTTCGCTAAAACCTAAAACACATCTACAACAACATGTCAAATTCTTGCAGGCTGAAATGTGAACATTTCTACTGACACATATAATATAACGTGGGCTTTGTACCGAGGATGTCGTTGTGGCTTGTGCAGCCCTTTGAGACACTTGTGATTTAGGGCTATATAAATAAAGATTGATTGATTGATATAAATGGTGAATGGGTTATACTTGTATAGCGCTTTTCTACCTTCAAGGTACTCAAAGAGCTTTGACACTATTTCCACATTCACCCATTCACACACACATTCACACACTCATGGTGGAAGTTGCCATGCAAGGCCCTATCTTCGACCCATGAGGAGCAAGGGTGAAGTGTCTTGCTCAAGGACACAACGGACGTGACAAGGTGGGGATTGAACCACAAACCCTCAGGTTGCTGGCACGGCCACTCTCCCAACTGCGCCACGCCGTCCCCATGTAAATGTTATTTTTCATACTTTGTAAGTAAACATTGAAGAGTTATGTCGTCATGTCACTTTTTACAGTGTGTGGTTTGAGTGCGGTCATGTGACTGCCAGGCTCCGTTTGATTGGTGAAATGAAGTCAAAAGGTCACTGGTGCTTGCGTTGGAGTCTTGTCATGTGACACAAGTCTAACGAGTCAAATGAATATGTCTTTGCAAGCAGTAATTCATAGATTATAAATAACTAAGACTGAAATGCTTCAATGTCCAGGGTGAGTGTGGAGTGTGTGGATGTTGGAACGGTTCGAATCGGTTGAGAAACGTGGTATATGGAGAGGTCTGTATATTGTCCGTTTATTTCACTAAGGGGAAATTCCTGGTAATTCCGTGTAATCAGGGAATTTACGGTACCGGGGAAAATGCTGGCTTGAATGTCCAGGGTGAGCTGAGTGTGTGGAGGTTTGAACAGTTCAAACCGGATGAGAAATGTATGCGGTTGATTGTAAAAAACCCAAAATCAGTGAAGTTGGCACGTTGTGTGAACGGTAAATAAAAACAGAATACAATGATTTGCAAATCTTTTTCAACTTATATTCAATTGAATAGACTGCAAAGACAAAATATTTAATGTTCCAACTGAGAAACTATTTTTTTTTTGGCGAATAATTATTAACTTAGAATTTAATGGCAGCAACACATTGCAAAAAAGTTGGCACAGGGGCATTTTTACCAATGTGTTACATGGCCTTTCCTTTTAACAACACTCAGTAAACGTTTGGGAACTGAGGAGACACATTTTTGAAGCTTTTCAGGAGGAATACTTTCCCATTCTTGCTTGATGTACAGCTTAAGTTGTTCAACAGTCCGGGGGTCACCGTTGTGGTATTTTAGGCTTCATAATGCACCACACATTTTCAATGGGAGGCAGGTCTGGACTACAGACAGGCCAGTCTAGTACCTGCACTTTTTTTTTACTATGAAGCCACGTTGTTGTAACACGTGGCTTGGCATCGTCTTGCTAAAATAAGCAGGGGCGTCCATGATAACGTTGCTCGAATGGCAACATATGTTGCTCCAAAACCTGTATGTACCTTTCAGCATTAATGGTGCCTTCACAGATGTGTAAGTTACCATGCCTTGGGCACTAATACACCCCCATACCATCATAGATGCCGGCTTTTGAACTTTGCGGCTTTAACAATCCGGATGGTTCTTTTCCTCTTTGGTCCGGCAGACACGACATCCACGGTTTCCAAAAAACAATTTGAAATGTGGTCTTGTCAGACCACAGAACACTTTTCTACTTTGTAACAGTCCATCTTAGATGAGCTCGGGCCCAGCGAAGCGTTTCTGGGTGTTGTTGATAAATGGCTTTTGCTTTGCATAGTAGAGTTTTAACTTGCACTTACAGATGTAGCGACGGACTGTAATTACTGACAGTGGTTTTCCGAAGGGGTCTTGAGCACATGTGTGATATCCTTTACACATTGATGTCACTTTTTGATGCAGTACTGCCTGAGGTATCGAAGGTCACGGGCATTCAATGTTACGTGCAGTGATTTCTCCAGATTCTCTGAACCTTTTGACAATATTACAGTCCTTAGATGGTGAAATCCCTAAATTCCTTGCAATAGCTCGTTGAGAAATGTTTGTTCACAAAGTGGTGACCCTCGCCCCATCCTTGTTTGTGAATTGACTGAGCATTTCATGGAAGCTGCTTTTATACCCAACCATGGCACCCACCTGTTCCCAAATAGCCTGTTCACCTGTGGGATGTTCCAAACAAGTGTTTGATGAGCAATCCCCAACTTTCTCAGTCTTTTTTGCCACTTGTGCCAGCTTTTTTTAAACGTTGCAGGCATCAAATTCCAAATGAGCTAATATTTGTAATAAATAACAAAGTTTACCAGTTTGAACATTAAGTATCTTGTCTTTGCAGTCTGCTCAGTTGAATGTAGGTTGAAAAGGATTTGGAAATCATTGTATTTTGTTTTTATTTACCATTTACACAACGTGCCAACGTCACTGGTTTTTGAGTTTGTATATTACCCATTCATTGTCAATGGGGAGCAAGTTACTGGAAATTTGGGGAGAACCGGGGATTCTGGTAAAGGGAAAACATGTTTTGCATTGGATATATGGGATTAACAGTGGGTGTGGATGGTTGAATTCGGATGTAAAACGTGGAAGATTTTGAAAAAATTTACCATTTATTTGAATGGTAATTCCCTGGACATTCGGGAATTTCGGGAAAACCGAGAATTTGTGAAAATATTAATTTTAGCAAAATGTTCCTAGATTATACAAATGGGTTGGTGTTGGAATTGTTTGAATATGTTGAACAATGTTGATGTAGTAACGGTTTGAATTGAAATGGGTATTTCGGAATTCCTGGAATTTTTGGAAAACTGGGAATTTGTTTGAAAATGAAAAAATGATATTTTATAACTAAGACAAATGTTTTGAAGGTGGAATGGTCAAAAACGGTTGAAAAATGTAGACTGTGAAAACTTTCCAGGATGAGGTGAAAAATAGGGAATTCTGGGAATTCCTGGATTTTTTTTCTCGACTTGGAAAATGGCTTTTTTTTTTTGTCCAAGGTGAGTATAGTGTAGTGTGTGGATGGTGGAACGGTTAGAATTGGTACAACAATGCTTCGGGAGCACCTGAAGCAGAAACCTGTTGGAGCCATGGATGAAGGGAAAAATTCATGGTACGTAACTTTTTAAGTCCATAGTCCGAGTACATTGATCCGTTGTGTGTTTTTAATATTTTGTTAACGAGGAGAGTTTTTTTTAAGGAAGCCCAGCAGCAACTGCTGTGTATTAACTTTCAGAGTGTTAGGAACGTTTTGGAGAGTGCGACGACTTCATTTTCTGTGTTGTTTTGAGTCGCAACAGGCATTCATGAGTTCAGCTTTTTTGTGAGTAACGTGAACGTTATCCCTTTGTTGCAACGCGGGGCTGATAATGTGTCTCCGGCAGATTTGACTCCGTAACGCACGGTTACCAATTTCGAAATAAACGTAACGGACATAAATATCTCAGGTTCGTTTCAAAATGGATCAATGTAGCTGCAACACTACTTTGGCACGTGTTGCAGCCATGAAATTCTAAGTTAATTATTATTTGCAAAAAAGAGTTTGAGTTTGAACATCAAATATGTTGTCTTTGTAGGGCATTCAATTGAATATGGGTTGAAAAGAATTTGAAAATCATTGTATTCCGTTTACATTTACATCTAACACAATTTCCCAACTCATATGGAAACGGGGTTTGTAGGTCGTCCTGAAGAATTTGGAGGTAATCTTCCTTTTTCATTGTCCCATTTACTCTCTGTAAAGCACCAGTTCCATTGGCAGCAAAACAGGCCCAGAGCATAATACTACCACCACCATGTTTGACGGTAGGTATGGTGTTCCTGGGATTAAAGGCCTCACCTTTTCTCCTCCAAACATATTGCTGGGTATTGTGGCCAAACAGCTTATTTTGTGTTTCATCTGACATCTCATGGACAAAGATAAGACCTTCTGGAGGAAAGTTCTGTGGTCAGATATATATGGATGATACTCAGGGATTTATATGTGTATGTTTGTATATATATATATATATATATATATATATATATATATATATATATATATATATATATATATATATATATATATATATGTATATATATATATATATATATATATATATATCAGTGACGTGCGGTCACTGGAGGCAGGTGAGGCGGGGCCTCACCTGAAAGAAAAAAAATGTAAAAAGAAAAAAAATAATTAAATTGTTAAATGTATCCAGTGAGTATACTATAAAGTTATTTTCCATTTAACTTCACCAGTTTTAGATTATTTTTATTCAAAATCGCTGAATTTTCACATTTGCCGTTCAAATACTGAGAAGAGACGGTGCGTTGATCAGCAGCCAGTTGAGCATGTCACTCAGTTGTGCCTCACCATGGATTGCGGACTCGGCTAACTGCTGGCCTGCTGTGCAGTGAGACCGTATTGCTATATGAACTATATTATACATTTCCATAGTTTAGTTAGCTGAGGTATATAATGTACAGTGTATTTTGTCAACAACTGTATGTGTGTAATGTATTTCTTGTGCTGAGCAATCATAAAACTGCTGCGAAGACCACTGTGTGAGGCTCGCAGTAATCCCGCCTCCTGGTGGTAGAGAATGCACTCCCGCCGTAGAATGCACCCCCTGACGGGAGTGTTATATCAACTAAAGCCCACACTTAAACTTTCCACGTGCAAGATTGAATTTATTTAAAAAAGTTATTTAATAAGAAGCCAAAAAGTGCAAAAACAATAATGTTCGTGTTGGAGGAGTTGTGAATGACTGCAGGGCCACAACATTAGGTACACCTGCAGACTGCAGCACGGATTTCATATTTCATTCATTCACAACTCCTCCAACACCAAATATTATTGGTTTTGCACTTTTTGGCTTCTTATTGAGCTGCTGCATTTTTTGGTTGGGTTGTTTATTTCTTTTAAGTAAATTACTTCTACATTTCTAAAAGGGAAGGAATGTAATAGAGTGATCTATGTTTGTCTGTTGCCATCTCCTGGTTAATGTTGGCTATAGCGTACTGTGGTTAGTTTTTGGTTGGCCAACGATTTACGTGGTGTTGCGCACCTGACGTCAAGTGTGTTGAGTCTGTTCTGAAGTCTACAGTAAAGAGACGTACTTCATCACTTCGCCTGGTTATTGCCTCCAACCCAATATATTACATAAAGGTAAGAGCATAATAACGTTTTTTTTTATTAAATGTGCTTTTTTGTGGGCTACAGTTTGTATGTGTAAAGTTAAAGTTAAGTTAAAGTACCAATGATTGTCACACACACGAGGTGTGGTGAAATTTGTCCTCTGCATTCGACCCATCCCTTGATCACCCCCTGGGAGGTGAGGGGAGCAGTAGGCAGCAGCGGCGCTGCGCCCGGGAATCATTTTTGGTGACTTAACCCCCAATTCCAACCCTTGATGCTGAGTGCCAAGCAGGGAAGAATGCTGGTATGAGCTTTTAAACATAACCCGTTAACTGCTGCCAATCAAATGGTGAATAAGATACTCTTTAGGGTTCATATGTTTGTTAATCTGACTGTGATGAAGTCAGTGCCTCACCAGCCATCAACCTCACCGCACGTCACTGATTTGAGTGACGCTCTAGTATAACTAAACGTTATGAAGGTGCACGAATATTTCATGCTATTATGCAAAATGAATCGTTTATTATTCACAACAGAAACGTGTACAATATCTGATCCAGTTCTGATCTGATGAGTTACATTTCTGTGTTATTTTTGGTGTATGCTGCATCCCCAATGTCCATTTATTTCATTTAGCTTTTTTTAAATGTGGTGGCGTATTTGCCTTTTACGTCAGAAATTACTAATTGAATCAACTAGGTATGTATTAACCCTTGTGTGGTGTTCGGGTCTGTGCGACCCGTTTTCATTTTTTATTAAAAGAAAAATGATACAATTAATACATTTTTCAAACTGAGACTCACTGACTTTGGCTCATTTTCTGTGAAGAACATATATCAGAATACATATTTAATGAGCACACATCATACACCCCTCCTACACATTTCTATTACATATAAGATGTCTGGGTCCACTGGACCCGGGGCTAATAGAAGTGTGGAAATTGATGTTCTGTGTACCACACACACACACACACACACACACACACACACACACACACACACACACACACACACACACACACACACACACACACACACACACACACACACACACACACACAGAACAGGCCTAGACAGGAAGAGGACAGAGTGTAGGTACACAGAACATCAGAAGGTCAAATGTGCGAGAAAAGGAGAGCAGACAGTGTTGACAAACGATGTTGCAACCTTGTGTGGGAACCGCAGGTGCAGAAACACAAAAGAAGAATCCCTGTGGGATGCAGAAACTGGCAGAGAATTTTTCCGTGCAACGTTTATATTGTTGTTACTCAGCCAGCGTTTGTGGGTCTGATGGACCCGTTGCATTTTGTGGCTTTTAATGCCTCACAATCAAACACTTTTATGTTAAAATACTGAACAGATGTTTACATTATCCCAATAAACATCTCTTCAGTATTTTAACATATAAGTGTTTGATTGTGAGGCATTAAAAGCCACAAAATGCAACGGGTCCAACAGACCCGCAAACGCTGGCTGAGTAACAACAATATGAACATTAAACAAGGGGTTAAGTTATATGTAAATAATGCTACTCAGTAAGTTCATTTAATGATTTCTCCATCCACCCACCACCCATCCACTTTCTACCGCTTATTCCCTTTTGGGGTCGCGGGGGGCGCTGGAGCTTATCTCAGCTACAATCGGCGGAAGGCGGGGTACACCCTGGACAAGTCGCCACCTCATCGCAGGGCCAACACAGATAGACAGACAACATTCACACTCACATTCACACACTAGGGCCAATTTAGTGTTGCCAATCAACCTATCCCCAGGTGCACAATTTAATGATTTCTCTCATTTCAAAAAGAAACAAGCCAGCATTAACGACTTGGTACAAAGGAAGGTCTGCACACCACAGTAAGCAGCTGCATTGGCTGATGGTATCCTGAATATGTTGCTAACTGACATGAGGCCATTATCAATGGTGGAGGATGAAAGTTTTGGACTAATGAGTCACGTCCTCATCCCTGGTTACACTCTTTCCTCGAGGACCCATTTTAACCAAAGTGATGGAGAGGAAGTACAAGCAGATATTCCAAGCAGTGTAGACTGACATAAAAGCCACCCAGAACAAAATTGCTCTCACTACTGATGTGTGGACAAGTGTAGCCACGGAAGCCTACCTTGGCAATACATGCCATTACATTGGAGACGAATGGAACATGAAGTCAATCTGCCTTACGATCATGCCACTAGGGGAAAGACATTCAGCATCCAACATTGCAGAATGGTTGGAATATGTAGTAGCCAGGTTTGAAATTCCCCCAAGCAAAATTATTGCTATTGTGCATGACAATCGTGCACTTTATACAAAAATCTTTTTTGTAACTTTTGCCTTGTTTTATTTGGCAAGTTGAAAGAACATGGTGCCAGTATGTTGGTTTTTCCAATAAAATACTAGAAAGAATAGAAATGTAGTTTGTCTCTTTTATCTGATTATTAATCGATTAATCAAAGTAATAATCGACAGATTAATCGATTATCAAATTAGTTGTTGGTTGCAGCCCTATATATATATATATATATATATATATATATATATATATATATATATATATATATATATATATATATATATATATATATATATATATATATATATATATATATATATATATATATATATATATATATATATGGGGCAGCACGGTGGAGGAGGGGTTAGTGCATCTGCCTTACAATACGAAGGTCCGACTTCTGAGTAGTCCTGAGTTCAATCCCGGACTCTGGATCCTTCTGTGTGGAGTTTGCATGTTCTCCCCGTGACTGCGTGGGTTCCCTCCGGCTTCCTCCCACCTCCAAAGACATGCACCTGGGGATAGGCTGATTGGCAACACTAAATTATCCCTAGTGTGTGAATGTGAGTGTGAATGTTGTCTGTCTATCTGTGTTGGCCCTGCGATGAGATGGTGACTTGTCCAGGGTGTACCCCGCCTTCCGCCCGATTGTAGCTGAAATAGGCTTCAGCAACCCCCCGCAACCCCAAAAGAGACAAGCGGTAGAAAATGGATGGATGGATATATATGTATATATATATATATATATATATATATATATATATATATATATATATATATATATATATATGTAAATATATATAGCAGGGAAGAAGGAGAAGACATGTTTCTTGAATTCGAATTCTCGTCTTATATCCATGAGGCAGAAAATAAGTACAACAAGTATAAAAACAAGCTAACTAGCATACAATGAACATGTAGAAAATAATATTACAGTCAATTCTTAGACAGGAACAAAATGCACCACACATAGCTATCTCTGCAGGGCCCAAGGAATTTAGCAGGGGGCCCATAAAAGTCACCGGACAGGCCATTGCAGTGAAGAGAAGCAATACAACATCAATCACATGAGGACTGTTACTTACACTAAAATTGCTGTTTGATAAGAGATCACTAAAGTGTATTTTGTCTCACCATTACTGAAACCAAGACACGTTTTTCATGTGAATGTTCACCTAAAATGTAATCATACGCAAACCGAGGTACCATTTTACTTGTGTAAATCATCACAAGAGAGTACAGGTAGGTAGAAAGAAAGGATGACATTCAATGACAGTGGGGGGGTAAAGAGAGCACGTGACATTCACGGGAGGCTGGGAAAAAAAATGAAATTGAGGAATTGATGGCAGAGAGAAGGTCAAGAGGATGAAGGTCCGCTACTCCACAAATTACCACTCAGCCAGTCGTTGGCGTTTGCCGATAATTTGCAGCCCATAGGGGGGAAGAAGATCGTTGGTGATTGTAGTGGATTTATATATGAGGCGGGGAATATATTGCCATGGACTACAGCGGCAGAGCTATTAAGAGCGTGCTCATGGGAGAAAGGATCAGGGTCAGAGCCGCCATGCGACCGAGGTTGGAGACCACGAGTCACCTCGCACGTCGCAATGCTGCCGTCACCTCGTGAGGAATGGTCGTCATGGTCGATGAGACTCATTCATAAATTACTCGTTTTTTTAAAGATGGATTTAATATTTCATTAATTGTAAGAATAACCAAACAATATTTGATGTCCTGATAGAGCAAAATCCTTTCTCCAGTTGTATCGTGGAGAAATATAATACAATACCAACACGGACACTCGTAAACGTGTTTGCAAATTTGCTAATGCTAACAACGCCAGCCTGATTAAGTTACGACAGCACGTACAAATATGCATGAAAACACTCATGCAGACGCCACACATGGGACCGTTTAGTAACTATGAATAGTTGTAGTTGTATTGTAAAATCGTCACAAACGTTGCTTGGAGCGATGAATACAGAATCCTTTTGAGTGTTAGTTCCGGTTCAAGGCATGAAACAGGAAGTACATTTTCAACCCGCAACACCTGCAGTGAGAGAACACGTCCAAAAGCCGGCGCCAAAGCACAAACAAGCAAAAAAACACCTTTTCAGTGTGTCTGTCGGTGTTATAAGAAAACTAATTGCTGAACGCAAAACCAACAATGAATAATCCATTAATCATCTGCACCATTTTATGAGCCGCGTGATCCAAGCTATGACGACTCGCTCCTGCCTCTCCACCCCGCTTCCGCCCCTGGATCATCTGCCTGCCCCTACGGACTTCCGTGTTTCTTCGCTCTCGACAACACTTGGTAACACACACCTCAGCTAACTACACACATAGCCTCACATACATACACTCTTGGGTTTTGACACACTCTCCATTTTCTAAGTGTAATTTATTAGTTAGTATTGTTTATTATTATTATTATTATTATTATATATATAACTATATATATAATAAATTATTGAACATTACTGGCATCTGGTGCCTGTTGCCGTCATCTCCCCTAGTCTAACCATAACAGTTGCTCTTGTTAGATTCCCATATACTGTTGTATCTATATACAATATTGTTACATTTGTGTTTTTATACAAACAATTGTCATGTGTTTTATTCTGATTATAGTCAAATATAAGAATTGGCCTTTCCTTTTAACAACACTCAGTAAACGTTTGGGAACTGAGGAGACCAATTTTTGAAGCTTTTCAGGTGGAATTCTTTCCCATTCTTGCTTGATGTACAGCTTAAGTTGTTCAACAGTCCGGGGTCTCCCTTGTGGTGTTTTACGCTTCAATGGAAGACAGGTCTGGATGGACTACAGGCAGGCCAGTCTAGTACCCGCACTCTTTTACTACGAAGCCACGTTGTTGTAAAGCGTGCAGAATGTGGCTTGGCATTGTCTTGCTGAAATAAGCAGGGGCGTCCATGATAACGTTGCTTGAATGGCAACATATGTTGCTCCAAAACCTGTATGTAACTTTCAGCATTAATGGTGCCTTCACAGATGTGTAAGTTACCCATGCCTTGGGCACTAATACAGCCCCATACCATCACGGATGCTGGCTTTTGAACTTTGCGCCTATAACTGTCCAGATGGTTCTTTTCCTCTTTGGTCCGGAGGACACAATGTCCACAGTTTCCAAAAATAATAGATAGAGCAAAATACTTTCTCCAGTTGTATCATGGTTTATCCTGACTGGCTATAGAGTGCACCGGTATTTAAGCCGCACCCACTAAATTTTAGAAGATAAAAATGTTTTTACATACAGTCGTGGTCAAAAGTTTACATACATTTGTAGAGAACATAATGTCATGGCTGTCTTGAGTTTCCAATAATTTCTACAACAGTTATTTTTTTGTGATAGAGCGATTGGAGCACATACTTGTTTTAGAATGGCCTTCCCAAAGTCCTGACTTAAATGTGTGGACAATGCTGAAGAAACAAGTCCATGTCAGAAAACCAACAAATTTAGCTGAACTGCACCAATTTTGTCAAGAGGAGTGGTCAAAAATTCAAGCAGAAGCTTGCCAGAAGCTTGTGGATGGCTACCAAAAGCGCCTTATTGCAGTGAAACTTGCCAAGGGACATGTAACCAAATATTAACATTGCTGTATGTATACTTTTGACCTAGCAGATTTGCTCACATTTTCAGTAGACCCATAATACATTCATAAAAGAACCAAACTTCATGAATGTTTTTTGTGACGAACAAGTACGTGCTCCAATCACTCTATCACAAAAAATAAGTTGTAGAAATTATTGGAAACTCAAGACAGCCATAACATTATGTTCTTTACAAGTGTATGTAAACTTTTGACCACAACTGTATATTAGCCACACTTGACTATAAGTCACAGATATATAACGGTACAAAATATTTTTGTAAATGTATATTTACATACCTTAATTGTTTCCAAACGGTGCCTGTCGCATGGCAGTAAAACGGCCGTCATCGTCATCGGAAGCCAGCTCTCCAATAGGCTAAACAGACTCAATAACTCCACGGTGACATTTTGGTGAATTTACTGAGGAATTTGTGAAACTGAAACAATTCAAAAAGAATGCCATCGTAAGTTAATAATACCAACACATACACTTGCATTAGCATATTTGCTAATGCTAACAATGCTAGCCTGATTAAGTTACGACAGCACGTACAAATATGCATGAAAACACTCCTGCAGACGTCACACATGGGACCGTTTAGTAACTATGAATAGTTGTAGTTATATTATAAAAACGTTACAAACGTTGCTCGTAGCGATGAATTAAAATTTATTTTGAGTTTAACTTCCGGTTCAAGGCATGAAACAAGTACCGGTAGTACATTTTCAACCCGCAACACCTGTAGTGAGCGAACTCGCCCAAAATCTGGCGCCATAGCACAAACACACACACACACAAAACTTTTCAGTGTCTCTGTCGGTGTTATATTAAAACTATTTACTGAACGTAAAACCAACAACGAATCATATAATCAATAAATCATCAGCACCATTTTATGAGCCGCGTGATTCAAAGCATAGGAAAAACATACAGAATCTCACCACCCCTATTATTGTGTTGCTCCTGTTAGATTTCCATATACAGTTGTATTTATGTACAATATTGTTACATTTGTGTTTTTTAGCCTGTTAACATGCAGGTACAAACCTCAGAATCATATTTTTGTGATGACTGTCGAGTAATATTTTTTTGTTATCTGACGCTACCTGGCTAGCATGCTAACTGCTAGCATCTCTGTCCGGCTTCGGCTTTTCAGCATTCACACATAAATACTGCTGAACTTGCCATTTCTCCTTGAAAGAGTCCTTCCTAAAACAATTTTATTTTAGTTGCGACTGTATCCAGACAAGCATGGATATACTAAAAATAAAGAAAAGTTAATAAATCTTGGTCTGGGGCCCGCTAATAGGTGTTTTACATTGTTATGGAAGTCCATCTACATACTTAAAATCAAGTAATGGACAAATCAAATGTCGGCGATGCTCCTTTTGGAACAAATACATATTTTTAATTGACTTTTGAAGACATATGGACTGAATTCATCACATGTTAAATGTATGAAAACACATAATTATACCGAGCGATATTTGAACTGTACACTCATATTCTTGTCTTAAAATTAACACAAACTATGCTGGACATCTTTATGGATATGCTTTTATTCATGCTGTTATACGTTTTTATGGACATTCCTTATTTTTATTGTAATCATAGTGCTTATTTGGTTGCCCATGTGCCCACTTATTTAGTTTTTACCATTTTAATTAAAGATTGTTTGCTTATTGTGATCTTTATTCATTTCGTTTTTTGTAATTTTATTGTATTCATTTACTTATTTTAACTTTCTGTTTCTAACATAACTTTGGGGCTGTTGGTGGATGACTTATTGTTGTGCTATACAAATAAATAAGCAATGTCCTTATAACGGTTCAAAATAAAAAAAAATAAAAAACACTTTTAAACCAGTGCTAATTGTTAAAGAAGGAACATGCTTCTCAATTTCTTTTTTTTCGTTTATTTGTGTTGTTTTTTTGTATGTTTGATGTGCCATGAAAATTGTAAAAACGTAAACATTTATTGATGGGGAAAAAAATACATGCTTGTAATATTTTTATTTTTTTTCCTATCAATACATGTTTACGTTTTTTTTTTTACAATTTTGTATGGTACATAAAAAAAACATTTGTTGATAGGAAAACAAATATTTTTTGAAAAATATTTTAGATTTTAGATTTTTTCCTATCAATACATGTTTAATTTTTTTTAAACTTTTCTGGCACATAAAACATAAACATTTATTGATATGGAAAAAAAAATAATTATAATTTATATAAAAAAATATTACTTTTTTTGTCTTTTTTCCTATCAATAAATGTTTAAGTGTTATACAATTTTTATGGCACATCAAACAAAAAACTAAAACAAAACAAAAAAGACAAAAAAAACCACACAAAAAAACTACAAAATAAATTAGGAAGCTTGTTCCTCCTAAAGTTTTTTTTTTTCATTAAGTGTTGCTTCTAAAATAAGCCAACATGGGGCCAAATAAAATTGCAAGTGCCAGCACTTTGATTAAAAAAAAGTGGAGGATCATTAAAACATTTAAGATAAAAGTCTTCATCAAGAGTAAAAGTGATGTTAAATGTTTATTTATCCATTTTGTTATCTATTTATATGAATTTCACATTGTTTTCTGTCTGTAAAACGTTAGCGATTATATAGATAATAGTTTTGTGAGAATATTAATCAGATTGGATTGTGTCAATAAACCGCATAGCCCTCTTTTCTTTGTCTTTACCCAGAGGCCGACTGTGAGGGCGTCATTGAGCGTCACATTGAGAGTGACAGGCGGCCGTGGAGAGATGGAGTGTCTATGCGCCGAACTCTATCGAACATGCAGACACGCCATTTGTTCTGCTGCCGTCTACACGTTTGTTTGTGAAGGCGAGATGCCTTTGGGCTTCAGCGGAGAAACAAATGTCATCTGATGCCTAGGTCGACTCGACTATCGCACCTGGTTGTATAAGTTGATCAAATAAGTGCTTTTGTTTGTGTTTGGTCACATCGACAGACAGAAATGTAGAGCGCGAGCTGTGTCATACAGTTGTTTTAGGAAGAAGGGTATCCATTTCTGTGTAGTTTGCACTGATACATCTGTGAATCTGAATATGTTCATACTTATTTTTGTTATCTCATCAAACATTATTGTTATTGTGTGAATGCTATGGTTTTCTACACTAAAATAATTCTATTTATTCCCAGAATTCCAGGTTTTCCGGGACGTTTTTCCCATTCAAAATGAATTGGCCATTTTTCAAACTTCCAACTTTTCCAAATGTTTCAACTTATTCGAAGAATTGCACCTTCAACACATTCCACCATACTGGAAATTTAAACTACCTTTTTTCCAAGTAACAAAAAATTCCAGGATTTTCCAGAAATCTCAGTTTTCCAAAGTCCTATTTCCACCCTTTTCTCTGGCGACTACTCCTTCCACATTTTTCTATGCATTTCACCCGAATCACCGTCAAAACATTCCTCTTAATCAGGAAAAAAAATTTATTTGTTTTTTGAACTGGTAAAATTCCCAGTTTTCCCAAAATTCTAGGAATTCCATAATACCATTTCTCAATTCAATATGTTATTACTTCAACATTTCTCCACCGATTTGAAAAATTTCAGCACCAAACATTTCAACCCTTTGGTCTCAATAATAATTGACACAATCTTGGGTTTTGGGGAACCTGCTTGTCGTGACAGAGCGGTTGTAACAGACTCTGGGGCATACTTGCCAACCTTGAGACCTCCGATTTCGGGAGGTGGGGGGTGGGGGGGCGTGGTTAAGAGGGGAGGAGTATATTTACAGCTAGAATTCACCAAGTCAAGTATTTCATATATACATATATATATATATATATATATATATATATATATATATATATATATATATATATATGAAAGCGGTCAAGCTTAGTCTTGGCTCAGGGAGGAGGACGTCCCTGCCATGCAGAGTCCCGCCGGTGCCTTGTAAAGGTGAGCCAGTTGCGATACCCTTATCGTATTTTGCATATATATACTTGACTTTCAGTGAATTCTAGCTATATATATATATATTTATTTTATTATATATATATATATATATATATATATATATATATATATATATATATATATATATATATATATATATATATATATAAATAAAATAAATACTTGAATTCATCATTCCTTTATTTACACATATACACACATAACACTCATCTACTCATTGTTGAGTTAAGGGTTGAATTGTCCATCCTTGTTCTATTCTCTGTCACTATTTTTCTAACCATGCTGAACACCCTCTCTGATGATGCATTGCTGTGTGGCACGCACAAAAGTGCTTTCATCAAATGCACTAAAGTCTGGAATCTTCCATCTATCCCTAGCATGGCCCAAAACCGGTCAATCTTTGCTTCCTGAGGGAGATCTTCACTGCCAAGCACTTGGTAGTCCACTACTTCTTCCCGGAGGCTATCCAGGTCCAATCGCAGCTGCGGCTTGGAACTTACAAGCGTATTTCTTCATCTTACTTGTCGTCGGCGTCGCCACGGCTGTATCTTCCTCGTTCTTCTGCTTCGTCTCCTTGTTGTGTGTGCAGTTGTGCACTGCACTCTCTAAAAGCCGTAGATGTTATTGTCACATATGCATGTACAGTAGATGGCAGTATTGTCCTGTTTAAGAGTGTCACAACATTGCTGTTTACGGCAGATGAACTGCTTTACGGTACACAAAAACGTGACTGCTGTTGTTGTGTGTTGTTACCGCGCTGAGAGGACGTTAATTAAACTGCCTAACAATAAACCCACAGAAGAAACCAAGAATTCGCCCTCAATCATTCTACAGTTATAACGTCATTGGGCAGGCACGCTGTTTATATTGTGGGAAAGCGGACATGAAAACAGGCTGTCCTCACTCATGTCCGCATGGAGCTGGAGGGGGCGTGGCCTCCAGCTCCGCCTGAATTTCAGGAGATTTTTGGGAGAAAATTTGTCCCGGGAGGTTTTCGGGAGAAGCGCTGAATTTCGGGAGTCTCCCGGAAAATCCGGGAGGGTTGGCAAGTATGCTCTTGGGAGAAGGAGTGCCACGTGCCTGACGACCCTTACAGTTGAGGACATAAAGATATCCACCTATTTGGAATATGACAACAGAATATCTGCTGATTTGGAGAAAGTGTCGCTCTGGTTTGTCGACAAATTGTAAGTTGCTGGCTGGCAGTCTTCAAAGTACCCCAAAGCTGCCACAAATGATTGGAGGATGCGGGAAGAACTGTGGACACTCTTGTGATTTATATATCATCTGCCCCGCAGGATGAATTTTGAGGACCAGTCATAGACAATTTAGAGTGAAAAGTGAAGAGTGACTTTGGACTGACTACCGGCTGCACAACATAGACACGCTGCAGGCTTACACACACACATGTATCCACAAAAAATATACGCCACACACACATACCCCACCCCCCCATCCAACGCCCTTCACACAAATCCCATAGGGGTAATGGACGGCTGGGCAGCGCCTGAAGCCCCCCACTCCCTCCCCTCTGTTGCAAGTCTCGAGATGTATGTTGTAATATGTAGATGTCCTTTGCTATGGAGGTTTTTTCCCACTCCAGACTGGGCCCCCTTAGGAGCCCAGTCTAGATTGTATTTTTTTACTCATCCTCCCCCAAAGTTTACCTTTTCCCCATCTTTTACGGGGCGCCTTGTGGCGACCCATCAGTGTTCCTGTTCTGTAACTCTGTACACTCGTTGTTTGTCTAATCTTGAACGGGTTTGTGCTGAAAACAAAGTTTTGTTGAACTTGTGGAATGACAATAAAGACCTACCTACCTACCTACCTACCTATCTACCTTTAGACCATTTAAGTTTTTTTACCATTTTCAAAAAAAGGTCCCGTTTTTCCCGAAATTCCCAATTTTGGGGGAAATTCCTATTGAAATCAAAGTTCCATAACTCTCACATTTGTCATCTGATTCAAAATGTTCCAACTTCAAAATATTCAGCCTGTTTGGGAATTGCGTGATCTACTTCAACAATTCTAAAACAAATTTCAGGATTTCAGATCAACTTAAGCATTGGCACATTCACACGCAATTCCTTCAGGAATTGCCTCATCTAGTTATTATTAGTACCGTATTTTTCGGAGTATAAGTCATACCTGCTGAAAATGCATAACAAAGAAGGAAAAAAACATATATAAATCGCACTGGAGCCCAGCCAAACTATGAAAAAAACTGCAACTTATAGTCCGAAAATTACGGTACTATTATTATTAGGACTAGGAGTAGTATTTATTTTATTCGGGGTGCTGAAAAAAAAGCTATTCTTATTTATTTCTAGTCTATATGAATTCAACATTTTCATGAACCCGAAAAGAATACAGAGAATTAATTGAAAAAAAGATGTTTTAGGCCTGCCGTGCTTACTTTCTGCACATATACATCACACGTCAGCAACCAAGATAAGCCTTCGTGTCACTGTCACTATCTTCTTTGTGTTGCAGTGCATGGTTTCTGGGTCACAGGGCGTGGCTACCTGATACTCATTTCCTCCCGGCTACTTGAGCTCTCCAGTCCCTTCCCTCAGCGCCAGTACATTTCCTGATGGTTCAACTTTCCAGTCGTGTGCATCTCTGCTTTGGCTCCACTTGCACGTCTCGTTCCCCGTGGCTCCGTCTCGGCGTTGCGTTCGAAGTGTTTATTGTTATTCTCCACACATTCTGTGTGCTAGCTCTGTTCCTCACACCTTATCCTTAGCTCTTTCTTCCTCACTCCTTTTTGAGTGCTCTTTTTGTTGGGGTCATGACACTTTGCATTTTGTGACCTGTTTTGAAAAGATTTTAATTATCATTTTTATTCCAAATAATATACTGCCTGGATCCGTTTGGATTGAGAATCGAGTTCGAATAGAAATTGTGAGTTCTTGTAAGATTCACATCCACATCCTAATTATGGGCCTGCTGCAATGCAAGCAGCCCATATTATATTTCCTTATTCTTCAACTTGTATTATTATAGTTCCGCACGTTTCTCTTCTGATTAATACGAGACAAACCGGCCAAGGAACCCCCACATATGTTAAACCGTCGGAAAGGTCTCACTCGCGCCTACAGCGGTACTTTAAGTTGGCAACATTTAGTGTTACCATGGTGACGCTATTCACGAATAAAAACAAAAAATGGCCAAATGAATGGGTACATACCCTTTTACTAGAAGATTAAACGTCAAAAAAACAAGATTACCTCCTCTTGTAGCTCAGCCATACTTTCACGCCGCTCGGTGCTTAACATCTCATTTTGTTCATACATTTGTCTACTTTCAAAACAAGCTAACTGATAGCATGCTAACGTTAGCTTGCTTATATGCTAACATGAGCATGATATTTATTTAGCTAAATTTGCTTCCGTTTACCCCAGAGTCAAATAACTTGCTACGTGAACTTTGTTGACTGTTAGCATGCAAACGTTAGCATGTTTGCAGGCTAATATTAGCATGCTAAATTTTTTTTGCTGTTTTTTCACTTTTTTTTCTACCTCCGTAGCCATACTCCTTACAGCCGTGTTACTTGATATGTGAGACATGCTAACTGTTAGCATGCCATCGTTAGCACACATGCTAAATGTTACATTTTAATGTGAGCATGCTAGTGTTTTAGGCTAGCTCAATAGCTGGTTTTGTACAGTTACACCTAAAAGTCACGGATTCAGACACTCGGCAACACCTTCAAAGTACGGCGGCTTCCGACGACCCCCGGCCAGAGGTCCAGGGCACAGATAGCAGGCCCATCAAAATTTTCACAGGAATTTTCTAGCAGTTTGTATTATTGTTATTGTTATTATTGTCCGAGTCCATGGTTCTCGCCCGGAAAAGGGTGGAGTGCCATCTCCGGGTTGGGGAGGAGATCTTGCCCCAAGTGGAGGAGTTCAAGTACCTCGGAGTCTTGTTCACGAGTGAGGGAAGAGTGGATCGTGAGATCGACAGGCGGATCGGTGCGGCGTCTTAAGTAATGCGGACGCTGTATCGATCCGTTGTGGTGAAGAAGGAGCTGAGCCGGAAGGCAAAGCTCTCAATTTACCGGTCGATCTACGTTCCCATCCTCACCTATGGTCATGAGCTTTGGGTTATGACCAAAAGGACAAGATCACGGGTACAAGCGGCCGAAATGAGTTTCCTCCGCCGGGTGGCGGGGCTCTCCCTTAGAGATAGGGTGAGAAGCTCTGTCATCCAGGGGGAACTCAAAGTAAAGCCGCTGCTCCGCCACATCGAGAGGAGCCAGATGAGGTGGTTCGGGCATCTGGTCAGGATGCCACCCGATCGCCTCCCTAGGGAGGTGTTTAGGGCACGTCCGACCGGTAGGAGGCCGCGGGGAAGACCCAGGACACGTTGGGAAGACTATGTCTCCCGGCTGGCCTGGGAACGCCTCGGGGTCCCACAGGAAGAGCTGGACGAAGTGACTGGGGAGAGGGAAGTCTGGGCTTCCCTGCTTAGGCTGCTGCCCCCGCGACCCGACCTCGGATAAGCGGAAGAAGATGAATGGATGGATGGTTATTATCGATTTAATTTGTATTTCT
Organism: Nerophis lumbriciformis; assembly: GCF_033978685.3. NCBI lineage: Eukaryota > Metazoa > Chordata > Actinopteri > Syngnathiformes > Syngnathidae > Nerophis > Nerophis lumbriciformis. The sequence continues at coordinate 11,262,767 of NC_084571.2, forward strand.
TTACCATTTATTATGTTCGTGGTCATGGCCCTCTCAGCTGACTTTGGGGAAAAGTATTGTTATTATTATTAATATTGGTAGTATTGGTCTAATATTATCCAAAATAACAAAAAAATATGTCCACATTTCTACCCGCATCCTCCAATCATTTGTGGTAGCTTTGGGGTTACCTTGAACGGCTGCCAGTCGATACAGGGCAACGCTTACTCCAATCAGCAGATGTCCAGTTATTGTGATTCCGAATAGGTGGATATCGTCAGCGTCCTCAACTGAAAAGGTTGCCAGACACACTCCTCTTCTCCCAAGAGTCCGTCGTGTGTCCAGCAACAACCATTCCAACAGGTTCCCCGGAACCCGAGATCTTGTCAATTTTGTTTAGAGGTTGGTTGATCATTGCCATTGTTTTGTGCTAATGGGCATGTCATGTGCTCGTCAAGTGTGCATGCTAGCAGGGTTTTGTGTTTTAGTGATTCGTGGATGCTCAACAGTCAACAGGGCTGCCACACACACACACAAACAAACACACACACAGACACACACACACACACACACACACACACACACACACACACACACAGAAATCCAGCCTGAGACGAGACACGACTCGTGAAGCCGACTGCAGCACGTTGCCACACATCGCTGCTTTCTCACGGGTGCGCTCATGCTTGTCACCCAAGGCCTGACTCAGCCGCTGTTTTCAGAGCCGCACCTGCGTACTGCACAGCTCGCCGGAGTCTCGCGTGTCAATTTATTATTTTTGCTTCATGGTGCTACTTCTCCTCGGAAGCTCGTTCTACATAGCCATGGCGGTTTATTTTACGGCCGATGCAGGCTCGTCGTCAACCCGCATATCTCCGGTGTGATTCGTCGGTGCGAGGTTAAGTTTGTTGTGCTTGCGACGCTCTTGCAGCTTGTCTTGGCGCATGGCGCCCTGCTTGGCAGGCTGACATGCTCCTGCAGCAGATGGTGCAGACGGGGAACACCAACACTGCCATCGCCCTTGGCTAGCGGTGGAAAAATCTCATTTTCACTTTATTCCCTCCTTCCTTTCATTTTATCTCTCCCTTGCCATCCTTTTCTCTACCTGGGTTTTTTTATGCAGTTGAATAAAGAATGAAGGGAGAAATGCGAGCCTTGCATGACTCCACTGTGCACATTGCAGATTCCACACTGAAAAATGCACTGCATCGATTTCAAAGTGACGCATTGTTTACATTTACTGAAATATACATATATATATATAAATATATATATAAATATATATATATATATATATATATATATATATATATATATATATATACATATATACAGTCGTGGTCAAAAGTTTGGACCTTCTTTTATGAATTTATTATGGGTCTACTGAAAATGTGACTAAATCTGCTGGGTCAAAAGTATACATACAGCAGTGTTAATATTTGGTTACATGTCCCTTGGCAAGTTTCACTGAAATAAGGCGCTTTTGGTAGCCATCCACAAGCTTCTGCTTGAATTTTTGACCACTCCTCTTGACAAAATTGGTGCAATTCAGCTAAATTTGTTGGTTTTCTGACATGGACTTGTTTCTTCAGCATTGTCCACACTTTTAAGTCAGGACTTTGGGAAGGCCATTCTAAAACCATAATTCTAGCCTGATTTAGCCATTCCTTTACCACTTTTGACATGTGTTTGGGGTCATTGTCCTGTTGGAATACCCAACTGCGCCCAAGACCCAACCTCCGGGCTGATGATTTTAGGTTGTCCTGAAGAATTTGGAGGTAATCCTCCTTTTTCATTGTCACATTTACTCTCTGTAAAGCACCAGTTCCATTGGCAGCAAAACAGGCCCAGAGTATAGTACTACCACCACCATGCTTGACAGTAGGTATGGTGTTCCTGGGATTAAAGGCCTCACCTTTTCTCCTCCAAACATATTGCTGGGTATTGTGGCCAAACAGCTTATTTTGTGTTTCATCTGACATCACATGGACAAAGATAAGACCTTCTGGAGGAACGTTCTGTGGTTAGATATATATGGATGATACTCGGGGATTTATATGTGTATGTTTGTATATATATATATATATATATATATATATATATATATATATATACACCGTATTTTTCGGAGTATAAGTCGCTCCGGAATATAAGTCGCACCGGCCGAAAATGCATAATAAAGAAGGAAAAAAACATATATACCGTATTTTTCGGACTATAAGTCGCATTTTTTTTCATAGTTTGGCTGGGCTCCAGTGCGACTTATATATGTTTTTTTCCTCCTTTATTATGCATTTTTGGCAGGTGCGACTTATACTCCGGTGCGATTTATACTTCGAAAAATACGGTAAGTCACACTGGAGTATAAGTCGCATTCTTTGGAGAAATTTATTTGATAAAACCCAACACCAAGAATAGACATTTGAAAGGCAATTTAAAATAAATAAAGAATAGTGCACAACATACTGAATAAGTGTACGTTATATGAGGCATAAATAACCAACTGAGAACGTGCCTGGTATGTTAACGTAACATATTATGGTAAGAGTCATTCAAATTACTATAACATATACTATAACATATAGAACATGCTATACGTTTACCAAACGATCTGTCACTCCTAATCGCTAAATCCCATGAAATCTTATACGTCTAGTCTCTTACGTGAATGAGCTAAATAATATTATTTGATATTTTACGGTAACGTGTTAATAATTTCACACATAAGTCGCTCCTGAGTATAAGTCGCACCCCCGGCCAAACTATGAAAAAAACTGCGACTTATAGTACGAAAAATACGGTATATATGTATATATATATCTATATATATGTATATATATATAGATATATATATATACATACACATACACATATAAATCCCTGAGTATCATCCATATATATATAATATTTTTTTTTTCTTGTTTGTAATGTTGGTCTAGTGAGGCTTCTCTTAAAAGCTATTATACTCACTATTATTTAATAGACAACAGTAGAAATGTAATCAAACATTATAGGTCATGCTACAACAGCCAAAATGGCTGTTGACATGACATGGGTGGGCCTTCGGGGACTTGTGGGGGACAAGGTACACTCTTTCATTAAATGGATCAAAGCAGTAAGTGAAGTGGATGTTATAGGACCGTGAGAACATTAACATTTACACGGCTTGCATCAAGCCATTTATCTATTTAGCCTACCATTCTCAGTTATGGTTTAGTTACGGCATCTTTGCATTACCACTATTTAGGTATTTAACCTGTACAACGAGTTAAAGTAACCTTGTATAAATGCCTGAAAATATTTTAGTTTTCCATCCATCCATCCATCTTCTTCCGCTTATCCGAGGTCGGGTCGCGGGGGCAGCAGCCTAAGCAGGGAAGCCCAGACTTCCCTCTCCCCAGCCACTTCGTCCAGCTCTTCCTGTGGGACCCCGAGGCGTTCCCAGGCCAGCCGGGAGACATAGTCTTCCCAACGTGTCCTGGGTCTTCCCCGCGGCCTCCTACCGGTCGGACGTGCCCTAAACACCTCCCAAGGGAGGCGTTCGGGTGGCATCCTGACCAGATGCCCGAACCACCTCATCTGGCTCCTCTCGATGTGGAGGAGCAGCGGCTTTACTTTGAGCTCCCCCCGGATGGCAGAGCTTCTCACCCTATCTCTAAGGGAGAGCCCCGCCACCCGGCGGAGGAAACTCATTTCGGCCGCTTGTACTCGTGATCTTGTCCTTTCGGTCATAACCCAAAGCTCATGACCATAGGTGAGGATGGGAACGTAGATCGACCGGTAAATTGAGAGCTTTGCCTTCCGGCTCAGCTCCTTCTTCACCACAACGGATCGATACAGCGTCCGCATTACTGAAGACGCCGCGCCGATCCGCCTGTCGATCTCACGATCCACTCTTCCCTCACTTGTGAACAAGACTCCGAGGTACTTGAACTCCTCCACTTGGGGCAAGATCTCCTCCCCAACCCGGACATGGCACTCCACCCTTTTCAATGGACTCGGACTTGGAGGTGCTGATTCTCATCCCAGTCGCTTCACACTTCACAATATTTTAGTTTTGACTGTTTAAATGTGTTGCATTGGACTTGTATTTAAAGTGAAATAAATAATAAGATAGCATATGAGCTACTGTTTCACGACTGTTACACAAAATGTATATATTTTTGAATATTACATGAAACAGTAGTTTTAACAATACTATGTATAATACTACATATAACAAGCACATTCAGCTTTGCCAAATATAGAAACGTGTAAAATAATGTGTCATATCATGTCAATATTTCTCAAACTTTTTTTTAAATGTATTTGGACCAGCCTACCATTCTCAGTTATGGTTTAGTTACGACATCTTTGTGTTCCCACTGCTATGTGAGTACAATGAGTCAAAGTAACCTTGTAAACAGTATAAAAAGTCTAAGATCAGTAAGTTCTACTTTCACAGTGTGCAAATTTGTTACATCTAAATGTTGTGTAGTGGTTGTTTTGAAATGTGTCTAAGGAGGAAACCGTCAAGACAAAGTCACTGAATAGCTTACTTACCACAATCATGGTTTACACTTTGTTTTTCCTAAAACTAACATTGCTTAGAAGTAAATGTTCCAAACAATCAGGTGATGTGGTTTTTATGAAGAAAAAAACATTTTAATTGACCCCAAAATTTGCCAAAAACAAACATTGTGGGTACACTGTGGCAGCCATTTCAACTGTCCCGTTGCATTCTGGGGGAAAAACATCACTTAAAACAGCAATGAATTTAAATACTTTGCCTTTAAATACTTTGTGTTTTGTGCCAGTACAAGAAAATGTAGTACTTTTACCTGAGTGAAGCAGGTAACCTGCACTAAACTTGGCGACTCCTGGTTCAAATCCAGCTTCAGCTGTTGTGTCCTTGGGCAAGGCACTTCACCCGCCCACTGGTATAAATGCACCACTACCAACCTTCAGAATAAAGCGCATGAAGACATTTTTTAAAAATAGCACCATATGAATATAATTAATCAAATTTCGCTTTAATACATTTTTCCTGAACATTGTCTTGTTGTTTAACTTCCATGCTAACTTTTTTTTTTAAGCCAATTTTGCAGCCGAATACCTCAAATTCAAATAATATGGTACTTGACAAATGCTAACGGTTAATATGCTAACTTTTTTAGCTGTATGCCTCGGAGTCATATAACTTGATACTTAGGATACTGAAAAATGTTGCTTATTTGCCGCAATGGAGGTGATTATTATTAGCATAAGGGAGCGGCTCCACACTGTGTATGGAGACGCGTCATTAGCTGCTCGCCACTTGTCAGTCAGAGATATTTGTAATAGGTATTAAATGTATCAATCTGTAACAGGCTTCTGGAACATTAACATGTAATCATGTCGCATCAAACCATAAACATATTTAGCGTACCATTCTCTTTTACGGTTTAGTTACGGCCTAATTGCATTCCCACTGCTATCAGGATATTAAAACGGTACTATGAGTCAAAGTAACATTGTATATAGCTTTAAAAAGCCTAAGATTATTCCGTTTTGTTTCTCACACAGTGTAAATGTATCATATTTAATTAAGTTTAAGGTGTAATAGATGCAAATGCAATTAAATAGTAAAGCCATACTCACACCAAAAGTCACACTGCATTTTATGGAAATACAACTTTTTTAGTTCAATGGCTTAAAGAAGTACAAAACCCAAAACCAGTCAAGATGGCACAATGTAAATCTTAAATACAAATATTTAGTTATTTTTTTTTGCAAATATTAGCTCATTTGGAATTTGATGCCTGCAACACGTTTCAAAAAAGCTGGCGGAAGTGGCAAAAATGACTGAGAAAGTTGAGGAATGCTCATCAAACACTTATTTGGAACATCCCACAGGTGAACAGGCTATTTGGAAACAGGTGGGTGCAATGATTGGGTATAAAAGCAGCTTCCATGAAATGCTCAGTCATTCACAAAAAAGGATGGGGTGAGGGTCACCACTTTGTGAACAAATGCGTGAGCAAACTGTCCAACAGTTTAAGAACAACATTTCTCAACCAGCTATTGCAAAGAATTTAAGGATTTCACCATCTAAGGTCTGTAATATCATCAACAGGTTCAGAGAATCTGGAGAAATCACTGCACATAAGGCTGAAAACCAACATTGAATGCCCGTGACCTTGGATCCCTCAGGCGGTACTGCATCAAAAAAGCGACATCAGTGTGTAAAGGATATCACCACATGGGCTCAGGAACACTTCAGAAAACCACTGTCAGTAACTACAGTTTGTCTCTACATCTGTAAATGCAAGTTAAAACTCTACTGTGCAAAGCGAGAGCCATTTATCAACAACACCCAGAAACACTGTCGGTTTCGCTGGGCCCGAGCTCATCTAAGATGGACTGATGCAATGTGGAAAAGTGTTTTGTGGTCTGACGAATCCACATTTCAAATTGTTTTTGGAAACTGTGGATCGTGTCCTCCGGACCAAAGAGGAAAAGAACCTTCCGGATTGTTATAGGCATTCAAAAGCCAGTATCTGTGATGGTATGGGGGTGTATTAGTGCCCAAGGCATGGGTAACTGTGAAGGCACCATTAAGGCTGAAAGGTACGTACAGGTTTTGGAGCAACATATGTTGACATCCAAGCAAAGTCTTTTTCATGGACGCCTCTGCTTATTTCAGTAAGACAATGCCAAGCAGGGCCGGCCCGTGGCATAGGCCGTATAGGCAAATGCTAAGGGCGCCGTCCATCAGGGGGCGCCACGCCAGTGCCACAAATGTTGGAGAAAAAAAAAAAAAAGAAGAAGTTGGTACTATTATTTCTAAATACAAAAAATAATCCCACGTTAATTAAAATGCAAAGTAAAGCCTATTTAATAGAAATATTATTTGTTACAACATTACTTTTCCACCCCTCTATATATTAGGTATAGTTGTAAGTGAAAAAAAAGGTCAAAGACAAAGCTATTCGGGTTATTGTGAGTATATACACTTCACTGCCGATGTAGGGGGGCGCCACCTAAAATCTTGCCTAGGGCGCCATATTGGTTAGGGCCGGGCCTGATGCCAAGCCACGTGTTACAACAGCGTGGCTTCGAAGTAAAAGAGTGCGGGTACTAGACTGGCCTGCCTGTAGTCCAGACCTGTGTCCCATTGAAAATGTGTGGTGCATTATGAAGCCTAAAATACCACAACAGTGACCCCGGACTGTTGAACAACTTAAGCTGTACATCAAGCAAGAATGGGAAATAATTCCACCTGAAAAGTTTCAAAAATTGGTCTCCTCAGTTCCCAAACGTTTACTGAGTGTTGTTAAAAGGAAAGGCCATGTAACACAGTGGTAAAAATGCCCCTCTGCCAACTTTTTTGCAATGTTTTTCTGCCATTAAATTCTAATTTAATGATTAAAAAAAAACTAAAATTTCTCAGTTCGAATAATAATTATCTTGTCTTTGCAGTCTATTCAATTGAATAAAAGTTGAAAAGGATTTCCAAATCATTGTATTCTGTTTTTATTCACCATTTACACAACGTGCCGACTTCACTGGTTTTGGGTTTTGTAGATAGAGAATTGATAAACCCAACTTCATGAATGCTTTCATTGACATTCTTGATAATGCATACATCAAATGTAATATCTCATGTGCATGACAGTCAGAAAAGTATGTTTTCACAGACAGAACTTTGACCTATTTTACTTAGTCAAAGAGCCCGGCCACTGAGGGAAGCTATAAGTTTGATTTAAGCCTCAGTTAATCCTGTCTTCTCCGTCCAAGCCGATCAGCCCTGCTAGTATTTACCCGGAGCCGCACATGTGGCCCAACAACGTCCTTTCCCTGGGCTGACCTGCCTTCTCTGCCAGCTGGAATGGTGTCCATACCATCTTAACTACGTCACTTGTCACTTTATTTTTCGACTATTTTACTGTTTTGTTTCCTGTCGGCCACACGTCAGCCGCGTTCTTAATATGTTTTGTTTCTGCATTTCAAATTTGAGCGGCTTATTTCCACGGGGATGCCTTGGAAAGACACAATTCTGTTCGTCGTACAATCGGGTGTTTTGCCAAATTGCAATTCATGTTGCTTTGGCCCGATGTGAACGCAGCCATCAATCATCACTATCCACGGAGTTATTGTTTTCTAGTCTTTATATCTTTGGAGACCACAAATGCATTTAAAAAAAGAATGAAAACTTTCTGAAGTCACTCAGCTCTACCGGGTATGTCGGTCTCTCTCTCTCCGTTTTTTGCAAATTCAACTTAATCTCCGCAAATTTTGCGCAGACTCTCAATTGTCTAATGCGTTCTGTCAAAAAAGCAGCAACGTGTAACAATATATCAACTCTTTATTGCTCAAACGGCACAATCGCTGTCCTCATGACAAGCTTCAGTTGTTCAACAGTCTGGGGTCTCCGTTGTGGTATTTTAGGCTTCATAATGCACCACACATTTTCAATGGGAGACAGGTCTGGACTACAGGCAGGCTAGTCTAGTACTCGCACTCTTTTACTACAAAGCCACGCTGTTGTAACACGTGGCTTTGCATTGTCTTACTGAAATAAGCAGGGGCGTCCATGATAACGTTGTTTGGATGGCAACATATGTTGCTCCAAAACCTGTATGTACCTTTCAGCATCTATGGTGCCTCCACATGCCTTGGGCACTAATACACCCCCATACCATCATAGATGCTGGCTTTTGAACTTTGCGCCTATAACAATCCGGATGGTTAATTTTTTCTTTGTTCCGGAGGACACAACGTCCACAGTTTCCAAAAAATATTTGAAATGTGAACTCGTCAGACCACAGAACACTTTTCCACTTTTCATCAGTCCATCTTATATGAGCTCGGGCCCAGCGATGCCGGACACACACACACACACACACACACACACACACACACACACACACACACACATATATATATATATATGTATACATATATAAATATATAGTCAAGGTTTCTGTGGTTTATCCGTTATACAGTGCTCAATACCGGGGTAGAGCGGAATATACGATAGGTCAGGAAAAAAACACAAGAGGCTCTTTCATCCCTACAAGCCTGTTTCGCAGGTTTCGCTGCTCGCTTTTTGTATATTTAAAAAGTGAAAGTTAAAGTACCAATGATTATCACACACACACGAGGTGTGGCAAAATTATTCTCTGCATTTGACCCATCACCCTTGATCACACCCTGGGAGGTGAGGGGAGCAGTGAGCAGCAGCGGTAGCCGCACCCGGGAATAATTTTTTGTGATTTAACCCCAAATTCCAACCCTTGATGCTGAGTGCCAAGCAGGGAGGTAACGGATCCCATTTTTTATAGTCTTTGGTATGACTCGGCTGGGGTTTGAACTCTTAACCTACTGATCTCAGGGCGGACACTCTAACCAGTAGGCCACTGAGTAGTAGTATGTATATATGTGTACACATACATAAATATACCCATCTATATAAACACACATATATATATATATATATATATATATATATATATATATATATATATATATATACATACATATATATATATATATATATATATATATATATATATATATATATATATATATATATATATATATATATATATATATATACACACACATACATATATATATGTATATGTGTGTTTATTTACTGTTTATATATATATATATATATATATATATATATATATATATATATATACACACACACACATACAGTAAATAACACACATATACATATGTACAAACGTATATATATAAACCCAAATACATGCACACATATATTTACATACATACATACATACATATATCCACATATATACACACATATACATATATGCACACATATACATATATACATATATATATATATATATACAGATATACATAAACATATATATATATATATATATATACAGATATACATATATATATATAATAATATATATATATATATATATATATATATATATATATATATATATATATATATATATATACAGATATACAGATATTTTTCTTCTTTTGTTTCTTTTTTATAGAAAGAGGATTAGACACAGCAGTTCACTTGATTGATCCAGTTTGATAAAACTCCACAGCAGCATTAATCTCTTGCCCAATTAATCATAGTGCTTTGCAACACAATCACTCACTCAGACAGGAAGTGCCACGCCAGGTGCCAAAGTAGTCATCATCCACGCTCCGCCTCAGGGACACGCCACACGGCCTCGACGGCTGCCAGGGGTCAAACTAGGACACACAAAATTTATAGACACAACCTCTTCTTTTTCAAAATCCAACCGCGCCATGTCTCGGTACCTGGGTCGTGCGTGACGACTCAACTGCCGACTCGGAACTTTTCACTTCGACACCTGCCGTTCACTGAGAGCAGTGAAGGCGGACTCTGCCAGTCTACCTCTAGGTAAGGTTGCAGTGTTCGATGCCAATAAAGGCACTAGCTTGATGCTAATATACGTTAGCTTTGCAATTGACATGCTACTGATTAGCATTAGCGATTTTACATGGCGATTTCAAAACTTCCAAATTTGATGATGAAAACTACATGTCAAGATCCGGTGAGCGTATCTTGCAGAGGGACCCCAAGGAGGCAGAGGACGTCAAAGAAGAACGAAAAACTAGATTTGATAGCCAAAAGGAAGTGGGGCAACAAACAATTACAGCACACCAAGCCTTCAAAGTAAAATGATCCAGTGCCCTGGCTTATAACGAAGCCTGATTGGAAACAAGTAACAGCTGTGTCTCGAGTGCCGATCAAGGACAGCGCTCAGGACAGGGATACAGTGACAGGAAATAGACACCAAAATAAGAGCGCGGGACAGGAAAGACACATAATGCAGGAAGTTGGTAACCAATACAAAATAGTCACAAAGGACCACGGCCCTACAACCAAGACAGCTGGTGCCTAAAAAGTACAATACTTACAGTGTTAACACTTTTTAGGGCGCGACAAAAAGCACAACACTGCATACTGTACACTACTGCCATCTAACGTTTTGGACTTGCAACTGTTAATGTAATTTATCGCCCTACTTGGAAATAATACTCAGAAATGTGATGGTGTTATCATAATCAGCAGATTGAACATTTTGCATAACTTAAAAACATATATTTATTCACTTGCACAAAAAGTATCGGAAATTGGTACGGTTGAGTAGCCGTATCAATTCCCAGTTAGCGGGAATCGGTACCATATCGGTTGAAATGTGTAAATGTGAACGATACCCACCCATACAACACTTTACATTAAGCATAACGGCTTGATGAAAGCATCCAAACTAGGGTTGCTCTTGTATGGAGTACTCCCGCCCACCTACAGGGGGCAACAGCGAGGCATACGTGTCACTATGACGCACCAGTAGGGTGAATAGAAGAAGACTACTCGATCAAACCGAAATTGGCACTATCGATCCTAAAAAAAAATCTAAATACATCGCAAAAACCAAATTGAATGAGCTTCTATTTATTCATACTGTTAACTATCTGTCTAGCTGCACACGCTGGAAACGAGTAGCTAAGGCAGAATAATGTATTTATTGACAGTCCAGTGTGAAAGTCGATGTGTTTACTTTGCAATTAAGTAAAATCTCAAAGGAATATAACCTGCCAGGGCACTTTCTGATAAAACATACATTTTTCGATGTCCGGCCCCTGAACCCTTGGGCTCTTGGAACTGGGGCCCTCTTCATTATATACAAACCTCATATTGCCCCACACATTTTCAATGGGAGACAGGTCTGGACTACAGGCAGGCCAGTCTAGTACCCGCACTCTTTTACTTTGAAGCCACGCTGTTGTAACACGTGGCTTGGCATTGGCTTGCTAAAATAAGCAGGGGCGTCCAGGATAGCGTTGCTTGGATGGCAAAATATGTTTCCCCAAAACCTGTATGCACCTTTCAGCATTAATGGTGCCTTCACAGATGTGTAAGTTACCCATGCCTTGGGCACTAATGCACCCCCATACCATCACAGATGCTGGCTTTTCAACTTTGCGCCTATAACAATCCGGATGGTTCTTTTCCTCTTTGGTCCGGAAGACACGACGTCCACAGTTTCCAAAAACAATTTGAAATGTGGACTCGTCAGACCACAGAACACTTTTCCACTTTGTATCAGTCCATCTTAGATGAGCTCGGGCCCAGCGAAGCCGGCTGTGTTTCTGGGTGTTGTTGATAAATGGCTTTGGATTTGCATAGTAGAGTTTTAACTTGCACTTACAGATGTAGCGACAGTGGTTTTCTGAAGTGTTCCTGAGCCCATGTGGTGATATCCCTTACACACTGATGTCGCGTTTTGATACAGTACAGCTTGAGGGATCGAAGATCCTTGATATCATCGCTTATGTGCAGCGATTTCTCCAGATTCTCTGAACTTTTTGAGGATATTACGGACCGTAGATTGTGAAATCCCTAAATTACTGGTTGACAAAATGTTGTTCTTAAACTGTTCAAAAAATTTGCTCACGCATTTGTTCACAAAGTAGTGACCCTCGCACCATCCTTGTTTGGGAATGACTGAGCATTTCATGGAAGCTGCTTTTATACCCAATCATGGCACTCACCTGTTCCCAATTAGCCTGCTCACCTGTGGGATGTTCCAAATAAGTGTTTGATGAGCATTCCTCCAACTTTCTCAGTCTTGTTTGCCACCTGTGCCATCTTTTTTTGAAACATGTTGCAGGCATCAAACTCCAAATTAATTAATATTTGCAAAAAATAAAGTTTTGCAGTTTGATAGTTAGATATCTTGTCTTTGCAGTCCATTCTTTCTTTTTCTTTTTCTTTCTTTAGTTTATTTCGAACATGAACACACTTACATCATAATACATCCACAATTTCATATCATTTCATTTTACATCATGCCCGAAAAGGAGTAGGAAGAAGCAAAGCTTATTTAATCCTACCCCTTTCTCACTTCAAGCGTTTACAAATATATAGAATCATTTACTGACCTTTTATATAATAAAATAACATCTATGAATTAGTATACAACAGTTTTGTAATATGTAATTAATTAATTAATTCAGTCATTATTAACATACTGAGATGAAGAATATCTTATTTTCAATAAGGTTGAAAGTATTTATCATAATTCTTCTTTTTTGTACTCTGTAAGCACTATTATTTTGAACAACCTCTTAAACTGGATCATATCAGTACAATTTTTAACTTCTTTACTTAATCCATTCCATAATTTAATTCCACATACTGATATGCTAAAAGTTCTAAGTGTTGTACGTGCATATAAATGTTTTAAATTATTTTTTCCTCTGAGGTTATATTTCTCCTCTTTAGTTGAGAAGAATTGTTGTACATTCTTTGGTAGCAGGTTATAGTTTGCTTTTTACATCATTTTAGCTGTTTGCAATTTTACCAAATCACCAAACTTTAATATTTCTGACTTAATAAATAAAGGGTTTGTGTGTTCTCTATATCCAACATTATGTATTATTCTAACTGATCTTTTTTGTAACACGGTTAGCGAATGTAGCGCACATTTGTAGTTATTTCCCCATATTTCTGCACAATAACTCAGATATGGTAACACTAGCGAGCAGTAGAGAATATGCAGTGATTTTTGGCCCAGGACATATTTTGCTTTATTCATTATTGAAATGTTTTTTGCCACCTTATGTTGTGTGTTTTGTATAAGAGATTTCCAGTTCATTTGATCATCTATTAATATTTCATTCAATTGAATATAAGATGAAAAGGATTTGCAAATCATTGTATTCTGTATTTATTTACCATTTACACAACGTGCCAACTTCACTGGTTTTGGGGTTTGTAGTTGAACAGCCCTGGACTTTACTATAATGTATTTTGTTTAGAACATTAACGTTACGTTGCACACTATTACAGTACAAAAATGCGTGTCACGGTAAATACGCACCATGACTGGCAGGGCTTTACGATGATTTATGCGGTTTATCCAACGATCGCCGCCAGCCATTCACAGGGCGATCAAAGGAGTGGCGGGGTGCTACTCGACAGCAGGGCTTTCTCTTTTATCTCGGATTTTGCTGCCGCACGAGTCCCCCGGGAAGCATTTCCACCAGTGTGATGTGGCCGTCACGCGGTGAGCGAGAGCGTATACGTGCGCCTGTTCTGCATATGAATGCAATCTCTCTCTGTCTCATCACCCTGTTCCGTGTGCTCGCCAGGAACCAGGCCAACGCATATGGTAGCTCCTGTACAGTCAGGAAATAATAGGGATGTCCGATAATGGCTTTTTGCCGATATCCGATATTCCGATATCGTCCAACTCTTTAATTACCGATACAGATATCAAGCAATACCGATATCAACCGATATATGCAGTCATGGAATTAACACATTATTATGCCTAATTTGGACAACCAGGTATGGCGGCATGGCGTAGTGGGTAGAGCAACCGTGCCAGAAACCTGAGGGTTGCAGGTTCGCTCCCCGCCTCTTACCATCCAAAAATCGCTGCCGTTGTGTCCTTGGGCGGGACACTTCACCCTTTGCCCCCGGTGCCACTCACACTGGTGAATTGAATGATGAATGACAGGTGGTGGTCGGAGGGGCCGTTGGCGCAAATTGCAGCCACGCTTCCGTCAGTCTACCCCAGGGCAGCTGTGGCTATGAAAGTAGCTTACCACCACCAGGTGTGAACGAATGATGGGTTCTACATGTAAAGCGACTTTGGGTACTTAGAAAAGCGCTATATAAATCCCAGTTATTATTATTATTATTATTATTAAGATAAGGTACTTTAAAAAAAATAAAAAAAAATAAAAAATAAGATAAATAAATTAAAAACATTTTCTTGAATAAAAAAAAAGTAAAACAATATAAAAACAGTTACGTAGAAACTAGTTATTAATGAAAATTTGTAAAATTAACTGTTAAAGGTTAGTACTATTAGTGGACCAGCAACATGCACAATCATGTGTGCTTACAGACTGTATCCCTTGCAGACTGTATTGATATATATTGATATATAATGTAGGAACCAGAATATTAATAACAGAAAGAAACAACCCTTTTCTGTGAATGAGTGTGAATGGGGGAGGGAGGTTTTCTGGGTTGGTGCACTAATTGTAAGTGTATCTTGTGTTTTTTATGTTGATTTAATAAAAAAAAAAAAAAAAAAAAAAAAAACGATACCGATAATAAAAAAAAACGATACCGATAATTTCCGATATTACATTTTAACGCATTTATCGGCCGATAATATCGGCAGGCCGATATTATCGGACATCTCTAGGAAATACAGTCGTAGAAATGCTCTCCGGTATACGGAGAGGTGTTTGGAATATATTAGTAACCATCTATACCAGGGTTCGGCAACCCAAAACGTTGAAAGAACCATATTGGACCAAATATATAAAAAAACAAATCTGTCTAGAGCCGCAAAATATGAAAAGTCTTATATAAATCTTATAATGAAGGCAACACATAACGTAAGTGTCTATATTAGCAACAATAGCCAACAATCAAAATGACTTTAAAAGTCTTATATAAGTCTTTTAATGAAGGCAACACATGACGTAAGTGTCTATATTAACTATATTAGCCTACTATCAAAATGACTACTTTTCGCAGGCTGAAGCCAATCTTCGTTGACAGAAATGTGTCAATACGTGGACGATGGCGGCGCAAATTACTGCGCGGATTGCTTTCCCAGGATGCAAAACAACTAGACTGGACTTGGCTTGAAGCTAAATGCATCTTTTAATTTTACACTGACAAAAGAAACAAAAGGCGCGCACAAGGCGGAAGTACAAACTTGGCTAAGAAAACAAAACTAGCACTTGGGCAAAAACTATGGCCGTGAAACAAATAAACACTTACCGTGACATGAGCAGAACAAAAACTTACGTGGCACGGCAAGAAGCCTAAATAATGGAATAAGCAGGGCAAGAAAATGACAGAGGTAAACAGAGTTAATGTCGCCAGGCCGACCAACAGAAAAAGACAGGCTTTAAATAACAGTGACATGATTGGTGACAGGTGTGTAAGTCCAAACGTGGAACAGGTGAAACTAATGGGTAACCATGGAAACAAGACAAGGGAGTGAAAAAGCAGGAACGAAAAAGAGTCCAAAAACCAAACAGAACATAACTTAAACAAAACATGATCCCAGACATGACAAAATG
This sequence comes from Nerophis lumbriciformis, assembly GCF_033978685.3. Classification (NCBI taxonomy): domain Eukaryota; kingdom Metazoa; phylum Chordata; class Actinopteri; order Syngnathiformes; family Syngnathidae; genus Nerophis; species Nerophis lumbriciformis. Next base: position 11,278,859 of record NC_084571.2, read on the forward strand.
TTGAAATGTAATATTTCCTCTATACATTTTTACGACATTAGAAACCATTAGTAAATCATAGGCTACTCAGAAGGTGAGATAATTCCTGGAAATTATTGGCTTTTAATGGCCAAAGGTATAGATAGATAGATAGATAGATAGATAGATAGATAGATAGATAGATAGGTAGAGAGTACTTTATTGATTCCTTCAGGAGAGTTCCCTCAGGAAAATTAAAATGTGTGATGTGTGTGTCCAAGTTAAAGGAAACGGCAGGCTGACTTCTTTCAATAGATGTTTTACCATTGTGACGTTCTGGGCGCATAGTGATGCGGGGTTGTTCTCCCAAGATGCAGACGGACTTCGGACACAGCGTGAAGGTAGGAAATGATTTGTTTTGGCAATAAATCAGGTAGGAACAAACAAAAACGTGCTGATACGTGGAAGGCAAAAACTAAGGGGGCTAGCGTGGCAGCTAGCAAACAAAAGGAGCTTAGCGTGGAAGCTAGTAGGTAAATAGCAGGAATCAATACCGTCGTCAACTGTTGCATGAAGCAAATTAGGAAGCCAGACTGACCGACCGGAAAAGGCAGTATTAAATAGCGCTCTGATCAGCGCTCGGGAAACAGGTGAGCGTCCCGAACACCAATCAGAGACAGGCGGAAACAATAAGTACCCCATTGTAACTAAAAATAAACTCAAGGGTGCACAAAACAGGAACTGAGGGAGTCCAAAACAAACAGAACATGATCCGGGCAACAGATCATAACAACAATCTTTGCAAGTTAAGTAACGTTTGCTGTGGTCTGGAACAACATGGCGATCTGAAATGCAGCCAATATTACATACAAATAATGTGTCATGAGACATGCAAATATAAATGAAATACACAGAGGACATAAATAAAGGAAATCAAATTATTTAAAAAATACCTACAAACGAGGCATAATGATGCAATATGTACATACAGCTAGCTTAAATAGCATGTTAGCATTGATTAGCTTGCAGTCATGCACTGACCAAATAAGCCTGATTAGCACTCCAACAAGTCAATCACATCCACAAAGCGCACCTTTGTGCATTCATGCACAGCATAAAACGTTTGGTGGACAAAATGAGATTAAGGAGTGGAACATTTTACATGTAAACAAACTATTGCGTCACAGTCCACACTATGGTTCGTTCAAGAACCGCCAAAATAGTAGGACAAAACGATGTTCACCAAATACTCTCATCAGTGAAGCTTAAACACAAACATACTTTCTAACAATTGGGAAGGTTTGTTTCATGTTTGTCCTCAAACAAAAAATATACTAAAACAAAGAAATATATATTTTTCCGTCATCTTTTTCCATTTTCAATCCTTTTTTAAAAATGCTCCAGGGAGCCACTAGAGTGGCACTAAAGAGCTGCATGTGTATAGATCGCCACGATCTATACTATAGCAACATGGGTGGGGCATAATTAAACATCCTCAGTGTGGCGTAATGCAGTTATTTACTGTCAACTACAACCACATTCAGAATATTTTGGTATAGTGCACACCAGGGGACCTCGCCATACTACCCCCAAATAAAGAAAGCAATCAACCACTAGACATACAATAGCACATTTCCCTGGAAAACGTAATTTTCGCCGGTGACGCACAGCAAACAAGGAATCCACTGGTCTTGCCATTTATACACTTCATTTATACAGTGTATATAAACACTTTAGATCAGGGGTGTCAAACTCATTTTAGCTAAGGGGCCGCATGGAGGAAAATCTGTGCTATTAAAATCATGGCAATAAAACAAAAAAATAAAGACAACTTCCGATTGTTTTCTTTGTCTTACTTTGGCCAAAAATAGAACAAACACATTCTGAAAATGTTACAATAAAAGTATAGAAATCAATACCGGCAGCGATAAAGTTTTGATCCATGAAGGAAAGAAGAAAGTTAATGAATGTTTATAACTGTCATCCATGCGGACTGGACACTGGTCGAGAGTTGGTGGGCGGCCGAGGGTGGAGTCGGCTCTCTTGGTTGCTTTGTTGGGTTTGCTCCTATCTCTGGGCATGCTCCCTCCACCTCAGCAGACGATGGCGTGGAACAGTGTATACGTTTTATTTTTGTTTTTTGGTTGTTGTTTTATTTTTGTGGCTGTGTGTAGAAGTGGCTGGTTGCCTCAGCTCTGCTCTTTTAATGTCTTTAATGTCCTTTGTGTTCTTTGATGTTTCCCTCTTACACACATGTTTATGTGTGCTATGGCTATGAGGTTTTTGTTTCCTTGGCCTCAGTCTGGACCCCCTCTCCAGGGGCCCAGGCTTAGACTAAATATGTTTGTTCCCCTCTCCCCCGGCGTTTACCTGTTTCTCACCTTTTTTGAAAAGGGGCGCCGGAAGTTGGCAGACCCGTCAGCGATCCCGTTCTGTCTCCCTGTAATGTTTGTCTGCTCTTGAATGGGACTGTGCTGAAAATCTTAATATCCCCTTGGGGTGTCACGGCCCGGGCGCAATCCAATGCGCCCTCATCTGTGTGCTCTGCTGATTGCACCGGCAGCTGCAGTCAATCACCGGCAATCAGCACACCTGAAGTTGATCAGAGGTCCTGCCTTCAAAAGCCTGCACAACCTGCTATTCCGGGCCGGAACATAATCATCTGTTCGAGTACCGTAAGCCAACTGACAAAACTCTATGCCTTTCTCTCTCCGTGTTTCTTTCCCCGTTTTATGATTGGTCTTGTGTTTCTCCCCTTGTCGTTCCTGGCAGCTACTCCTTCGTTCCGGAGTTTCGAGGTGTGCGTCTCGTTTCAACCCGCGTTTCCTCTGCTTCCCTGGCTGCTTCTCGGATCTCGACCTCCCGCTTGGACACAGACCTCTCATGCCCCGCTATAGACCCCAACAACCTGCCTGTCTTACAGACGTTCGAGCATACCCTGTCCCCTTTTGGACTTGCTTCTCGCTCAACATTTATGTTAACACTCAACAGTTAATTTATACACATAGTCGCACACACACACTTTTGGATCTTGTCATGTTCACTCACGCCATTCCCTTGTTTTAATATTATTATTGTTGTATATATATATATATATACATATATATATATAAATATATATATATATATATATATATATATATATATATATATATATATATATATATATATAAATAAAACATAAAGCTACTACGCCCCCTTGTGGTCTGTGCCGTCTACTCCCCCCGTACGTAACACAGAGATTATTAAAGTATTTCCGATTCTGATCTGAACTGAATGAATTTACATATGCATAAAAAATGTGTTTCTTTTGTATTATTTTGTTTAATGAATGAAGTAACGTTTATGACAACCTTTTTCCAAAACACAAAATGTGAGATATAACAGGATAATGCATACATTTATTATTTGTTTTCAAAACGGTTACAAAAAAGTGGGACCCCAAACATTTACTGTGGGACCCCATTTTTATGACTCGATGGGGTCCCTGGGACCCCATTTTGAAAATTCCTAGCGCCAACACTGATGGAGTGCGTGCCATAGATAATTCATGCCTTGACTTTGACGCCCCTGCTTTAGATACACTACATTGCCAAATGTATTTGGTCACCTGCCTTGACTCACATATGACCTTGAAGTGCCATCCCATTCCTAACCCATAGGGTTCAATGTGATGTATGTCCACCTTTTGCAGCTATTACAGCTTCAACTCTTCTGGGAAGGCTGTCCACAAGGTTGCGGAGTGTGTTTATAGGAATTTTCCACCATTCTTCCAAAAGCGCATTGGTGAGGTCACACACTGATGTTGGTCGAGAAGGCCTGGCTCTCAGTCTCCGTTCTCATTCATCCCAAAGGTGGTCTATCGGGTTCAGGTCAGGACTCTGTGCAGACCAGTCAAGTTCATCCACACCAGACTCTGTCATCCATGTCTTTAAGGACTTTGCTTTGTGCACTGGTGCACAGTCATGTTGGAAGAGGAAGGGGCCCGCTCCAAACTGTTTCCACAAGGTTGGGAGCATGAAATTGTCCAAAATGTTTTGGTATCCTGGAGCAATCAAAGTTCCTTTCACTGGAACTAAGGGGCCAAGCCCAATTCCTGAAAAAACTACCCCACACCATAATTCCTCCGCCACCAAATTTCACACTCAGCACAATGCAGTCCGAAACGTACCGTCCTCCTGGCAACTTCCAAACCCAGACTCGTCCATCAGATTGCCAGATAGAAAAGCGTGACTCATCACTCCGGAGAAGGTGTCTCCACTGCTCTAGAGTCCAGTGGCGACGTGCTTTATACCACTGCATCCCACACTTTGCATTGGACTTGGTGATGTATGGCTTAGATGCAACTGCTCGGCCATAGAAACCCATTCCATGAAGCTCTCTGCGTACTGTACGTGGGTTAATTGGAAGATCACATGAAGTTTGGAGCTCTGTAGCAACTGACTGTACAGAAAGTCTTTGGACTATGCGCTTCAGCATCTGCTGACCCCTCTCTGTCAGTTTACGTGGCCTACCACTTGGTGGCTGAGTTGCTGTTGTTCCCAAACCCTTCCATTTTCTTATAATAAAGCCGACAGTTGACTTTGGAATATTTAGGAGCGAGGACATTTCACGACTGGATTTGTTGCACAGGTGGCATCCTATGACAGTTCCACGCTGGAAATCACTGAGAGCGGCCCATTCTTTCACAAATGTTTGTAGAAACAGTCTCCATGCCTAAGTGCTTGATTGTATACACCTGTGGCCGGGCCAAGTGATTAGGACACCTGATTCTCATCATTTGGATGGGTGGCCAAATAATTTTGGCAATATAGTGTATATGAAATTACTTCAACTGTCTCATGAGCGACGAGGCAAAACTAATCCCTGTGTACCTAATGCTGTGTCCAGTCCTTGCATAACCGCAGCTTGCGATGAAACCCTCCCAAGGTCAGCCGCGTGTCCGATCGACGTCCAATCACGTCGATGCACTTTGAAGACACAACACACCGAATCTCACTCCTTCCCTTGTTTGATGCGGGGGATTTAAAAAAACGAGCGAGCGCGCAGCTATTGTCGGCACTTTTTTTCGCTGCAAAATGAGAGTTTATTTGGTTAAAAGGTCGAGAGCTGCGGAGAACAAAGACAGGGGAGGTCGAAACACAAAGTGCAAGCAGAGGTTTTCACTTTTTTTTTTTTTTTTTTTTTACTGGAGGCCCAGTTCCCAGTGCGCAGGAAGACGGAGGAGAAATGTTTCTACAGAACAAATGCACTTCTTCACTTATGCTGCAACAATGCTGACAGCGTGACCCAGTTCATCTGTGAAATGACTCTAAGTGGCTCCTCAGAGAGAATCCTGTCATGATTCCAAATTCCAGCGCCGCCAGATAATGAATGTTTGGAGGGACACCGGCACATTACGGCAAGACGGGCGTTGGGCCACAAGAGTGAGAGGGCCGGTTGATTCATTTCATTTCCTTTCCAAGGATGAAGGGCCGAAAAAAGTTGTGACACAAAGGTGCTTTTACGGGAAATATATGACTATGAATGATGATGGACGAAGTTGAAGGCTTCTTCGGAACAAACAAAAATGCAACTTTGCATCTCAGACGGTTAAATGTGCCACAAAATGTGTGTGTGTGTCAGTGACGTGCATCATGGAAAGAAAAAAAATGTAAAAAGAAAACAAATATATTAAATTGTTATATGTGTCCAGTGATTATACTATAAAGTTATTTTCCATTCAACTTCACCAGTTTTAGATTATTTTTATTCAAAATCGCTGAATTTTCACATTTGCCGTTCAAATGCTGAGAAGAGACGGTGCGGTGAACAGCAGCCAGTTGAGGCACGTCACTCAGTGCCGCAACATGGATTGCGCAATGACTCGGCTAACTGCTGGTCTGCTGTGCAGTGAGACCGTATTGCTATATGAACTATATTATACACTTCCATAGTTTAGTTAGCTGAAGTATATAATGTACAGTGTATTTTGTCAACAACTGTATGTGTGTAAAGTATTTCTTGTGCTCAGCGATCATAAAACGGCTGCAAAAGACGCACTGGCTGAGGCTCGCCTCCTGCACCCCCGCCGTAGAATTGTTATATCAACTAAAGCCCACACTTAAACTTTCCACGTGCAAGATTGAATCTATTTAAAAAAATTATTTCATAAGAAGCCAAAAAGTGCAAAAACAATAATGTTGGTGTTGGAGGAGTTGTGAATGACTGCAGGGACACAACATTAGATACACCTGCAGACTGCAGGTGTACCTAATTCACAACTACTCCAACACGAACATTATTGTTTTTGCACTTTTTGGCTTCTTATTAAATCACTTTTGTAACCTATTTTCATGGGCTTTCCTCTTTGTGATGTTAAGTTCCTGTTATGCGCTGTTATACAGTATATGCCTTGAGCTCTTATTTTGAAGGTGCTAAGAGCGGAAGTGATGTCACGTTGCGGAGGTTTTTGAAAGAACGTAAATAAAGTGGTCCTCGTGTAAACTGGAGCCTCCGTGTTTGTTATTTTGTAGTTTCATACAGTATAGGCGACATTTATAAACCCTCGGTTACACTTTTTTAAATAGATTCAATCTTGCACGTGGAAAGTTTAAGTGAGGGCTTTAGTTGCGGCGCATGGACTTAATTTCCAAGTAAAGGTAAGACCATAATAACGTTTTTTTTTATTAAATGTGCTTTTTTGTGTGCTACAGTTTGTATGTGTAAAGTTAAAGTTAAGTTAAAGTACCAATGATTGTCACACACACACTAGGTGTAATGAAATTTGTCCTCTGCATTTGACCCATCCCCTTGTTCACCCCCTGGGAGGTGAGGGGAGCAGTGGGCAGCAGCGGCGCCGCGCCTGGGAATCATTTTTGGTGATTTAACCCCCAATTCCAACCCTTGATGCTGAGTGCCAAGCAGGGAAGAATGCTGGTATGAGCTTTTAAACATAACCCGTTAACTGCTGCCAATCAAATGGTGAATAAGATACTCTTTAGAGTTCATGAAGTCAGTGCCTCACCAGCCATCAACCTCACCGCACATCACTGGTGTGTGTGTGTGTGTGTGTGTGTGTGTGTGTGTGTGTGTGTGTGTGTGTGTGTGTGTGTGCGCGCCATATAAAGATTGTGCCGGTACCAACATGTATTTTGATACTTTTCTAAATAAAGGGGGGAACAAAAAATGGCATGATTGGCTTTATATGAACTGAAAATCCTACGGTACATTGAAAATATGTATGAACATTTTTGTCCTTCAATTAAATAGTGAACATACAAGACCGGGGTTTTTCAACCTTTTTTGAGCCAGGGCACATTTTTTTCATTAAAAAAAAAATACAAAGCCACACCACCAGTGGAAAAGGTTACAAAATGAAACTCCACCAGGTTGTCGTGCCTTATTTTGAGTTTGTTGTTGTTTGTCGCTGTTATTTTGGTGACTCTTCCTGTTTTGTTGGTGTTCTCCTGTAGCAGCTTCACGCCTTCCTTTGAGTGCTATTGCCCGCACCTGCTTTGTTTTCGCAATCAAGACTATTCAAGTTGTGCGTACGCTATCCTTCTTTGTGGGGACATTGTTGATTGTCATGTCATGTACGGGATGTGCTTTGTGGACGCCGTCTTTGCTCCACACGCTGTAAGTTTTTGCTGTCGTCCAGCATTATGTTTTTGTTGACTTTGTAAGCCAGTTCAGTTTTACTTTTGTTTTGCATAGCCATCCCTATGCTTCAGTGCCTTTTCCTACTGGGACTTGCCTTTTGTTCATTTTTGGTTTAAGTGTTACATACCGTTTACCATACTTGCCAACCTTGAGACCTCCGATTTCGGGAGGTGGGTGGGCGAGGGCGGTGGGGCTGGGCGTGGTGGGGCTGGGCGTGGTTGGGGGCATGGATAAGAGGGGAGGAGTATATTTAAAGCTAGAATTCACCAAGTCAAGTATTTCATATATATATATATATATAAATATATATATATATATATATATATATATATATATATATATATATATATATATATATATATATATATATATATATATATATATAAGACATTTTTGACTTTCAGTGAATTCTAGCTATATATATATATATATATATTTGATTTTATATATATATATATATAAATAAGAGAAATACTTGAATTTCAGTGTTCATTTATTTACACATATACACACACACATAACACTCATCTACTCATTGTTGAGTTAAGGGTTGAATTGTCCATCCTTGTTCTATTCTCTGTCACTATTTTTCTAACCATGCTGAACACCCTCTCTGATGATGCATTCTGCTTCGTCTCCTTGTTGTTTGCGCAGTTGTGCACTGCACTCTCTAAAAGCCCTAGATGTTATTGTCACATATGCATGCACAGTAGATGGCAGTATTGTCCTGTTTAAGAGTGTCATAACATTGCTGTTTACGGCAGACGAACTGCTTTACGGTAGACGAAAACGTGACTGCTTTTGTTGTGTGTTGTTACCGCGCTGGGAGGACGTTAATGAAACTGCCTAACAATAAACCCACATAAGAAACCAAGAACTCGCCCTCGATCATTCTACAGTTATAACGTCATTCGGCAGGCACGCTGTTTATATTGTGGGAAAGCGGATGTGAAAACAGGCTGTCGACACGTCACTCAGGTCCGCCTGAATTTCTGGAGATTTTCTGGAGAAAATTTGTCCCGGGTGGTTTTCGGGAGAGGCGCTGAATTTCGGGAGTCTCCCGGAAAATCCGGGAGGGTTGGCAAGTATGCCTTTTACATACCAACAAACGGTTGAAAAACACTGCACTAGACAACGGCACATTATTATAATTATTGATTTGCAAAAAATATGTTTTGGACCAATTAGGTTAAGTTGCACAATTTCCCACGGCACACCAGACAAAATATCTCACGGCACACTAGTGTGCCAAGGCACAGTGGTTGAAAAACACGGTACTATACAACTTGTCTTTTATGAGTAAGTGCCGTATTTTCCGGACGATAAGGCGCACTTAAAATCCTATCATTTTCTCAGGTAGTACTTACAAGCAGACACAGTGTGGAGACAGAAAAGGGCGAACGGACGCAACTAACAATAAAGGTGAAGTTATAACACTGAAACGTCCTCAGGAAGAGGTGCTTTAAGACATGGCTAGCGAGTAAGCGGCTAATATCCATCCACAGTGTTTTAGCTACTTCTAAATCACTAATCCTCGCCTCCATGGCGACCAATGAAGTAAGTTTCTTACAAGTATCATTATCACTGCAGGATGAGGAATAGCTAAACATGCTTCACTACACACCGTAGGATAAATGGATGACCTTTGACCAAATGAGTCGTTGTTAAAATTACAGAAACAACACATGGGGGTGATGATAAATTGCAAACAAATGTTGCCTACTCCATAAGATGTGGGCGTGGCATGGCGCCAAACATTGCCGAGATGATTCGCCACAAAACACGGAATGTTATTAACTCGGCTCAACAAATTCAGATCTTGGTCCTTTTTGGTAGAAATGATGCTGATGATACCCTGAAGTGCCGAATGGGTCATTACCTGTTTCTACCTACTCCTAGTGGGCTGAGCCTAGCGGCGAAAACTGACCCACACCATCTCAAATCTGTAATTTCTGCACTTTCGCTGATCAGAGACGGACACTAAACTGATGGGTGGTGATAAATTGCAAAAAAAAATGTTTTGCATATGACAGGATGTGGGCGTGGCATAACGCCAAACTTTGAGCTGATGGTTCGCCACGAAACACAAAAAGTTAATAACTCGGAATCACAAGTTCATAGCTTGAGCCTAATTGTTCCTAATGATCATGCCAGTGAAATGCTCAGTCATTCACAAACAAGGATGGGGCGAGGGTCACCACTTTGTGAACAAATGCGTGAGCAAATTGTCCAACAGTTTAAGAACAACATTTCTCAACCAGCTATTGCAAGGAATTTAGGGATTTCACCATCTAAGGTCCGTAATATCATCAAAAGGTTCAGAGAATCTGGAGAAATCACTGCACGTAAGCGATGATATTACGGACCTTCGATCTCTCAGGCAGTACTGCATCAAAAAGCGACATCTGTGTGTAAAGGATATCACCACATGGGCTCAGGAACACTTCATAAAACCACTGTCAGTAACTAAGATTTGTCGCTACATCTGTAAGTGCAAGTTAAAACTCTACTATGCAAAGAGCCATTTATCAACAACACCCAGAAACGCTGCCGGCTTCGCTGGGCCCGAGCTCATCTAAGATGGACTGATGCAAAGTGGAAAAGTGTTCTGTGGTCTGACGAGTCCACATTTCAAATTGTTTTTGGAAACTGTGGACGTCGTGTCCTCCGGATCAAAGAGGAACAGTATCATCCAGATTGTTATAGGCGCAAAGTTCAAAAGCCAGCATCTGCAATGGTATGGAGGTGTATTAGTGCCCAAGGCATGGGTAACTTACACATCTGTGAAGGCACCATTAATGCTGAAAGGTACATGCAGGTTTTGGAGCAACATATGTTGCCATCCTACAACAACAATCCCCTGCTTATTTCAGCAAGACAATGCCAAGCCACGTGTTACAACAGTGTGGCTTCATATAAAAAGAGTGTGGGTACTAGACTGGCCTGCCTGTAGTCCAGACCTGTCCCCCATTGAAAATGTGTAGCACATTATGAAGCCTAAAATACCACAATGGAGACCCCCGGACTGTTGAACAACTTAAGCTGTACATCAAGCAAGAAAGGGAAAGAATTCCACCTGAAAAGCTTCAAAAATTGGTCTCCTCAGTTCCCAAATGTTTACTGAGTGTTGTTAAAAGGAAAGGCCATGTAACACAGTGGTAAAAATGGCCCTCTGCCAACTTTTTTGCAATGTGTTGCTGCCATTAAATTCTAAGTTAATGATGTTTTGCAAAAAAAATTGTCATGACTTGGACTATGGCTTGGTTTGTTCTCCCGAGGTGCAAGTGAATTGGACTGGTCATGGCGTGAAGGTAAATACATGATTTATTTAACACTATAACTACAAAAAAAGGATCAAACAAAAGGCGCGCACAGGGGCGGAGGTACAAAACTAGACTATAAACACAAAACTTGCACATTGGCAGAAACTATGAACAATTAAACAAAACACTAACTGTGGCATGAATCGAAACAAAACTTACTTGACATGGCATGAAGTGCGCAGAGGTACATAGAGTGTGACAGGGGTAAGAATGCGGGGATGTCGTCAGGACGAACAACAGAAAATGAAAAGCTTAAATAACACAGACATGATTAACGAAAACAGGTGCGTGACTCAAAACGTGAAACAGGTGCGTGACGTGACAGGTGAAAACTAATGGTTACTATGGTGACAAACAAGAGTGCACAATGAGTCCAAACGTGGAACAGGTGAAACTAATGGGTAATCATGCAAACAAGACAAGGGAGTGAAAAGCCAGAAACTAAACAAAACATGACTTAAAACAAAACATGATTACACAGACATGACAAAAATGAAGTTATTTAGTTGGAACATTAAATATTTTGTCTTTGCAGCCTATTCAATTGAATATAAGTTAAGAAGGATTTGCAAATCATTGTATTCTGTTTTTATTTACCATTTACACAACGTGCCAACTTCACTAGTTTTGGGTTTTGTATTTTAGTTTATTTTAATTTCCATCCATTAATTCAGATAGACAGACAATATTCACATTCACATTCACACGTTAGGGTGCATTTAGTGTTGATTTCAATTATTAATTTTATTTAATTTATTTAGGTCCTGAGCAGCAGAACAAGCCCTTCAGGGCGATGCTGGCACTGCAAGGGACCTATTGAAATTGCTTTATTTTTTCTTCTATACGTTTGGACGCCTTTTTGGGGCCTTAAACATGCATGAAAAGTCCCCATATTTTGCAGGCGCGTCAGGTATGGCAAACATGTTTACTATTTTGGTGGTGGGTGAGGGCCCGATTTTATTTTTCATTTTGTTTAATTTTCAGTTTTCAAGCCTTTCAAACCTGGCCTTTTGTTATCCTAATGCACTTATTCTGTTCAATGTTACATAACATGACTTGCTATGAAGATGTTACGCAGGCACAGTAAAGAGACTAATTAAAGGGATGGCAGTGTGGTGAGTTTGTTGTAATGTTACATAATTCATTACGGTTTCACTTTCATAATTTGATTACAGTAAGACACTAATTAAAATGTGGAGCGTGTTGTTTTTTCATCATGTCGACAACAATATTCCATTTTATTGGGAGGCCGAAAGCTTCTGTTGTCATACTGAGGGATGCATCATGTGTGAGGCGTGTGTGAACCCTTTTTAAAGCTCTTTTAATATACACAATTATTTTCATTGTGTTATAATATCTATACATATAACAACAAATTATTAATGTGAAAACATGAGGATTTATTGTACTCCCAAAACTAAACTTTAAATGTGATTTTTAAAGAACAATAATAATAATACAAGTAAAATAATAATATTAGTACAGTAATTTTCGGACTATAAACAGATTTTTTTCAACAATAAAGCAGGCACTTAATAGGTGTATTATTGATATTATTAATAGGTGTCATGCTCACTGCATTGCCCCTCTATTCAGACTGAGCTTTGAACCGGAAGTGGTAGTGCTGTTCCATCTCCGAGTTGTCCACAGCGTTTCTACTCGTATGTATATCTTCATTCATCCCACCAAGCAATAATTTTACAATATAACTAAAACTATACTTACTTAGGAAACCGTTCCATGTGTGATGTCTGTAGGAGTGTTTTCATGCATATTTGGACGTGCGAATGTAATGAAGGGTAGCACGGTGGCAGAGGGGTTAGTGCGTCTGCCTCACAAAACGAAGGTCCTGAGTAGTCCTGAGTTCAATCCCGGCCTGGGGATCTTTCTGTGTGGAGTTTGCATGTTCTCCCCGTGACTGCGTGGGTTCCCTCCGGGTACTCCGGCTTCCTCCCACCTCCAAAGACATGCACCTGGGGATAGGTTGATTGGCAACACTAAATTGGCCCTAGTGTGTGAATGTGAGTGTGGATGTTGTCTGTCTATCTGTGTTGGCCCTGCGATGAGGTGGCGACTTGTCCAGGGTGTACCCCGCCTTCCGCCCGATTGTAGCTGAGATAGGCTCCAGCACCCCCCGCGACCCCGAAAGGAATAAGCGGTAGAAAATGGATGGATGGATGGAATGTAATGAAGCTAGGGTTGTTAGCATCAGCTAATATGCTAACACGTTTATGGCATTCTTTTTGTATTGTTTCAGTTTCACAAACTCCTCAGTATATTCACCAAAATGACACCGTGGCGTTATCGAGTCTGTTTAGCTGATTAGAGAGCTAGCTTCTGCAGCTAGTGGGTCCATTACGATGACTTCTGTTTTGTTTGATCAGCCGTTTTGCTGCCGTGTTACAGACACCGTTTGGAAACACTTAAGGTATGTAAAATAAACATTTACAGAATATTTATATGTAAATAACTCTGTGGAAGTCGCCTTCCAGTGGGTTCTCCAGACCACCAAGCATTTCCATGCAAGCCCGTTTCATGGTGTAATACAGTTTTTTTTTTTCAATAAAAGGCTGTCCGTTGCTTTCCAGCATTTGTCTTTTTTGGCTTTGACTGGCACGCTCTCGCTCTCATGCCAGCTCCAACAACCTCTTCTCCCCGGCTGCTGCTTAAACAGAGCGACAGATGATTAGATAATAAGGCACCCCTGGGCCATCTGCGCACCTGTCGCTGACTTCGAGGCCGGTCGTATACATCAGCGACTTTTAGTCTGGTGCGTCTAATATATGGGAAAAAAACGTCCTTTTAAAATTTGGTGGGTGCGTTTTATGCACTCTATAGTCTGGAAAATTCGGTAGCAACAATAAATTAAAATAACAATAGTAATATAAAAGAAACAATTAAATTCAGTTTTTCCATTTTTTATTTTTTTTTTACTTTTTACACTTGTTTTAACACCATAGAGTGTGTGCTTTTTAAATCATTAAAAAAATTGTATTAAAGGTTCATTAATTAGATGCAAAAATTCTCACATTCTCGCCAATCAGATTTGTCTCTGAGATGCGCTCAAACGCGCACGTCAACTGTTTGATCAGAACGTACGTGTGTTTCTTGTGTGGACGACGCGGAAACAGCAATATGTCAACTCTTTATTGCTCAAGCAGCACAATCGTCTTGCAACAAAGAATAACTTTTTTAACATTGTTTTTGTTAGTCTGTAACAGAAACACTTTAAAAAGCATCAATATGCCTGATATGGAGGATGTCGTTGTGGCTAGTGCAGGTGTAACGCAGGTGTCAAATCCATACTTTTTGCGAAGACTATTAGGCTCTTGCTCTCTATTACTCTTTGAGCTCTGGCACTCTTCCTAGTCACGTGACCGCCACGGTCCAATCAGCTGTGCTTATAAGCCAGTAGCAGGAAGTGGCCAGTAGACAGGACGTGAGGGGAGGCAGGTTGTGTTTTTGCTCGAGGTAGGTTTTTATTCTCGTTTTCACCCGAGAATATTCTACAGTCACACTGTGTGTGACTGTAGAAGCGGAGTTGGTGAGTCCATGTTTATGAAAGTAGCACCTCTAGCATTAGTCTCTCTTCGATTGTTTCATTGCAACAGTCTTTGTGGCATATTTCTCAAGCATCAAAATATAGAAGGTTTATGACTTGAACCAATGATAACTATTGTGTATTGAATGTACTTTTGAATGTGTCTAATAAGCACATTTAGTGCACTGACCGAATTGTATAGGTCATATTTATGCTCCTAATGGTTTTTTTAGCACTTAATTGCATATTGTGATTCTGACATATATGTTGATTTATATTGTACAATATTGAGCAAAAAACTAGAACCTGTTCTGAATACTTATAATGCAATTAATGTTATTTAATGAAGATATTTCATTTGTGTACACATTGGTTCACAAGGATGTTCCTGGGGCCGTATTTATCAAGCGTCTTAGAGTGCCATTTTACACGTAAGTCCTGAGAATTTGCAAAATTTAGTCCTACTCTCAAACTTAAGAATAAAAGCTATTTATCAACTTTCTCAAAGGCCTACTGAAATGCGATTTTCTTATTTAAACGGGGATAGCAGGTCCATTCTATGTGTCCTACTTGATCATTTCGCGATATTGCCATATTTTTGCTGAAAGGATTTAGTAGAGAACATTGACGATAAAGTTCGCAACTTTTGGTCGCTGATAAAAAAAGCCTTGCCTGTACCGGAAGTAGCAGACGATATGCGCGTGACGTCACAGGTTGTGGAGCTCCTCACATCTGCACATTGTTTACAATGATGGCCACCAGCAGCGAGAGCGATTCGGACCGAGAAAGCGACAGTTTCTCCATTAATTTGAGCGAGGATGAAAGATTTGTGGATAAGGAAAGTGAGAGTGAAGGACTAGAGGGCAGTGGGAGCGATTCAGATAGGTAAGATGCTGTGAGAGGCGGGTGGGACCTGATTTTCAGCTGGGAATGACTAAAACAGTAAATAAACACAAGACATGTATATACTCTATTAGCCACAACACAACCAGGCTTGTAGTTAATATGCCACAAATTAATCCCGCATAACAAACAATTCCCCCCTCCCGTCCATATAACCCGCCAATACAACTCAAACACCTGCACAACACACTCCATCCCACAGCCCAAAGTACCGTTCACCTCACCAAAGTTCATACAGCACATATATTTCCCCAAAGTCCCCAAAGTTACATACGTGACATGCACATAGTGGCACGCACGTACGGGCAAGCGATCAAATGTTTGGAAGCCGCAGCTGCATGCGTACTCACGGTACCACGTCTGCATATCCAACTCAAAGTCCTCCTGGTAAGAGTCTCTGTTGTCCCAGTTCTCCACAGGCCAATGGTAAAGCTTGACTGTCATCTTTCGGGAATGTAAACAATAAAACACCGGCTGTGTTATCTGGCATAACAGTCAGGGGGTGCATTCTACGGCGGGGGTGCGTTATCCGGCACAACACCTGCCGCAATACACCGCTTCCCACCTACAGCTTTCTTCTTTGCTGTCTCCATTGTTCATTGAACAAACTGCAAAAGATTCACCAACACAGATGTCCAGAATACTGTGGAATTTTGCGATGAAAACAGACGACTTAATAGCTGGCCACCATGCTGTCCCAAAATGTCCTCTACAATTCGTGACGTCACGCGCAGGCGTCATTATACCGAGATGTTTTCAGCAGGATATTCCGCGCAAAATTTAAAATTGCACTTTAGTAAGCTAACCCGGCCGTATCGGCATGTGTTGCAATGTTAAGATTTCATCATTGATATATAAACTATCAGACTGCGTGGTCGGTAGTAGTGGGTTTCAGTAGGCCTTTAAGTCTAAGAATTACTCCTACTCCACGATATTTAAGAGACCTTTAGAGGTGTCCTAAGTGGTTAGGAGTTGCCAGCGGGGGATGGCACTGAGGCGAGAGAGTCGTGCGCGAACGTTCAGGGAGCGGAAGGATGTCCTGGCTTTGTTTGATGACGAGCAGCTGATCAAACGGTATCGTTTAGACAGAGCAGGTATTATTTTTGTCACAGATTTAATAAGGGGCGTCATCTCATCAGCAACATCACGCAGCAGAGCTTTCACAGCAGAACTAAAGGTCATCACAATGCTTCGATATCTCGCCACTGGGAAAATGAATTGGAAAGCAAAGGAAACATTTATTTTTGATTCATTGCCAATATTGTTTGTTTGTTTTGTATTATTTTGTAGTTTATTGTCAAAATATACACTCCCATTGTCCACTTAAATATTTCTAAGATATTTCTTTATTCTTAGACTTCCGTGATTGGTAATTTCTATGGACACAGAAATGACGTCACCTAAAATTCCGTTTACGGCACATAGTAATGTCGTAATTCAGCTCTGAAAGTGACACTTAAGATTCAGTGCTACACTTCGCTGATAGTGTGAGTAAGACGCTTGATAACTAATTTTTAAGTGCAGCTTTCAGCGAAGAATTTCTTTACTCATAAGTCAACTCTTAGCAAACTTCTTAGGAGTAATTCTAAGACGCTTGATAAATACGGCCCCTGGTTCTTACACAGGCCAGGCTTCTCTTTATGATGGCGAGCTAAGGAAAAAAAGCATCTAGTCCAAGGACCGTTCCCTTAACCGCACATGGACTGCACTGCTTTACTCTCTCCAAAACCTTTCTCCAAGAACTTTCTACAAAGACTTTATTACCTGAGCTGAGATTTAAACAAGATCCAGAGACACTGAATCATTGAATTGAAATTGTATATATGTACATAGTAACTGTTTTTTCCTTCAAATTGCTCTCACGTTGAATGGCCATTCAACTCATTGTTGTGTATATATCTGCTGTCCATCACTAATTCTTTAATACACAGTGCCAACCAAACTGCAATTCAAGCTCTGCCTTCTCTCTCCGAGTCGAAACTCTAGTCTTCTGTTTCTAGCCCATAACACCCCATATATATTACATTGATTTGTATCACATATAGGTTACACAGCCCTTTGAAACACTTATAATTAAGGGCTATATAAATAAACTTTGATTGATTGTCAGGTTCAAACACCAAACTATCTATTACACAAGACAAGAAGAAGGAATCACGCAGAGACAGAGTTGAATTGTACTCATGGAGAGAAACGTATTGGGCTGTACACTCAGTTACAGTTTCCCCCTACGCTCTAAGATACAGTCCCACGTGCTCCTCTATTTATTTGGGAGGTCCCTAGTTAACATCACTGAGGCTGTAAGCAGCCCCCAGTAGGCACAATACATGATTATTCAGAACGGAAATGTGCTGACACTCGTGATTTCGCCCTGTCTCTGTCCTGTCCGCGCCGAGGTACTCGATGTCCGTCCTTGGCTGTCAGCAGGCAGGGTCTGGAACCAAACTGCTGACAAGAGAAAACTTTGCAAACCAAGACCACAAGTTGTGTCTTTGCACAGATAGAAAAGTACAACTTCAGCACAATTGATAATAACTATAGCAACGGCCTTTAAGCATAAGAGTTGTGTGATTACTTATACATAATTATTCTAACCGTTCTTGGGAGATTCCAGCCAGGAATCCCACCACCTGTTCTGTCTGGGCTGGTAGGAGGCCCTCGAGCCAACCTTCTACACATTTTCTCCCTTAACAGCAGCACATGCACTGTACTGCTTTACTCTCTCCAAAACCTTTCTCCAAGAACTTTGTCCAATAACTGTATTATCTGAGCTGAGATTTAAACAAGATCAAGAGACACTGAATCATTGAATTGAAATTGTATATATGTATATAGTAACTGTGTTTTCCTGCAAATTGCTCTCGCGTTGAATGGCCATTCAACTCATATATATGCTGTCAATCACTAATTATTTAATACACAGTGCCAACCAAACTGCAATTCAATCTCTGCCTTCTCTCTCCGAGTCGAAACTCTAGTTTTCTGTTCCTAGCCCATAACACCCCATATATATTACATTGATTTGTAGCACGTATAGGTTACACAGCCCTTTGAAACACTTGTGATTTAGGTCTATATACCGTATTTTCTTAAATTGCCGCCGGGTATATATTATCCGCATGCCTCGTTTTACCGCCGGGTCAAACTCGTTTCGCAAAATAATTAGCGCATGCTTAGAATTAGCGCATGCTTAGAATAACTGCCGGGTCAAACTTGTTTAGCAGAATGATTAGCATATGCCTCGTTTTACCGCCGGGTCAATATCCAATATCCAAATAGGATATTTGGTTAAAAAAAGAAGTGCAGTTAGGTAGTGCACATGACACAATGCTTCTTAAGGAATAAACTCACGCTTTCAATCACACATTAAAGACATTAAAAGAGCAGAGCTGATGCAACACGCTGCCACTCCAGCAGTGTCACTTCTACACACAGCCACAAAAGTAAAACAACAAACAAAACTAAAATTAATCAATCAATATTATACATTGCGCACACACGATTGCACCATGCATTGACAAGCAACCAAACCAAAACATAATTTCAACACCCACACACACTGTGGTGGCCTCTGCGGTGTTACACGCCATCGTCTTCCGGGGTGGGGGGGAAAATGGCCAGAGACAGGAGCAGACCCAACAAAGCAACCAAGACAGCCGACTCCACCCTTGGCCGCCCACCAACTCTTGGCCAGTGTCCAGCTCCGCAGCCCTGTCTCTTCATCCGCATCTCCTCACCTCCAGTCTCTCCAAGCGGACTCCGGTGTGGCAGGGACCCAGCAGCTGGTCCCCACGGACAAAAGGCTCCCAGGAGGCAGATCCAGAAGTCCACAAAAAAAGCACCGCAGAAGTCATGAAAGTGCCACCCTTCATCGCACAGCCCCAAAAGCAAAAAAAAAACCCACATGAAAACAAGAGGGAAACACCAGGATGACACAAGAGCACAGAGCTCCTGCGACCAGCAGCCACTACAGCGGCGTCATCTTGGAAAAAAAAATACAAATAAAAAAAAGACCAACAATGTACAACAGAAGTATCATGAAGCATGATACTGATAAGTGAATTATATTTATATAGCGCTTTTCTCTAGTGACTTAAAGCGCTTTACATTGTGAAATCCAATATCAAAGTTAAATTTTTTTAAAACCAGTGTGGGTGGAACTGGGAGCAGGTGGGTAAAGTGTCTTTCCCAAGGACACAACGGCAGTGACTGGGATGGTGCAGGCGGGGATCGAACCTGGAACCCTCAAGTTGCTGACACGGCCACTCTACCAACCGAGCTATACCGCCCCAAAAGCATGCAGAATGGGAAGAACTGGTCGACATCCCCAAGAATAACCTTCAAATATAGAATATCAAACCAGAGAGCAGGAAGAAATGATATTATAAATGATGCATGCATATATAGCTCTTGTGTTTGAGCTCATAAATTGTGCACTTGATGTTGTGGCGGGTGTGCATACATAATGTTCACATTAAGTCAATTAGAAAAGTAAAACAAGGCCAGGTTTGGCACTCAGACACACGTATTAGTCAGCGTTTTGGGAGCATTACACAAGTCTTTGCTGTTCTCTGGCACTCGATTCGAGCTTTACGTAACCGTCGCTTGTTGTCGCCGCGACATCTGCCATGGCAACCTGACTGACCAGCTCCTGCTGGCCGCTCACGCAGCTCAAACCTCGACAGCGAATGAAAGGGGAAGCTGGGTTTCAAGAGGGAGTGATGCTAGGTGGATTAAAAAAAAAAGTCATATTTCCGCAAAAAAAACAACATAAAAAACAATGACAAAGTACGTGCATCTATTTTTTCTATGCCCGTTTGTTACCGTCAGTTCAGCGGGGGGTTTGGATGTATCGTTTGCTTTTAAGATATTTTTATAGATCAATGCAAAACCGGAATTTATTTGACTACCTCACCCAGATGGAACTTTTCTATAATCCAAGAAAAACACTCAACACAAAAACAACATTGAAACTCTTCCAAGCACAACATGATTATTTCAACCAAAATCCATGTATTGGCACATACTGTGCTGTGCTTTTACCATGGCTAAACAAATTCAAAATAATAATATACATATATAATATATACATATAATTAGGGATGCTATATTTTAACACATTTTCTCCATAGACCGTTTGCAAACTTTTAGTGCATGCCTAGGGGGCGTTATCTTTCCAATGGGTTTTACACACCTGCTCAGTGGCCTAGTGGTTAGAGTGTTTTCCCCGAGATCGGTAGGTCATACAAAAGACTATAAAAATGGGACCCATTTCCTCCCTGTTTGGCACTCAGCATCAATGGTTGGAATTGGGGGTTGAATCACCAAAAATGATTCCCGGGCGTGGCCACCACTGCTGCTCACTGCTCCACTCATCTCCCAGGGGGTGAGGGTGATTGGTCAAATGCAGAGGATCATCTCACCACACCTAGTGTGTGTGTGACTATCATTGGTACTTTAACTTTAACTTTATGCCTGTAGGTAACACACACACACAAGCACACTAGCTTAGTGTGTTGTTAGCAAAAAGCTAGCAATTTGGCCAACTCACATTAGCTAGAATGTAACTTATATTTTATTATAACAACAGTATTATTGCAAATTGGTCGTTGCTTCTCTTTCATTTGTTTTAATTTTCTTTTATTTAATCAAGTAAAAAAATCCCTTTTACAAGAGCGACTTTGTCTGGTCGCACCCCTGCGCCATAAACAGCAAAAATAAAAATAAATAATAAAGAGATGGCAGCGAGAGATACACTATATTGCCAAAAGTATTTGGCCACCCATCCAAATGATCAGACTCAGGTGTCCTAATCACTTGGCCCGGCCACAGGTGTATACAATCAAGCACTTTGGCATGGAGACTGTTTCTACAAACATTTGTGAAAGAATGGGCCGCTCTCAGTGATTTCCAGCGTGGAACTGTCATAGGATGCCACCTGTGCAACAAATCCAGTCGTGAAATGTCCTCGCTCCTAAATATTCCAAAGTCAACTGTCAGCTTTATTATAAGAACATGGAAGAGTTTGGGAACAACAGAATCTCAGCCACCAAGTGGTAGGCTACGTAAACTGACAGAGAGAGATCAGCGGATGCTGAAGCACATAGTGCAAAGAGGTGGCCCACTCAGTCAGTTGCTACAGAGCTCCAAACTTCATGTGACCTTACAATTAGCCCACGTACAGTACGCAGAGAGCTTCATGGAATGGGTTTCTTTGGCCGAGCAACTGTATCAAAGCCATACATCACCAAGTCTAATGCAAAGCGTGGGATGCAGTGGTGTAAAGCATGTCACCACTGGACTCTAGAGCAGTGGAGACACCTTCTCTGGAGTGATGAATCATGCTTTTCCATCTGGCAATCTGATGGACCAGTCTGGGTTTGGAGGTTGCCAGGAGAACGGTTCATTTCAGACTGCATTGTGCCGAGTGTGAAATTTGGTGGAGGAGGAATTATGATGTTGGGTTTTTCAGGAGTTGGGCTTGGTCCTTTAGTTCCAGTGAAATGAACTTTGATTGTTCCAGGATACCAAAATCATTTTGGACAATTCCATGATCCCAACTTTGTGGGAACAGTTTGGAGCGGGCCCCTTCCTCTTCCAGCATGATTGTGCACTAGTGCACAAAGTAAGGTCCATAAAGACATGGATGACAGAGTCTGGTGTGGATGAACTTGACTGGCCTGCACAGAGTCCTGACCTGAACCTGATACAACACCTTTGGGATGAATTAGAATGGAGACTGAGAGCCAGGCCTTCTCGACCAACATCAGTGTGTGACCTCACCAATGCGCTTTTGGAAGAATGGTCAAAAATTCCTATAAACACACTCCGCAACCTTGTGGACAGCCTTCCCAGAAGAGTTGAAGCTGTAATAGCTGCAAAAGGTGGACCCACATCAAATTGAACCCTATGGGTTAGGAATGGGATGGCACTTCAAGTTCATATGTGAGTCAAGGCAGGTGGCCAAATACTTTTGGCAATATAGTGTAAGTAGTAACAAAATATTTTTTCCCCAGTCCCACAATGAGTACCATATTTTCCGGACCATGGGGCGCACCAGATTATAAGACTCACTGCCGATGAATGGTCTTTTTTTGATCTGTTTTCATATATCAGGCGCATTAAAGGAGTCATATTTTTATTATTTTTTTCTAAATGTAACAGACTTCTTTGTGGTCTACATAATATTTAATGGTGGTTCTTTGGTCAAAATGTTGCATAGATGATGTTTTACAGATCATCTTCAAGTCGCTTTCTGACAATTGCTTCCTGATGAGCCGTTTTGTCGGCGGTCTTATTTACATGGCACACCTTCCACAGCATCTTCTCCCCGTTATCTTTGTTGTAGCGGTGTAGTGTGCAAGGACGGGAGGGGACAAAAGATGGAGCTAACTGTTTTAATGACATTCAGACTTTACTTCAATCAATAACGGAGCAGCATCTCCTCATCCGGAAACAACATAGAATATGTGTCCCGTGAAAAACCGTCCAACCGGAACGCTCTAATAACTAAAGTTCCTTGGGTGAATAATGTAAACTCACTACACCGGTATGTCTTAGCGCTTTCATGGCGAGTTTACTGACATATATAAGTTAGAACTTTACATTACTTTATGTTAGAAATGGCAGCAGCGGAGGATGAATGTCCCATAACAAGAAGATAGAGAAAAAGAAGACGCTTATCGACTACGGAGTCGGCACGAACTACAAAGGCGGATGCGCGCAATTTTTCAGGATTTATGCAGATCCCAAATTCAGATCAGCAGGTACTACAAGGTAAGAAAAGTTGCTTTCGCATAATATTGCTTAACCAAACACCAGATATTATGTCTTACCTTATACACACACCATAATAATACTCCTATGTTGAAGCACAGTACAATCCATCAAGCGGTGCGGCTTCATAGCTTACCAAAGTCGTACTAAAACATTTTGATAGATTTTTGATCACCGTGTGTAATGTTCTATATTTTCAATAGAACATATACAATGTTGGTGTTGCTTACTTGAGTCTTATTGCCATCATAGTACAGTCTAAACATATCACTTATGTGTGACTGCCATCTACTGGTCACACTTATCATTACACCATGTACCAAATTGTGCAGTTAAAAAATATCCAAAATCAGCTAATTTCAATATTCTAGAATTAATGAACAGAGGATTTGTGTGTTCTTTACACACAATCTTATGTATTTTTCTGACTGATCTTTTCTGCAGTACTGTTAGTGAATGAAGTCTACTCTTGTAATTGTTCCCCCTATATCTCTACACATTAACTCAGGTATGGTGTTAACACCAAAGAACAGTATAGAGCAGAATAAAAGCTGACACCCTCAATTTTGCCCACAAGACGTCATGAGTTTATTAAGGAATCTTACCCACAAGGAGAGTGCATTCATTTTAAAAGACTGACAAATATAATGCTGCTATTATGTCATCATTTAGTGGACAATTTTAAAACATGTAATTCAATGACCATTCAATGCTTTGCGCAACATTAACTTATATGACCAAATACAAACAACCTTCCTTAGTCATGGTGCAATAAAATAAATAAATAAATCAAACCAACACAGCATGTCAACAAACACATAACACAACCTACTCAATGAACTTTGTGTACATTATAAAAAAAAAAACATCCACGCGCCATAAAAATCCAAATTGACATTTAAATCCATTACAAAGCATGATGGGAAAAATGCAAAACACTCTCCACACTTACCCATGTTTGGGGCATTTTAGCTGCTTGATAATTTTGAGGGATTACGAAACTTTAAGAAGGTTGTACAGGAAGGAATGGGTTCGTATGGCCCAATTTCTGGGTGGATCTCGTGTGAGAGAAACCGTTTGCTTGCCTAACAGAATCGCTATTGCGACATCCAGTGGACACATTTAGAACAGCAGTTTTTTTCATGAAAAATTGCAGCTCACTGAGCAAACCCATCTCGCGGACCGCAGGCCAGATAAAACCTGAACACCCTTGGTTTAGAGGTTATGTTTGTTGTTTGTGAACTGCGCGTTTAGAGAGCATCCAATAATGCAAAAACATCCACTAAAGACATGGATCACATTCGAGCGCCGCGGTTCCTGCAGCTCCCTTCTCTCTTCCGATCCATGCTGTCGACACAGCAAAGTGTGGAAGTGATGACGCTGCAAAGTCAGCGTTTCCCTTCCTTGTCTTTCGGCGAACCTCCGTAGGAATGTTTGGATCTTGTGAGGAATAACAATGAGGGATTACCGTGTCGTGTTTGTCCTGCTCGAAGACACGCGACTCCATGGCCACACGTCGGCTCGCCAAATGGTGCACCTCGTGCGTCCTTGCTCTCCTCTGCGGAGTCTTAGTCTCAGAGGACATAATGAGGCGGAGATGAAAGGATTTCTGAGACAAAAGGGGTCTCCGTTAAGCCTCAGGAAGTTTCCCGGTTACAGTAAGTCGTACTGTACTTAAACCAGGTTGTGGGAAAATTCTGCACTGAGAAATCCTAAATGATTTATTATCATGGACAGACAGAATGTCCCCATTAGGGACGTGTACCGAGTACCGGTATTTTTTGGGGGACGGTTCCTAATTGGGTCGGTCTATGAGGGCCTTGAAGATTCTGGACTAATGAGACTGCATTTTTTTGTTCCGGCTAATCGACGTAATTATGACACATTGCTACACGTTAAAATCAGCTTTGAAAAATGACAAATAAGGAAGCAACACCACACAAAAGTTTGTGACACAAAAATATGTATTCCTCAAAGTCACGCACGCTGTGTCAGTTTGAAGTGAACACACTTTATTTACGACAATTTGAAGTTTTATAGCCCTGCGATGAGGTGGCAACTTGTCCAGGGTGAACCCCGCCTTCCGCCCGATTGTAGCTGAGATAGGCTCCAGCGCCCCCCGCGACCCCAAAGGGAATAAGCGGTAGAAAATGGATGGATGGATGGATGAAGTTTTATGTGATAATCCATAAAGTTACTCTGAAGCAATATAGCATCCATTGCCCCACGTTTAAAACAATTATTGCTTAAAAGTGTTTCAGTTCCTTCTGTCTCCTGACTATAAACTGGGCAATTGAGCATTACACTTGCTCACTGGGTCTTTTTATTTGTATAATACACACTAGTACACAAACATTGGTAGATGTCAACACTCAATATGGCTTCCGTCACTCAAATACGGCCATGTGCAACATTAACACAAATAACACTTCCTATTGTTACACAATGCACACCCACTTAACATGCTAATTAATTGTATTGATTTATACAAAACCCAAAACCAGTGAAGTTGGCACGTTGTGTAATTCAAAAACAAAAAGAGAATACAATGATTTGTATATACTTTTCAATTGATATTCAATTGAATAGACTGCAAAGACAAGATGTTTAATGTTTAATATGAGAAACTTATTTTTTTAGTGCAAATTGTCATTAACTTAGAATTTAATGGTAGCAACACATTGCAAAAAAAGTTGGCACAGGGGCATTTTTACCACTGTGTTACATGACCTTTCCTTTTAACAACACTCAGTAAACGTTTGGGAACTGAAGAAACCAATGTTTGAAGCTTTTCAGGTGGAATTATTTCCCATTCTTGCTTGATGTACAGCTTAAGTTGTTCAACAGTCCAGGGTCAGGTGTTGATAAAAGACTTCCCTGCTCTTAGATGTTACAGTACGTCATGTTGGAGATGTTAAAGTTCAATTTGGGTTAATATAAGAGTACCTCTAAATACCGGTATCGATAAGTGTAATGTATCGATAAAATCTTAACGATATACATCCATAGTGTCAAGTGATGTCAAACGGTGCGGCATGGAAGACGCAGTAGGTTGTTGTGATTTTAGGGATAAAGATGAACGAGGTAGCAGCGTGAAGTAAAAAGGGGTATTTATTAATTAAATAAGCAAAAACAACAGGCGAGAGCCTAAGGCCAAAAACACTTACTATGAAATGTGGAGCAGACGGCGTCCACAAAGTAAGAGCGTACTAGAGCGCGGCATGGAAAAAGATGGTCTGTAGTCACCAGTGAACAGATAACGGCAGCATCAACAATGTCCCAACAACCAAGGTAGACAAAGGATCACTTTAAACAGTCCTAATTGCAAACAGAAAACAGGTGAGGGGAAATGCTCTGGGACAGAAGTGAAGCAGCCACGGGAAAACACCAACAAAACCAGACGAGCCACCAAAATAAAAGTACAGGACAGGAACTAACACAAAACACCAGAGAACACTAACAAAACCCAACATAAAGATGTGACAAACAATTTGGTGTTTTTTTGGCTGGCTGTAGAATTGGATTCTCGGTAGAACCGGTTTGTGGATGGACGTTAACTTTTGCACAAAGCACCGAATTCTTTTTTTTTTTTTTTTTTTTTTTTTTTTTTAATGTCCTGTCCAGCTTCTCAGGCAAATCATATAGTTGATGTAGATGCCCATGTCGGCTGTTCAGATTTACTTTACAAAAGAGAAGTGTAGGATACTTCTCTTGTTGCCTTATTTGTATTTGACTTTATTAAATGTATTTATATTATCATTTAGTGCAGCCAGAAAAAAAAAGAAGACAGAGGGGGAAATTGTGGGGACAAGAGGGGGATTAGACAGAGAGACAAAAACAACAACAGCAAACAACAACAACAACAACAATAGAGCAACATCAGCAAATATGACATGTACAAATATGATGGTAAAAGTAATAGCAAATAAGCAGTTAGCGAAAAATAAAAAATAATACAGAAATGACAATGAGCATTATTACACTACAAATGGATCAATACAAATACCAATAGAAATAGCGCTATTGATAATGAACAATACCAATAATTTACAAAGCACCGAATTCAATGCATTCAAACATTCCATTTTCAACAGCCAGTATACCAATTTTTTTCAAAAACTGACACATTTCCAGGAATTCAACATATTCCCGGGACATTTTTCTCGATTCCAAATACATGGAATATTTTTTCAAACGTTCACATTTCCCACATTCGCAACCGATTCAAACATTCCAACATCCAATCCCGTTTATTGATGTCGCACTATTAACAACAAAACTGTCTCCAGAGTGCTGCACATAAACAAGAAACAATACAAGTATTCAAATCACAATAATTTTAAATTAAACAAGTAAACTATAAACAAACAAATAATAATAATAGAATAAAATACTGAAATATATCAATAAAATGGAATAAAACAATAAAAAAACAAATCAATATAATAGAGTAAAACTATAAAAGACACAGAGGACCACACAACTCACGGTGATTTAAAAGCCATAGAATAAAAGTGGGTTTTAAGACAAGACTTAAAATATTTGAACCATTCTGACATGAGGGGCAGGACATTCCACAGTTTAGGGCCAACAACAGATAAGGCCCTGTCTCCCCTAGTTTTAAGCCTCGTTTTAGAACCCACTAGTTGGAACATCAACATGTTCCACTCATCCGGGACATTCAAGCTAAAAATGTTCAAAGTTCCACAAATTACCCATTTTTCAGAAAATCCCACTTTTTAACAGCTATATATTTCTGTCACGCTTGGGTCGCATTTTACTGCACGGATCGTTCTCCCAAGATGCAGCAGGAACTCCGGAGGCAATGTGCAGGTAAGGAAATGATGTATTCCTCATAAATCAATCAAAACACCATAAGACAAGATACAAAACAAAAGAGACGCGGGCTGATCACACGGCAAAACACACATAGCACAGGAACCGTGAGCAAAGAATTAAGAAATCGTCAAACGTAACTGTTGCGTAAAGCAAACAAGACAGCCAGACAGTGTGTGGCGAAAAACAGGAATAAGTAGCTCTCTGCTTAGTGCCCAGGAGCAGGTGAGCGTCCCGAACACTAATCAGAGGCAGGTGAAACTAATCAGCACCCATGGCAACTAAAACACAAACACAGGGGTGCTGAAAACAGAACTGAGGGAGTCAAAAACTAAACAAAACATGATCCGGGCAACAGATCATGATGATTCCCGGTCTTTATCTTTCCACTCCTCCTTCAACATTGTTCAACCGACTTCAACCAGACCACCATCCAAGCATGTCACTTCTTCAAAGAGGACCTATTATACAAAACCAACATTTATTTTACCTGTTGGTACCAGCATTGCACCTCAAATCTGATTTATTTTGCCCTCAAATGACACAGATCGGATTTTTTGGCCAGTCGAAACTTTCCAAAGTGCTTCAAATCCGATCTTTTGGCATCAGAAGGTAGTCCTGAATCCGATTGGAATATGATCTTTTTAAATGTGACTTCAGTATAAACTGCTGTTTAAAGCTTTGAGAAGAAGTAGAAGTGTTGTTACATTTTCTGATGGTCCACAGCGTTTCTACTCATATGGATACTTAATTCATCACACCAAGCAATGTTTGTAAGTTTTACAACATAACTAAAACGATTCATCTTACTAAAGCGTCCCATTTGTGATGTCTATAGGAGTGTTTTCATGCATATTTGTACATTTCATCGTAATGTAATGACACTATACGCTCACACATTTATTTATATATTATATAATATATTATATTTTATATATTATATATTATATTATTTATTTAAGTGTCAGCATTTTTAACTTACAATGGCATTCTTTTCGTGTTGTTTCATTTTCACAAATTTCTAAGTAAATTCACCAAAACGTCACCGTGGAGTTATTGACTCTTTTTAGCTGATTGAAAAGCTAGCTTCCGCAGCGAGTGGGTCCATGACAATGACTTCTGTTTTGTTTGATCAGCCGTTTTGCTGCTGTTTTGAAACAATTAAGGTATGTAAATAAACATTTGTAGAATATTTCTGTGTAAATAACTCATTTCACAACTCATATACTGTATCTACGGGTCCATTGCGGCTAATATATGAAGAAGAAAAAATCTAAAAGTTTTGTGGGTGCGGCTTATAGTCTGGAAAATGCTGTATATATGAAAACTGGATTCAGAATCGGGTTGGATAAGAATCACGATTCCGATTTGAAGCGATTATTTCATTTTAGAACCGAGTTAGCAATATGTTTGACAAGATGAGTGCAAGCGAGTGTTTATATTCGACTGCCTGATTAGACCGTTCACATGCGTGTGTTTTTAAATGGAAATACACACACACACACACGCACGCACGCACGCACGCACGCACGCACGCACGCACGCACGCACGCACGCACGCACACACACACACACACACACACACACACACACACACACACACACACACACACACACTCTCTCTCTCTTGTATTTGTTACGTTCTTGAGAACGGAGAAAAAAGCCTACCTCTTTAGGACCACCCTTTCTAGATATATAAAGATGTGTATTTACGACATAACAACATAATAATATATACATAATCAGTGTTGGGACTAACGCGTTACAAACGCGTTACTGTAACGCCGTTAGTTTCGGCGGTAACTAGTAATCTAACGCGTTATTTTTTTTAATTCAGTAATTTAGTTACCGTTACTACATGATGCGTTATTGCGTTATTTTACGTTACTTTTGATGTAGTATCGGCTAGAAACAGAAGCACTGCGGTGTCGTTCTTCTGAATCTTCCTCTGTCACAAGCCGGAGAGAAGAAAAGAGGCGCGGTCTATGTGTGTGTGTGTGTGTGTGTGTGTGTGTGTGTGTGTGTGTGTGTGTGTGGGGGGGCGGGGGGGGAGGCACACAAGTGAAAAAAAAGAAGTTGTTGTCACGTTCAGTCCACACACAGCGTGGTCATGGCGAGCGGAGTAACGGAGGAGCTTGAACGCCCCCGCCATTGAATCGGTGTGTTTATAAGTGCAGACTCGGTTGTGTAAAACGAGGGTTTTAAACACATGCTGAACGTGCTTGAACCACGTTACGACATCCCGTCGCGCACCCACTTCAGCAATAAGATTGTGCCAGATCTTTATGAGCAGGAGAAGAAAAAAGTTGTGGATGAACTATCCCGAGCATCAGCTGTTGCGCTCATGACAGACGGGTGGAAGACCAGCGGAACTATAAGCGCTCACTTCATCACAGCAGACTGGGAGATGAGAAGACACGCCCCCTCTACGAGAGTCACCTTGCGCAGGTACTGACACAAGCAGTGGAGGAATGGAAGATAAAGATATCCCAGTCACACGTGATAATGCCAAAAATCAAATAATTACAGAGAATGAGGCAGGACTGGGACCACAGATAGGTGCTTTGCACATGTAGTGAATTTGGCATTACAGAAGGGAATCTCAGTCAATAGGATGGAGCGCCTCCTTGGGAGGATCAGGAAGGTTTCTTACTTCCACCCAAGCACAACAGCTGCTCATGTACTTAAGACAAAGCAAGAAATGCTAAAGCTGCCTGCTCATACATGATGTCCCAACGAGGTGGAACTCCACTTATGATATGTTGGAGCAGCAGGCAGCTATATACTCTGCATTGACCCACAACACCCTGGAGACAAATGTCACCCTGTCTGATGATGATGTGAGAGTGGCAGATGAGGTCCTCCAGGTGCTTAAACCCCTCAAAAGTGTTCCATCTCTACTAAGCACTGAAACTTCACCATCTGTGTCAATGATCCTGCCACTGAAAACAAGGATTCTACAATCCATGGCTCCAAGTGTGGAAGACAGCAGCATCACTCCAGATGTCAGGCTTTATTCGGCTTCCTCCCACTTCCAAAGACATGCACCTGGGGATAAGTTGATTGGCAACACTAAATTGGCCCTAGTGTGTGGATGTGAGTGTGAATGTTGTCTGTCTATCTGTGTTGGCCCTGCGATGAGGTGGCGACTTGTCCAGGGTGTACCCCGTCTTCCGCCCGATTGTAGCTGAGATAGGCTCCAGCGCCCCCCGCGACCCCAAAGGGAATAAGCGGTAGAAAATGGATGGATGGATGGATGTTAAAAGGAAAATAAAAATGTATGTCAAGTTGATCAACAGATTGTATTATTCTCCAGTGCAATAACAGTACTGAAATGAAGGCAAAAAGGGCATTAATGGGAGCTTTAAAAAAAAAAGAAGAAAAAAAGAAGTAACTAAATAGTTACTTTTCACAGTAACGCATTACTTTTTGGTGTAAGTAACTGAGTTAGTAACTCAGTTACTTTTGAAATAAAGTAACTAGTAAAGTAACTAGTTACTGGTTTTCAGTAACTAACCCAACACTGTACATAATATGCAAATATAAAAAAGCTTGTGAAAAATTGTATGGAATTTCACAAGAAAAAGGTCACAATTTCACAAGAAAAACTTAGAATTTTGTCAGTATTATAATAAAAGTCATCATTTTACTCAACGCAAGTCAAAATTTTACAAGAAAAACTGAACATGTGTGCAATATTATGATAAAAGTTGGAATTTTACTTAATAACAGTCACAATTGTACAAGAAAAGCTTAAAATGTTGGCAATTTTATGAAGAATCATAATTTTACTCGACAAAAGCTACAATTTTATAAGAAAACTTTAACATTTTGGCAATATTATAATAATAATCGGAATTTTGCTTGGCAAAATTATGACAAAAGTTATCATTTTACTCAAAAAATGTCACCGTTTTACAAGAACAACAAAAATTTGGCAATATTGTGATAAAAGTCAGACTTTCATAAGACAAATGTCACCATTTTGCATTAAAAAGTGATCATTTTAAATAAAAAAGTAATAATTTGATGAGAATATTTTGCGATATTACAGAAACAGAAGGAATATGAGGACTCGTTCCCAATTGTATAAAAAAAAAAGTCGACACATTGTGAGGAAAAGACTGCTTTTAGTTATTTTATTATTTTTTTGGGGGGGGGATTTTTTGTTTGTAATTGTTTTTTATTCATCATTATTTACTTCAAGTTATCACAGTATGTCTCGATATACATATTTATTTTATTTGTTTAATTAATTTTGGCCAAAGGGGGCGCAATTTCTTACACACGCTTGTTATTTCATATATTGACCAGAGGGGTAACACTTCAAATTTGCACACACACTTGTTATTTCATATATTGACCAGAGGGGGACGCACTTTTATAACTGACACACAATCAATGTGAAAAATCCCTTGTTTTTGGGACCACCCTAACTTTGATAGATTTCACCAAATGAGACATTCTCTATTAGATGCAATGATTTTCCGTATTGGGACCATGATTTATGTCATCACTTGTTCACACCTCCTCATATGGAAGCTACTGTTACTTGTTGATGTCTCATGAAGGATAAAAATACAATAACACACACACACATTCTTTTATTCCTTACATTCTTGAGACCTCCGAAAAATGTCTCCCTCTTTAGGACCACCCTTTCTAGATATATAAAGATGTGTATTTACAACATTATTAATATATACAAACTATGCAAATATAAAAAACCTTGTTTTGAAAAGTGAGTTGGAATTTCACAAGAAAAAGGTCACGATTTCACAAGAAAAACTTTGAATTTTGGCAGTATTATAAAAAAAAGTCGTCATTTTACTCAACGCAAGTCCAAATTTTACAAGAAAAACTGAACATTTGTGCGATATTATGATAAAAGTTGGAACTTTACTCAATAACAGTCGCAATTTCACAAGAAAAGCTTAAAATATTGGCAATTTTATGAAGAGTCATAATTTTATTCGCCAAAAGTCACAATTTTATAAGAAAACTAACATTTTGGCAATATTATAATGATCAGAATTTTGCATGGAAAAGTTATGACAAAATTCATAATTTTACTCCAAAAATGTCACTGTTTTACAATAACCAAAAATGGTCAATATTGTGATAAAAGTCAGCATTTTATATGACAAATGCCACCATTTTGCCATCATTTTAAATAAAAAAGTAATTATTTTACCATAAAATACTGTAATAGTACAGAAACAGAAAGAATATGAGGAATTGTTCTCAATTTTATAGGAAAAAAGTTGACACATTGGGAGGAAAAGACTGCTTTTAGTTATTTATTTATTTATTTTTTTTGGTGGGAGGAGAGGTTTGTTTGTAATTGTTTTTTATGTAACGACTGGGTCGCATCGTGATGCAGGTGTGGTTCTCCCAAGGATGCAGACGGCTTCGGACACAGCTTGCAGGTAGGAAAATGATTTATTTAAAATATAAATCATTCGATAAACAAACAAAAGACGTGCAAATAGCAAAAGGCAAAAACAAAAGGACTAGCGTGGGAGCTAGCAGGCAAAATGGCATAGCGTGAAAAGCTAGCGGGAATCAAAGTTGTCGTCATCAGTTGTGTAAGAACAAACTAGGAAGCCAGACCGAGTGAGGCCAGGGCAAAGACTAAATAGCCCTCTGATTAGTGCCCGGGCAACAGGTGCGCGTCCCGAACACTAACCAGAGGCAGGTGAATGTAATCAGTTGACATGGCAACTGAACACAAACAAAATCAAGGTGCTGAAAACATGTGACTCAAACATAAACAAACTATGATCCGGGCAGCGGATCGTAACAGTACCCCCCCCCCCCCCCCTTAAAGGACAGATTCCAGATGTCCCTTGACACGAAATAAAACTAGAACCCAAAAAACAAGAAACAGTTCAAGAGTCCAGGGAGGGTGGAGGGAGGATTTGGTGGTGGGTCGCCAGGCCACATGTCCCCGAATCCACCGGGGAAGAGTCAGGTGGCGGCGGCGAGTGGAACGCCGCTGCCGCAGGCGAGGCGGGCGACCACTGAAAGGCCACATTCGTGGCTGCCGAGAAGGTGGGCGTGAGTGGCGCCAGAAGTTCAGCAGCCGCAGAGTTCTAAGTCTATGTCTCGGGTGTCGCTGCTGTTTGCGCCACAGGCGTCCATACAGAAACCTCAGAGAGTGCCGCTTGCGCAGCCAGACCACTCGAGGTCGCTGAGACGACGATGAGGGCGAGGAAGGTGGCGGCGTCCTGGAAAAGCCCACCGGAGACGAGGAGAGAGCAGACGTCGCCGTGGAAGCAGGAGGAGTCGTCGTCGCCGTGGAAGCAGGAGGAGACGTCGTCGCCGTGGAGGCAGGAGGAGACGTTGTCGCCGTGGAGGAAGGAGGAGACGTCGTCGCCGTGGAGGCAGGAGGAGACGTCGTCGCCGTGGAGGCAGGAGGAGACGTCGTCGCCGTGGAGGCAGGAGGAGACGTCGTCGCCGTAGAGGCAGGAGGAGACGTCGTCGCCGTGGAGGCAGGAGGAGACGTCTTCGCCGTGGAGGCAGGTGCAGGTTCTGGTACCAGCCGTGGAGCAGGTGCAGGTTCTGGTACCAGCCGTGGAGCCGGCGCTGGTGTGGGTACCAGCCGTGGAGCCGGCGCTGGTGTGGGTACCAGCCGTGGAGCCGGCGCTGGTGTGGGTACCAGCCGTGGAGCCGGCGCTGGTGTGGGAACCAGCCTTGGAGCCGGTGCTGGTGTGGGAACCAGCCTTGGAGCCGGCGCTGGTGTGGGAACCAGCCTTGGAGCCGGCGCTGGTGTGGGAACCAGCCGAGGAACTTGGCATGGTGGAGCTTGGCGTGGTGGAGGTACAGGAGACGAAGCTTGGTGTGTCAGCCGAGGTGCAGGAACAGGTGCTAGCCGAGGTGCAGCTGGAGGTGGCCTAGCTGGCGGTTGTGGCTTAGCAGGCCAAAGGACTGGTGGCGGTGGCCGTGCAGGAGATTGCGGCTTAGCACGCCGAAAAACTGGTGGCGGGGGCCGTGCAGGAGGTTGCGGTTTAGCACGCCGAAAGACTGGTGGCGGTGGCCGTGCAGGAGGTTGCGGCTTAGCACGCCGAAAGACTGGTGGTGGTGGCCGTGCAGGGGGTTGCGGCTTAGCACGCCGAAAAACTGGTGGCGGTGGCCGTGCAGGAGGTTGCGGCTTAGCACGTCGAAGTTGTGCCACCGCACTAGCACAGTTCCCAGTACTAGCCCCCCCCTCAAGATGCGGATACCAGACGCGCTCTTTGCGGTTTGGAACCGTCTTCAAGGGTGGGTGGGGGGAGGTAAGGAGGGGGGTATACTCCTCCTTTTTAAAATGTTCAAATTGACTATTCTCACCCCCCACTTGAGATTGGGTGAGAGAACAGGGGGAGAAAATATGTGCAGTGGGCGGAGCAATAGTCACTGGGGGCGGAACCAAAGTCACTGGAGGTGGAGTTTGAAAATCAGAATGTGACTGACTAGACTTACACTTAACAAAAATGTCCTGATAATGTCTTATCTTAGAATGAAAGTCATTTGGTATTGGCTGGCAGAAAGAATTAGAAGATGGAAAAAAAAATTCTTGCTCAATGACGTCATCGGGAGTGGGCGGAGTTACCTCTTTGGGGGGCGCCAATGAAATGACGTCATTGTTGCAATTGTCCATGTGACTGACAGCCCAATCAGAAAACTGTTTGGCGAAGTGGTCGATTGGGTTGCCAAACATCTGAGGAGGGGGAGCTTGAGCTGCATGTAGCTTGCTTCGGTCCGGGGGAGGAGTTTGCAGGAGCGGCGCGTCTTGACAGCGAGGGGAAGACCTTCTGGCCGGCTTCCGTCTTCGCTGACGCGTCCCGTACTGCGGGGGTGTGGCGATGTCCTCGGGCCAAACGGAGTGGATTGGGACCAGCTTTCCGTTGGGACCCCATATCAGGTCCTGGCGCTCCGAGGGGGAATAGCGAAGAGTTTCCGCCTCCATCGCTCGCAACACCTCCCACGTACCTTCGTCGAACTCCTCGATGGCCGCCGCGGGAGAATTATTTGCTGGCTTCCTACTGTAACGACTGGGTCGCATCGTGATGCAGGTGTGGTTCTCCCAAGGATGCAGACGGCTTCGGACACAGCTTGCAGGTAGGAAAATGATTTATTTAAAATATAAATCATTCGATGAACAAACAAAAGACGTGCAAATAGCAAAAGGCAAAAACAAAAGGACTAGCGTGGGAGCTAGCAGGCAAAATGGCATAGCGTGAAAAGCTAGCGGGAATCAAAGTTGTCGTCATCTGTTGTGTAAGAACAAACTAGGAAGCCAGACCGAGTGAGGCCAGGGCAAAGACTAAATAGCCCTCTGATTAGTGCCCGGGCAACAGGTGCGCGTCCCGAACACTAACCAGAGGCAGGTGAATGTAATCAGTTGACATGGCAACTGAACACAAACAAAATCAAGGTGCTGAAAACATGTGACTCAAACATAAACAAACTATGATCCGGGCAGCGGATCGTAACATTTTATTCTTCATTATTTACTTCAAGTTATCACGTATGTCTCTATATACAGTACATATTTATTTTATTTGTTTAATTAATTTTGGCCAAAGAAAGAAGAAACGCTTAACATGTTGGCAATTTTATGAAGAGTCATAATTTTACTCGACAAAAGTCACAATTTTATAAGAAAACTTTAATATTTTGGCAATATTATAATATTAATCGATGACAAAAAAAATGATGACAAAAGTTTTAATTTTACTCCAAAAATGTCACTGCTTTACAATAACAACAAAAACATTGGCAATAGTGTGATTAAAGTCAGAATTTTATATGACAGATGTCACCATTTTGCATTAAAAAGTGATCATTTAAAATAAAAAAGTAATTTTATTACGAGAACATTTTGCGATATTACAAAAACAGAAAGAATATGAGAAATTGTTCCCAATTTTATAAGAAAAAAGTCGTGAGGAAAAGACTGCTTTTAGTTATTGTTAGGAATGTTTTGTTTGTAATTGTTTTTTAATCTTCATTATTTACTTCAAGTTATTACGTATGTCTCTGTATACATAATTATTATTTTTTTTTTAATACATTTTGGCCAGAGGGGGCGCATTTCAATTTCTCACACATTTGTTATTTTTCATATGTTGACCAGAGAGGGAGCACTTCACATTTTTACACACACTTGTTATTTCATTTGTTGACCAGAGGGGGAGCACTTCACATTTTTACACACACTTGTTATTTCACATGTTGACCAGAGCGGGAGCACTTACATTTTTTACACACACTTGTTATTTCATATGTTGACCAGAGGGGGAGCACTTTTAACACCGACACACTGTCAATTTAAAAAAATCCCTCTTTTTTGGGACCACCCTCATTTTGATAGATTTCACCACCAGGGGTGCAAATGAGACATTCTCTATTAACATGTACTGGTTTTCTGTATTGGGACCATGATTTATGTCCTCACTTGTTCACACCTCCTCATATGGAAGCTACTTTTACTTGTTGATGTCTCAAGAAGCAAATGCAGCTGAGATAGGCTCCAGCACCCACTGCGACCCCAAAAGGGAGAAGCGGTAGAAAATGGATGGATGGATGTCTCAAGAAGGGCAGAAATACAAATATACACGTGCACACACACACACACACACACACACACACACACACACACACACACACACACACACACACACACACACAAACACACACACACACAAAGTGGGTGATGCCTAAGTCTCAGATAAGCAGCGGATTAAAACAGCATGAAAATGTATCTGATGTTGGTGACAGACAGTTATGTAACAGACAGTTATGTAACAGCTTTCTCTATATATTATATTTGTCTCTATTACAGATCTAATTGGCATTTGTTCTGTGTTCAAGTGTCAATTATTGCAAATTGCTGCTGAAATAAACTGCAATGAGTCACGGTGATGTGCGACGTGATTTGTTTGGAAGTCAATTATTCATACATTGATATGGATTTGATGTCAATTTATTATTTAAGCTCCATACTGACATATTTTTCTCTCCCCCCCCGCTTTTTCGGGGCCTGATCGGCCGGCAGTCACGCAAACCGTTGCTATTTCGACTCCTCCGTCTCTCCTCCTGCAATCCGAGGAGTTTCCGAGCGGCGCCGATGCCCCGACCGCGCCCACACAAGTGCTCCTGTTTCCCACTAACAACATGGAGGCAATGAAAAACTCAAGTCTACAATTGTGCTGAATCTAAAATTGAAGTCCGGTCTAAACTGCAAGGATAGGAGAGACTTGATTCATCCCACAATGGGGAAATGATGTGGTTGCAGATACAAAAAAGACCATGAAAAACGAGGTAAAACTCATAACAACGAGACGGAAAGGTTAAAGAAAACAAAAGCCACTTTAGCGGCGCCATTTCTACATACAGCTACAAAAGTAAAAAAAAAAAACATTGAGTAATAAATAATACATTTTGCGCACATATCGTGCATCGACGGACAAGAAAACAGGAACACAATTTTAAGGTAGCGTGTCAAGGGACAGACCCCAACAAAGCAACCAACAGAGTCGCCTCCCGGTCTGCGCGGACGCGCGAAAAGCCGTCCAGGGAACTTGCCCAAGTGGCCGACACGTGCTCTCACTGGGCCTCGCGAAGCTGGTCCGCTAGCTCCGCAGCACTGTCACTTATTTTCGACACCTGAGCCGGAAGTTTCTAATGAGAGCTGACTAATATTTTTTCTGTTTTTTTTGTTTTTTTTATGAAACATAAACTGAAAGTCTAACAGTTAAAAAAAAAAAAAAAAGTTATTGCTTTTCGACGTGGAAAAAAATAACATTTTTTTTTTTTTTTACTTTAAATTTTTGTATTTCAAAATAAAATTCAAATACTATTGGGGTTTTGTTGTTGTTGTTTTTCAATTCCCCGGCATGAAAGAAAACATAATGACCAAAACATTGATCCCAAGCTCCAATACTTATTTACCTAATCAAATTTGTTAAAAGACTCAATATATCCATCCATCCCATCCATTTTCTACCGCTTATTCCCTTTTGGGGTCGCGGGGGGCGCTGGAGCCTATCTCAGCTACAATCGGGCGGAAGGCGGGGTACACCCTGGACAAGTCGCCACCTCATCGCAGGGCCAACACAGATAGACAGACAACATTCACACTCACATTCACACACTAGGGCCAATTTAGTGTTGCCAATCAACTTATCCCCAGGTGCATGTCTTTGGAGGTGGGAGGAAGCCGGAGTACCCGGAGGGAACCCACAGAAAGATCCCGAGCCCGGGATTGAACCCAAGACTACTCAGGACCTTCGTATTGTGACGTAAATGCACTAACCCCTATACCACCGTGCTGCCGACTCAATATATATTTTTTTATTTTAAAGAATTTTATTTTAACTGTGCTAAAACTCAGTCGACTAAAATTATTACATACAGAAGTTTCTATGGCGGCTGACAAACATTTTTTATGAAATATAAATTGAAAGTCTAACCGTTGACCCGAGGACATTCCTTTTTGATGTGGAAAAAAAGAACAGGTTTTATTTGTTTTTAAAAAATTTTTTTGTATTTCAAAATAAAATTCAAACACTATTTTTATTTTTATTTTTCCAATTCCGAGGTCTAAAAGAAAACTTAATGACTAAAACCTTGATCCCAAGCTCCAATACTTGTTTACCTAATCACATTTGTTAAAAGACTATTTTTTTTTATTTTCATGTACCGGTAGTTTATTTTAACTATGCTAAAACTCATTTGACTAAAATTAAACTAAAACTATCACATACGGAAGTTTCTAATGATGGTTGGCTCCTCTTTCCAGATTTCTCAATATGAAATATAAACTGAATGTCCAACCTTTTTTTTTGTAAACAAAGTTATTGCTTTTCGATGCGGAAAAAATTACTTTTATTTTTTGTATTTCAAAATAAAATTCAAATACTCTTGTTTTTTTTTGTTTTTTTCTTCAATTCCCAGGCATGAAATAAAACATGATGACTAAAACCTTGATCCCAAGCTCCAATACTTATTTATCTAATCATTTTTTTTTATTTTCATGTATTTTATTTTAACCATGGTAAAATTCATTTGACTAAAATTTAAACTAAAACAATCACATACGGAAGTTTCTAATGATGGTTGACTCCTTTTTCCAGTTTTTTTATATGAACTATAAACTGAAAGTCCAACTGTTTTTTTAAACAAAGGTATTGCTTTTCGATGCGGAAAAACAAACTTTTATTTTTTGTATTTCAAAATAAAAATCAAATACTCTTGGGTTTTTTTTGGTTGTTTTTCAATTCCCAGGCATGAAAGAAAACATAATGACCAAAACCTTGATCCCAAGTTCAATATTGTTTTACCTAATCGAATTTGTTAAAAGACTTAAAAAATTTTTATTTTAATGTATTTTTTTTTAACTATGCTAAAACTCATTTGACTAAAATTAAAGTAAAACTATAGCATACGGAAGTTTCTAATGATGGTTGACTCCTTTTTCCCGTTTTTTTTTAATTGAAATATAAACTGAAAATCCAACCTTTTTTTTTTTAAACAAAGTTATTGCTTTTTGATGCGGAAAAAATAACTTTAATTTTTTGTATTTCAAAATAAAATTCAAATACTCTTGGTTTTTTTGTGTTTGTTTTTCAATTCCCAAGCATGAAAGAAAACATAATGACCAAAACTTTGATCCCAAGCTCCAATACTTATTTATCGAATCAATTTTCTTTATTTTCATGTATTTTATTTTAACCATGCTAAAACTCATTTGAATAAAATTAAACAAAAACTATCACATACGGAAGTTTCTAATGATGGTTGACTTCTTTTTCCAGTTTTTTTTATATGAAATATAAACTGAAAGTCCAACAGTTTTTTTTAAACAAAGTTATTGCTTTTCTATGCGGAAAAACAAACTTTTATTTTTTGTATTTCAAAATAAAAATCAAACACTCTTGGTTTTTTTTTGGTTGTTTTTCAATTCCCAGGCATGAAAGAAAACATAATGACCAAAACCTTGATCCCAAGCTTCAATATTTATATACCTAATCAAATTTGTTAAAAGACTCAACATTTTTTTATTTGAATGTATTTTATTTTAACTATGCTAAAACTCATTTGACTAAAATTTAAGTAAAACTATAGCATACGGAAGTTTCTAATGATGGTTGACTCCTTTTTCTCGTTTTTTTTTAATTGAAATATAAACTGAAAATCCAACCTTTTTTTTTTAAACAAAGTTATTGCTTTTCGATGCGGAAAAAATAACTTAAATTTTTTGTATTTCAAAATAAAATTCAAATACTCTTGTTTTTTTTGTGTTTGTTTTTCAATTCCCAAGCATGAAAGAAAACATAATGACCAAAACTTTGATCCCAAGCTCCAATACTTATTTATCGAATCAATTTTCTTTATTTTCATGTATTTTATTTTAACTATGATATAACTCAGTCGACTAAAATTAAACTATTACATACGGAACGGACTAAAATGTGACCAAAACGTTAAATTATTTTCGTCCAAAAGACCAACCCTGGATTTCCACTGGATGCGTAACAGCAGCAGAACGGCCGAAATAGCGCAGACTTTTACAAGTTCTCGTGAATCCGTGCGTACTCACGTGACGATAGGACTTGCAGGAACGCGGACCACAAACAGTTTATTATGTCCTTCCACAAGAGCAAACAAACACACACACACAGACACAAACACATATCTTGTTTTAGCCCCCGTATCAGCTGCTATTTGACACACATGTCCCCACATAGCTGCCCGGGACATGCCTGTATATGATTCTTTAATTCTGGACCCCTAGAATCAGCGTGTCCTCATTAATTTGTATTGACAAGTAGAAATTACGGCTGAAAACCTTTAACAAATTGACTTCATGTCTGAGGACGAAAATATGATCCGCCTTGAAAACTAAGTTTTTTATTTTGAAAGTAAACCGGATAATTTATTTTGTGTTTGTGCATAACTAGCTAAATTGATATAGAGGAATATAGAAGCTCTGTGTATATTTAGCATAGGGATGCGGAACAGCATTTTCATGTTCGCTGTTCCGCTGCTGGAAAATCCGAGGTAAGACGGTGAAGTGAATTAATTAACTCATATTATGATTTGCATATGGTGAATGTTTATATTCATCTTAGAGAAAGAAAACAGTTAATTAAACAGTGGTATTTCAGTTTGAGCACATAATAAGAGAAGGCCACTTAGTTTGATATTCACAGGTGGATTGGATAACTTCTCATAGGAAAATAAGCCCTAATTGGGACTTCGGAACGCAGAAGTGATAGCCCCATCCTTGAGAAGAGACTACCTGTCTAGCTCTACGTCAACATTTAAGTTATGACTTAAATCAGTTGTTTTCCAGACACTTACACACAAATATCTCCTTTTATGGTCATGGTGTGCTGTCCTGACTTAGCACACACACACACACACGCACACACACACACACACAGACATTAAGGAGGAATATAAAAATTGATGGTTTGGCTTCTCCAAGTTAGCAGTGCCTCATTTTTTTAGATCCGACCTCCTCCAGGAACTGCAGTCCTGTATAACGATGCTCGCTTCTAATAAAACAACTTTTGGTTCAGTAAAGCGTCTCCGACGTCTCTTTTGAATCCAGACGCACCGCCGTGTCATCCTTCTGTCTGGACGAGGATGGCAAGACCAGAACAAAAACAACACTTGCGTGGTGGCAAATCTGAAAGAAGGAAACAAAAACAAGTACAGGTTGCCACAGGGAAGGCCTGGAAAAGTGAATTTGGTCAAAACCAAGGGCAAATTGTAAAATTGTCCAAATCATAGAGAGAAAGTAAGAACGATTATGGTCACGGTTAACAAATGTCGACATAATT
The DNA here is from genome assembly GCF_033978685.3 of Nerophis lumbriciformis. Lineage (NCBI taxonomy): Eukaryota > Metazoa > Chordata > Actinopteri > Syngnathiformes > Syngnathidae > Nerophis > Nerophis lumbriciformis. The sequence goes on from NC_084571.2 coordinate 11,321,674, forward strand.
ACTCACTAACGACTTACATTCATGACATATGCAAATTATCCACCATTTTCCATTCTTAATTTGTTTACCCGTAATTGTCCACGAGTGTGTCCCGGGGGTTTGCGGGTCACCATCTGGATCATGGGGAAAGCTTTGGCCCGCTCTCCCGATCTGGGATTCTTAAGACCCGTGCAGGAGCTAATAATGACTCTGGCACCAAAGCACTTATGGGTGTTTCAGACCGACTGGGAAACTTTTAGCTCCAACGCGGAGCCTTGGCATCTGTTCGCAAGATGATAGCCATGTGGTTCCTATCAAGCTTAAATACGTTCTTACAATAAGTCTATAGCTGGAACAGTTTGTCACTGTAGTGAAGTCCATGCCCTTATGTCAAGTCAAGATAATAAGTTTCAAGTGTAATACAGAAAGTAATGTTGCAATTTCCAATGCCAACAAAGTCAAAAAACGCTCCAACGTAAGTGAAGTAAGGCTCCACTTTTCCAAAATTGTGCTATATGCATTGGCTTTGCTATTGACAAGCTACTGATTAGCGTTAGCGATTTTACATGGCAATTTCAACACATCCAAATGTGTTAATGAAACTTCCAACTAAGGTAAATGTTACAATACAACAGACGGTGCGTATTAAGTAACATTCTTACAGTATTAACTTGTTTTAGGGGGCAACAAAAAAAATAAAAAAATAAAAATATAAACTATACATTACTGCCATCTAATGTTTTGGACTTGTGACTAGGATTGCAATTACTTGCATTGGCTTTGTTATTGACATGCTACTGATTAGCATTACCGATTTTACATGGCAATTTCAGCACCTACAAATGTGTTAATGAAAACTCCAATTAAGATAGATGTTACAATATAACAGCTGGTGCGTATCAAGTACAATTCTTACAGTATTAACACGTTTTAGGGGGCAAAAAAATATAAAAGATAAAATAAAATATAAACTATACACTACTGCCATCTAATGTCTTGGACTTGTGACTGGGATTGCAATTACTTGCACTGGTTTTGCCATTGACATGCTACTGATTAGCAATAGCAATTTTACATGACAATTTCAACGTCCACAAATGTGTTAATGAAACCTCCAACTACGATAGATGTTACAATATAACAGCTGGTGCGTATCAAGTGCAATTCTTATAGTATTAACACTTTTTAGGGTGCAACAAAAAAAACGAGGAAAAAAAAAAAAAAACACAATATAAACTATACTCTACTGCCATCTCATGTCTTGGACTTGCGACTGGGATTGCAATTACTCGCAAAAAAAACAAAGATATAACAACTGGAACGAGGTTGTCATAATCAGGTCATTTTGAAATGTTGCAATAACAAAAATTATATTCATTAACGCACACAAAAATACAAAAAATAGGTACCATTGAGAACCGATTTCCATTCACAGGTACTGATCATTTGTACCGATAGCCATCCTTAGTGGTGTTATATTCTACGACCCAGTAACAAATTGTGGGGGCTTGTCCGGGATCTGTCCTCATCTAAATTGGTGAATGTTAACTGAACCTCTATATTTTTACTTTGTTTTCTGCATGTAAAACAACAATTATTCTCCATTAAATGTGTTTTGCGTTGATATTTTTTTTTGTTTGGATCGGATCAATTGGATTTTGCGTCATTTCTCATAGATTCGGTCTTCGTCTGACCTTTTAGAACGGACAACAGACTAAAACCAGTGTGCCATAAATGAATATATTCAACACTAGTGCAGTTTATTAATGTTACACATTGTCTTTAAACATGATTCTGGGTATAACATCCTACCTTATGATCATCATCAAATTCCCTGCACTGTACCTACACTTTAGAAAATACATTTCACACGTTTAAGGTCATGGCAAAAAAGTCAAACTCGCGTGACGTGAAACAATCCTTCATCCCCGCAAATATAATTAGGCCACTGACTTAAAGTCACCATTTTGATCCGGTTATTCCCATCACTTGTTCCCATTGCCCTACTTAATCTCGTTGACCCGTTTCCGCTCTCTCGCTCGTTTCCATGTGCTCACTGAGCACGTTTCCAACCGCGCGTGTAATCTGTAGCACTTTCAGTCCCGTTGACCTCGTTCTGGTTTCACACTCAGTCTCCCACTGATAATGTGCATTATTTGCCACACTTTCATAGCCACTTTTGTTCTTGTCTCTACTGTATTGTTGGCCTTAGCACGAAACTATTTCAAATCATACTTTGTTGTTTATCACAGGTTTATTGCACTTTCAAAGTATCAGAACCATGGATCATCAGTCCTGTGGGTAAAATGTCCTATTTTTGACTTTTACATGTGCCCCCCAACCCCCCCACCGAGACTTCGGTATCAACTCAAGGCCAGATACTGTCAGCAGACTGACGTTTAAAATGAATGCTTTTGTACTGAAGGGATCTTTAATTCCTTATACTGTGGGTCCACTAACTTTTTTCTAGTACCTCCAGAGATTCTTGCAGCTAAGGAAAATTATCAGTCAAGTGGTGACAGTCATAAAGGGCTGACAGGAAGTGTGCGCTCTGCTGAGATGTTATTGATCCGGGCGCCATTCCGTCAGCGCCATGCACAGAGTAAACGTTTTAATACACCCGGGTGCTCGGTATGGTTTACGGTAATGGTGGAGATCATGCAAAGGGAGGAGAAGGCTCGTCAGACTCACCGTACGGCAAGCACACGCTTTTGTTTACAACGTTAAGAAACAGGCCGTGTTCATAGGAACGTGGATTTGTAAAACACTCATCTGTCGTTGGAAGAGGTTTCCAAAAAAAAAAACCCGACTTCAGCGTTTGTGTGTAGACAGCTCAAACTAGCTTGTCTCATAAAGACAATGTAGAACAAAACTAACTAAAATATCTGAATTTTTAGGAAAAATTGCATTTTTTATGGAGTTTCGCCCATTATACACAATGATATATGTTTGTGGAAAGGGAGTGTGATCAGCGCGCTTGCAGGAGTAAAGGTCACCACCTCTGTCCACGGTGCTGAAAACAGAGCACCATCAGACGGGGGCGTGGCATGTGCTGACGGCGAGACACAGCTGGCAGATGATTAGATTGCACAGGTGGTACGTGTTAATCTAATCATCTGTTGTCTTTAAGAGTGAGCGGCCGGGTGCAGGAGGAGGAGGAGGATTGGAGCAACTGAAAAGTCAACAAGAAAGTATCTATTGGAGAACTGCGAAAACATATTTAAACCCTGTCAACTCTGCGCAACTGGCTTCCAGCATGAATCTGTGAGACTGTAAGAAGACAAAGCTTACAATGTTATTGTTTCATCTGACATCACATGGACAAAGGTAAGAAAAGTTCTGGGGTCAGATGTAACACAAATTTAGCTGTTTGGCCACAATACCCAGGAATATGTTTGGAGGAGAAAAGGTGAGGTCTTTAATCCCAGGAACACAATTCCTACTGTCAAGCATGGTGTTGGTAGTATTATGCTCTGGGCCTGTTTTGTTGCCGATGGATCTGGTGCTTTAAATGGGACAATGAAAAAGGAGGATGACCTCCAAATTCTTCAGGACAACCTAAAATCATCAGCCCGGAGGTTGGGTCTTGGGCGCAGTTGGGTGTTCCAACAGGAAAATGACCCCAAACACACGTCAAAAGTGGTAAAATTATGGTTTTAGAAGGACCTTCCCAAAGTCCTGACTTTGTGGACAAAGTGCCGAAGAAACAAGTCCATGTCAGAAAACCAACACATTTAGCTGAACTGCACCAATTTTGTCGAGAGGTCAAAAATTCAAGCAGAAGCTTGTGGATGGCTACCAAAAGCGCCTTATTGCAGTGAAACTTGCCAGGGGACATGTAACCAAATATTATCATTGCTGTATGTATACTTTTGACCCAGCAGATTTGGTCCCATTTTCAGTAGACCCATACTAAATTCATAAAAGAACCAAACTTCATGAATGTTTATTCCATCCATCCATCCATTTTCTACCGCTTATTCCCTTCGGGGTTGCGGGGGGTGCTGGAGCCTATCTCAGCTACAATCGGGCGGAAGGCGGTGTACACCCTGGACAAGTCGCCACCTCATCGCAGGGCCAACACAGATAGACAGACAACATTCACACTCACATTCACACACTAGGGCCAATTTAGTGTTGCCAATCAACCTATCCCCAGGTGCATGTCTTTGGAGGTGGGAGGAAGCCGGAGTACCCAGAGGGAACCCACGCAGTCACGGGGAGAACATGCAAACTCCACACAGAAAGATCCCGAGCCCGGCATTGAACCCAGGACTACTCAGGACCTTCGTATTGTGAGGCAGACGCACCAACCCCAATTCCACCGTGCTGCCCTGAATGTTTATTGTGACCAACAAATAAAAAGTTAAAGTACCAATGATTGTCACACACACACTAGGTGTGGCAAAATTATTCTCTGCATTTGACCCATCACCCTTGATCACCCCCTGGGAGGTGAGGGGAGCAGTGAGCAGCAGCGGTGGCCACGCCCGGGAATCATTTTTTTGGTGATTTAACCCCCAATTCCAACCCTTGATGCTGAGTGCCAAGCAGGGAGGTAATTTTTATAGTCTTTGGTAAGACTCGGCCGGGGTTTTAACTCACAACCTACTGATTTCAGGGCGGACACTCTAACCACGAGGCCTCTGATAATGGTATGTGCTCCAATCACTCTATCACAAAAAAATAAGAGTTGTAGATATTATTGCAAACTCAAGACAGCCTGGACATTATGTTCTTTACAAGTGTATGTATACTTTTGACCACGACTGCATGTAACATAATAACGGGCAAGTGTCTTGATAGCATGTACTATGTATAGTATTTTGCCCATTTTAAGCATTACTGTAACTTCTGGTGCATTTAATTTGTACTGGAAAGTCGGAATTTTAGAGTCACTAGTCGGAAATTTAACTGGAACGCCCTTTGAGGTCCCCTCGGAGCATTCTCACCACCCTGAGTTTGTTCCAAAGATGGCTGCTCTGGATGTAAACAATGATGTCCGCTTCTATAGTATCCGTTATTAGCACTTCAGATTCGTTATTGTTGGTCGTTAGTTAATATCTAACCTTTAAATAGACCTCCAGTTGATCTGCCCTCTCTTTTTTCTGCTCTGCCGCCCTCTACTGCGTGGAGAAGTTATCAGGTGACCACGAATCAGTTTCCACAGAGGATGCGCTAGTTGTTCCAAGTCGGGACCCGGGGTGGACCTCTCATTTGTGCATCAGTTGGTGACCTCTCTGCGCTGCTGAATTCTCTAAATACGAGAGGACCCTGTGCTGACCACCCTATGGACTAGAGTCTCACAATATGAAGTCAGGACCCGGGGGTGGACCACTTCTGTTTGCACCAACCGGTGACGTCTCGGTGCTCTGACCTGTCTACAAACAAAAGGAGCCCCCTGCTGACCACCCTGTGGACCAGACTCTCACATGTTGAAGTCGGGACCCTGGGGTGGACCGTTCCTCTGTGCATCAGTTGGTGACGTTTTGGCGCTGCTGACTTCTCTACATACAAGAGGATCCCCTGCTGACCACCTTATGGACTGGACTCTTACATTATGAAGTCCGGACCCCGAGGTGGACCACTCCTCTATGCATCAATCGGCGACGTCTCGGTGCTCCGACCTGTCTACATACAAGAGGATCCCCTGCTGACCACCCTATGGACTGGACTCTCACATTATGAGGTCGGGACCCGGTCAGGACCACTTCTATTTGCACCAACCGGTGACGTCTCGGTGCTCCGACGTGTCTACATACAAGTAGAGTTCCCTGCTGACCTCCCTATGGACTGGACTCTCACATTATGAAGTCGAAATAAGTCAACTTTGATTGATTGATTTTGTCACAGTAAATCGGCCATATGTGATGTATTGTTGGACGTTTTTATGTAGCATGTGGTACGCTCTACGTCACGAGCAATAGCGTCTGTGTTTCCTCTTCATCAACCGTGCTTGAAAGAGTGCATATTTTCCCATAAGTTCTTTATATTTAGACAAGGCAAGCACAAAAATAGCTTTTGTGATCTTGATTTCCGACCTCGTAATAGGAACGCTCACAACTCGGCTAGGACGTCATTCCCAGTCCCGATTTACAACTTCCGAGGTAAATGGAACACATCATTCTTTTCTGGGCACATTGATTTCACAGAAGGCATAGCAACTAACGCTACTTCCGTCAACAATAACACTTGGGATGAGTACTGAATTTGGTACTTTTATAGGCACCGACTCAAAGTTCGATACAAAGCGGCCCAAAGTTACAAAGTTACACACTATTCTATAAAACGTGATGGAGCCATTGACCTTGAGTTTTCTCCCTTTTAAATGGCAATGTGGTGGCCGGTAGACTCGGGTGTAGGACTGGCTTAGGGCTGGGTGATATGGACCGAAACTATATCCCGAAATGTTTAGTCCGAATGGCGGTATACGGTATATACTGGTATCTTAAAAACGTGCAAAGGGCTGAAGGTTGCCTAAGTGTTTTACGGCTCGACAACCAGTGTTCAGAGTACTCAGATTACTTTTGTTGTAAGTAGTAACGTAACATGTTGTTTATTCTTATAAAGTAATTAGTTAGCCGTTATGTCAAAGCAGTTTTTTGTTAATTTTGTTCATTGATGTTAGTTTTATAGCCTAGATGGCGCTTGTACTCACTAACTGCGGCGAAGGCCGCTGGCTGTTCAGTTTGTAAGTACTCTTCAGCCAACCAACCGCTATTCCAGGGTAGTCCTCACGGGCTATGGGGACATGCACTTTCAAGCCGAGGAGTAGCTAAACATTTGACACACTGAGCGAGCGGCAGAGAGGAGCTATCGCTAGCGGCTGTGCTAAGTCGCCAACAGAAGTTAACAACATTAACATGTGAGATTAGTGATAAAGTCGCTACAAGGAGAGATAAAGGTTCTCAAGAAAATATTTAAATAATAGCCAAATGCAGTCGCTGACCAAGGCATTGCATTACTCAAGAGTCGAGACGTCGGCACCGGAGCCGCCATATTCTTCTGAAAAGTTTGTTGTGTTGCATCGTAGTGTGTCTGAGAAGCCTACGTAAACACGCAATGGGCGGGATTGAGCCTGAAGGAATGCCCTGTGCTGAGAAGAGCAAACGGCTGTAATAAAGGCAGATCGAAAGATAGAGGTATGGCGGTATTGTCTCAAATATATACCGCTTTCTATAATATATCGGTATTAACTGCAATACCGGTATACCGCACAGCCCTAGACTAGCTATTAAGCTTAATCTGTTGTGTGTCTTAGCTGGCTCACCGTAGCTTGTATGTCGTTTTGGGCTGCTACAAACTGGGCTAGTTCGCTCGATACGGCATCTAAAGTTACAAAGTTACTCTGCCCTAACTGGTAGACACCTTCCTCTAGCAGAGACAATCTCTCCATGAGAAGGGTGCAAGAAGGGGTGCCTCGGACAGGGGCTAGCTGAGCTCCGCTAACCGAAAATAAAGCAATGAAACATTGGAAAAGGGCTAAAGAAGGCTAGAAACTATTTGGAAGCACACAAAATAGAAGGGTAGCACTTTGACGACAGGACAGTTGAACCAACAGCATCAGTCGTACTTTGTCGGAAGAAACTGGGAGTTACGAAAGAGAAATAACAAAATATCGACCTAGTGATGTCCACACCTACTGTGGATAGTGCCCGTCCCGTTCAGTGACGTGGGAGCACGAGCCACCATTCACGTTGCGTCTGATTTGGGGGTCATTTTATTGGATTATTTCGAAAACAAAAGGATCCAAAACAGGGATTTCTACATAGTGCAATCTTGGGAATACCGCAATCTGTATTTTATGGACCCCAAAGACCGAGTTGTATCGGACTTTGAGTAAACTAGGTGTTGATTCACGTAAAATCAAAAGGTTTTGATACCTTTGTTGCACGTGACGTCACGTCCGGTTGCAGACAAAACATCGGCTCACGTAAACGATCAGTCAAGCAGCACTCAAAAAAACACAAAAAAGTGTGTTTTAGGAATGTACGGTGTACCCGTATTAGTACAGTACCGCGATACTAATGAATCATATTCGGTACTATACCGCCTCTGGAACGTACCGGTCCCGCACCCCCCGCGCCCGCGTCGTCGTCAGGTCGTGTCATTGCTGGTTTACGAGCAGAGGAGCATGTTGGGTAGCGCACAATCACGGAGTACTTACAAGCAGACACAGTGTGTAGACAGAAAAGGGAGAACGGACGCATTTTGGCTTAAAAACTAACAATAAAGGTGAAGTTATAACACTGAAACGCCCTCAGGAAGAGGTGCTTTAAGACATGGCTAGCTAGCTAGCGGCTAACGCCCATCCGCAGTCTGCAGTGTTTTAGCTACTTCTAAATCACTAATCCTCGTCTCCATGGCGACAAATAAAATAAGTTTCTTACAGGTATCATCCCTGCAGGACGAGGAATAGCTAAACATGTTTCACTACACACCGAAGCTCACCGGCGTCAAAGTGTAAACAAACGCCATTGGTGGATCTACACCTGAAATTTACTGTAATGATACCAAGTAGAGGAGCGTATCTAGTCGATATTACTATGATTATATCAATATTTTTTGGCATCACATCTTCTTTCGTTTAAAAAAAAATGTATGTTATGTTTATAAAGTCAGGAAACATGTCCCTGGACACATGAGGACTTTGAATATGACCAATGTATGATCCTGTAACTACTTGGTATCGGATTGATACCTAAATGTGTCGTATCATCCAAAACTAATGTAAAGCATCCAAACAACAGAAGAATAAGTGATTATTACATTTTAACAGAAGTGTAGATAGAACATGTTAAAAGAGAAAATAAGCAGATATTAACAGCAAATGAACAAGTAGATTAATAATTCATTTTCTACCACTTGTCCTTAATAATTTTGACAAAATAATAGAATGATAAATGACACAATATGTTACTGCATATGTCAGCAGCTAAATTAGGAGCCTTTGTTTGTTTACTTACTACCGTATTTTTCGGACTATGAGTCGCAGTTTTTTTCATAGTTTGGCCGGGGGTGCGACTTATACTCGGGAGCGACTTATGTGTGAAATTATTAAGACATTACTGTAAAATATCAAATAATATTATTTAGCTCATTCACGTAAGAGACTAACACGTATAAGATTTCATGGGATTTAGCGATCAGGAGTGACAGATTGTTTGGTAAACGTATAGCATGTTCTATATGTTATAGTTATTTGAATGACTCTTACCATAATGTTACGTTAACATACCAGGCACGTTCTCAGTTGGTTATTTATGCGTCATATAACGTACACTTATTCAGCCTGTTGTTCACTATTCTTTATGTATTTTAAATTGCCTTTCAAATGTCTATTCTTGGTGTTGGGTTTTATCAAATACATTTCCCCCAAAAATGCGCTTTATACTCCAGTGCGACTTATATATGTTTTTTTACTTCTTTATTATGCATTTTCGGCCGGTGCGACTTATACTCCGGAGCGACTTATACTCCGAAAAATACGGTACCTAAAGACAAGTTGTCTTGTATGCTCGCTATTTTATTTAAGGACAAACTTCCAATAAGAAACATATGTTTAATGTACCCTAAGATTTACTGTTAAAATAAAACCAATTATGCATTTTTTTTTGGTCCCCTTTATTTAGAAAATTACCGAAAAGTATCGAAATACATTTTGGTACCAGTACCATAAAGGTTTAGCACTTTTTCAAAATGAGCTAGCTTGATGCTAATTTTGGATTTTCCGTAGACAGGTTGCTATTAGCATTTGCGATTTTACATGGCTCCACCTTCAAATTTGGTACTGAAAATAAATGTTACAATTAAACAACTGGTGTGTTATAAGCACAATACTTACAGTTTGCCCTTGAAATTGTCCCAACTGATTACATCTATTGTTAAAGTCCCAATATCCTTTATCGCCACACCTAGAAGTCATGCTTCTGTGCATCTCTGCTGGGGATGTCTGTGGTTGCATGGCTACCGCCCACTTGTCAAAATACTCAAAGAGGAAGATACCGGACGTGTTCCTCATCATGACGCCGTGTCATCAGTGTGAATTATTTCCCCACAGTGGACCCATGAAGGAGTATCATCCTGGAATGAAAAGCGCAGACATACAGTAAGTTATTATGTGACACATCACAAAGACTGATTCTGTTTTTCCCCTCGATGCCTGCTGCTGTATTTCATGCAGGCTGACACAGAATGTGATTGGTAATTGATAACTGGCCATCACGCTGAGCAAAGTTCCCTGCTCACTTATGAAACTTGTTCGCTGCCCCCGGGGAATGATGCAAACTATAGAATGCGAAAAACAGGGGAAGATGTGCGACACAATAAAACGGAAGCTCATTCGACAAATCTTCTCAGGAATATTACCGCTGGAAGAAAAACACAACAAAGATTTAAGATTTGCGGTTTGTGTTAATGTTATATTTATTGTTGTAGCAGAGTGGTTCCTCTGTATAGACCATATAGGGTAGGGGTGCCCAAAAAACAGAGAGAGAGAGACTATATATATATATATATATATATATATATATATATATATATATATATATATATATAAACAAATATTATTTTTTTATTAAATTGTTATATGTATCCAGTGATTATACTATAAAGTTATTTTCCATTTAACTTCACCCGTTTTAGATTATTTTTATTTAAAATCGCTGAATTTTCACATTTGCCGTTCAAATACTGAGAAGAGAGGTGATCAGCAGCCAGTGGAGGCACGTCACTCAGTGCCTCAACATGGATTGCGGACTCGGCTAACTGCTGGCCTGCTGTGCAGTGAGACCGTATTGCTATATGAATTATATTATACATTTCCATAGTTTAGTTAGCTGAGGTATATAATGTACAGTGTATTTTGTCAACAACTGTATGTGTGTAAAGTATTTCTTGTGCTGAGCGATCATAAAACGGCTGCAAAAAACGCAGTGGCTGAGGCTAGCCTCCTGCACCCCTGCCGTAGAATGCACGGCAACCCCTGACGGGAGTGTTATATCAACTAAAGCCCACACTTAAACTTTCCACGTGCAATATTGAATCTATTTTAAAAAGTTATTTCATAAGAAGCCAAAAAGTGCAAAAACAATAATGTTCGTGTTGGAGGAGTTGTGAATGACTGCAGGGCCACAACATTAGGTACACCTGCAGACTGCAGGTGTACCTAATTCACAACTCCTCCAACACGAACATTATTGTTTTTGCACTTTTTGGCTTCTTATTAAATAACTTTTGTAACCTATTTTTATGGGCTTTCCTCTTTGTGATGTTAAATTCCTGTTATGCGCTGTTATACAGTATATGCCTTGAGCTCTTATTTTGAAGGCGCTAAGAGCGGAAGTGACGACACGTTGGAGTGGAGCGGAAGTTTTTGAAAGAACGTAAATAAAGTGGTCCTCGTGTAAACTGGAGCCTCCGTGTTTGTTATTTTGTAGTTTCATACAGTATAGGTGACATTTATAAACCCTCGGTTACACTTTTTTATATAGATTCAATCTTGCAAGTGGAAAGTTTAAGTGAGGGCTTTAGTTATAAATAAATGATAAATGGTTTATACTTGTATAGCGTATTTCTACCTTCAAGGTACTCAAAGCGCTTTGACAGTATTTCCACATTTACCCATTCACACACACGTTCACACACTGATGGCGGGAGCTGCCATGCAAGGTGCTAACCAGCAGCCATTAGGAGCAAGGGGTGAAGTGTCTTGCCCAAGGACACAATAAGTAAAGGTAAGACCATAATAACGTTTTTTTTTAATTAAATGTGCTTTTTTGTGTGCTACAGTTTGTATGTGTAAAGTTAAAGTTAAGTTAAAGTACCAATGATTGTCACACACACACTAGGTGTAATGAAATTTGTCCTCTGCATTTGACCCATCCCCTTGATCACCCCCTGGGAGGTGAAGGGAGCAGTGGGCAGCAGCGGCGCCGCGCCCGGGAATCATTTTTGATGATTTAATAACCCCCAATTCAAACTCTTGATGCTGAGTGCCGAGCAGGGAAGAATGCTGGTATGAGCTTTTAAACATAACCCGTTAACTGCTGCCAATCAAATGGTGAATAAGATACTCTTTAGGGTTCATATGTTTGTAAATCTGACTGTGATGAAGTCAGTGCCTCACCAGCCATGAACCTCACCGCACGTCACTGATAGATATACACACATATATATATATACATATATATATATATATATATATATATATATATATATATATATATATATATATATATATATATATATATATATATATATATATATATATATATATGTATATATATATATATATTTAGGTATATGTATGTATATATGTATACATCTGTATACACACACATACATGCATACATACATAAATTATATATATATATATATATATATAAATATGTGTGTGTGTATATATATATATATATATATATGTGTGTGTGTATATATGTACATATGTATGTATGTATGCATATGTACAGTATGTAATGTATGTATACATGTATATACACACATACATACAAACATATATATATATATATATATATATATATATATACGTATACATATGTATATTTATATATATATGTATATATATACGTATACATATGTATATATATATATATATATATATATATATACGTATACATATGTATATTTATATACATATATACATATATATATATATATATATATATATATATATGTGTATATATATATATATATATGTATATATATATATATATATGAATATATGTGTATATATACATGTATATATATATATATATATGTATATATATATGTATATATATATATATATATATATATATGTATATGTATATATATATATATATATATATATATATATATATATATATATATATATATATATATATATATATATATATATATATATATATATATATATATATATATATATATATATCAGTGACGTGCAGTCACTAGAGGCAGGTGCCATCATGGAAAGAAAAAAAATGTAAAAAGAAAAAATAAATAATTAAATTGTTATATGTATCCAGTGATTATACTAAAGTTATTTTCCATTTAACTTCACCAGTTTTAGATTATTTTTATTCAAAATCGCTGAATTTTCACATTTGCTGTTCAAATACTGAGAAGAGACGGTCCGGTGAACAGCAGCCAGTCGAGACACGTCACTCAGTGCCTCAACATGGATTGCAGACTCGGCTAACTGCCGGCCTGCTGTGCAGTGAGACAGTATTGCTATATGAACTATATTATACATTTCCATAGTTTAGTTAGCTGAGGTATATAATGTACAGTGTATTTTGTCAACAACTGTATGTGTGTAACGTATTGTTTGTGCTGTGCAATCATAAAACGGCTGCAAAAGACGTACTGGTGGAGGCTCGCAGTAATCCGGCCTCCTGGTGGTAGAGGGTGCTAGTTATCCCAGAAATCATTCCTCGGCCGCAGAAGAAGTGAGAACAAGCAACAGTTAGCAAGTCAAGTGCATCGATTGTCTATTTTTTCCTCTCGCCTGAACTTTTATTAAAAACATGGAGGATTACATATGTAAAATAAAACAGTTTTCTAAAATGGACTTTCAATCGAAGCAGGAGGTAATAATTAAAGGTAGACCAACACCGGAGCTAAAAGGTTTGCTTCAGACTTCGGGACAGAAGACCCGTTCTTTTCAAACGGCGTGGTACACACGCAAAGGCTGGCTGTAAGACCATAATAATATTTTTTTTTTATTAAATGTGCTTTTTTGTGTGCTACAGTTTGTATGTGTAAAGAATGCTGGTATGAGCTTTTAAACATAACCCGTTAACTGCTGCCAATCAAATGGTGAATAAGATACTCTTTAGGGTTCATATGTTTGTAAATCTGACTGTGGTGAAGTCAGTGCCTCACCTGTCATGAACCTCACCGCACGTCACTGATAGATATACACACATATATATATATATGTACATATATATATACACATATATACAGCTATATATATATATATATATATACACATATATACAGCTATATATATATATATATATATATATATATATATATATATATATATATATATATATATATATATATATATATATATATATATATATATACATATATATATATATAGCTGTATATATGTGTATATATATATATATATATAGCTGTATATATGTGTATATATATATGTACATATTTATGTAGGTATATTTATGTACTGTATACATGTATTAGGGGTGTGGGGGAACATCGATTCAAATTTTAATCGTAATTTTCACGTTGTGCGATTCAGAATTGATTCTCATTTAAAAAAAAAAAATATATATATATATATATATATATATATATATATATATATATATATATATATATTTTTTTTTTTTTTTTTTTTTTTTTTAATTAATCAATCCAACAAAACAAATACACAGCAATACCATAACAATGCAATCCAATTCCAAAACCAAACCCGACCCAGCAACACTCAGATAATAAACAGAGCAATTGAGAGGAGACACAAACACGACACAGAACAAACCAAAAGTAGTGAAACAAAAATTAATATTATCAACAACAGTATCAATATTAGTTACAATTTCAACATAGCAGTGATTAAAAATCCCTCATTGACATTATCATTAGACATTTATAAAAAAAAAAAGAAAAGAACAATAGTGTCACAGTGGCTTACACGTGCATCGCATCTCATAAGCTAGACAACACACTGTGTCCAATATTTTCACAATGATAAAATAAGTCATATTTTTGGTTCATTTAATAGTTAAAACAAATTTACATTATTGCAATCAGTTGATAAAACATTGTCATTTGCAATTATAAAAGCTTTTTACAAAAATCTACTACTCTGCTTGCATGTCAGCAGACTGGGGTAGATCCTGCTGAAATCCTATGTATTGAATGAATAGAGAATCGTTTTGAATCAGGAAAAAAATGTTTTTGAATGGGGAATCGTGTTGAATTGAAAAAAAAAACAATTTTGAATCAAATCGTGACCCCAAGAATCGATATTGAATCGAATCGGGGGACACCCAAAGATTCACAGCCCTCATATGTATGTATGTATGTATGTGTGTGTATACACACACACATACATACATGCAAACGTACATACATACATACATACGGTACATATATATATATATATATATATATATATATATATATATATATATATATATATATATATATATATATATATATTCATATCAATGTCAGAATCCAACATTGATTAAATGTCCTCAGAAAGCATGTTGTTTCAATGTTGTATTTGTGTTGTAGAATATTGGTTGAGAAATGACCAAATTTCAATGGTTAAATCAACGTCAGAACCCAACATTTAATAAATGTTGTCAAAAAGCTGTTGTTTGAACATTGTATTTGTGTTGTAGAATATTGGTTGGAAAATGACAAATTTAAATTTTCAAATCAACATCAGAAACCAACATTGATTAAACGTCCTCTAAAAGAATGTTGTTTCAATGTTGTGATTGTGTTGTTGTTGGGAACAACAGCAACTCAGCCACCAAGTGGTAGGCCACGTAAACTGACAGAGAGGGGTCAGCGGATGCTGAAGCGCATAGTGCAAAGACTTTCTTTACAGTCAGTTGCTACAGAGCTCCAGACTTCATGTGACCTTCCAATTAGCCCACGTACAGTACGCAGAGAGCTTCATGGAATGGGTTTTCATGGCCGAGCAGCTGCATTTAAGCCATACATCATCAAGTCCAATGCAAAGCGTGGGATGCAGTGGTGTAAAGCATGTCGCAACTGGACTCTAGAGCAGTGGAGACGCGTTCTCTGGAGTGATGAATTACGTTTTTCCATCTGGGAATCTGATGGACCAGTCTGGGTTTGGAGATTGCCAGGAGAACGCTACATTTTGGACTGCATTGTGCCGAGTGTGACATTTGCAGGAGGAGGAATTATGGTAATGGGTTGTTTTTCAGGAGTTCGGCTTGGCCCCTTAGTTCCAGTGAAAATGAACTTTGAATGCTCCAGAATACCAAAACATTTTGGACAATTACATGCTCCCAACCTTGTGGGAACACTTTGGAGCGGGCACCTTCTTCTTCCAAAATGACCGTGCAACAGTGCACAAAGCAAGGTCCATAAAGACATGGATGACAGAGTCTGGTGTGGATTAACTTGACTGGCCTGCACAGAGTCCTGACCTGAACCCGATAGAACACCTTTGGGATGAATTAGAACGGAGACTGAGAGCCAGGCCTTCTCGACCAACATCAGTGTGTGACCTCACCAATGCACTCTTGGAAGAATAGTCGAAAATTCCTATAAACACACTCCGCAACCTTGTGGACAGCCTTCCCAGAAGAGTTGAAGCTGTAATAGCTGACAAAGGTGGACCCACATCATATTGAACCCTGTGAGTTAGGAATGGGATGGCACTTCAAGGTCATATGTGAGTCAAACTAAACAAAATTGATGCTAATCCACCTTTTAGTTTTTTTTAAAGAACCGAATCGTTAAGCAGAATCAAACGCGGAATTGGAAAAATCGTAATAGTTCCCATCCCTAGACATCACTAAAACATCAGTCAGTATATGTTTTTTGTTAGTTTTTTTGTTAGTTTTATTTGACCAAGTACTGAAAACGTTCTCACCCACATTGAGAAATGTAACCTTGAGAAGCGAGAGGTGAGGATCATTCCAAAGAACCGCCTGGTTATTTCTCTTATTTTGAAAGAACGCTGACAAAGCCGACTGAGTTATGCAGGTGAGGGAAGGCACATTCGCGCGCATTAAAGCCTCAAAGCTCTGCGCTGGGTTGAACTGCAAAGACCCTTCACTTTCCTCGCTTTGTGCCATGAATACATTTTGTGTGCGAGAGGGGAACATAAGTTGAATAGAAAAGTGCTCTGCCTGTTTTTATACCACACATAATAATATCCTCTTTTTATTCCTGTGAAGTAAATAGGATTTTTATTTTGTTACTACGCCAACACATTTGTGTTAGGTTTCACTTTGTGCTTTTGTCGGCTTTAATGATTTCCGGACATACTCAGAACTTTATTAAAAAACGTTCATCATTTTTGGGCAGTTGATAAAAAACTGGTTGTATATTTCAAACATTAGAGGAGTAGTTCTCAAATAGTGGGAAGGTGAAGATTTAAGTGTTGAGATTAATCCTAATTCACATATTTAGCCCAGGTTTTAGCCCCTTGCCCTCGGTTTTGTGCGTCCCAATAATTTTTTAATGTTAAGTGCCAAGGAGTGTCCAGTTCTCGAAACCAAGTGTGGTCCCGACGACGCATCTTGAACAAGATGGCTGAGCTGAAAGCACATAAATGGAAGTAATTACCGTATTTTACGGATTATAAGGCACACTTAAAATCCTTCTCATTTTCCCAAAGCTCGACAGTGCGCATTATAACCCAGTGTGCCTAATGTAAAGAATCATTTTGGTTGTGCTTACCGACCTCAAAGGTATTTTGTTTGGTACACGGTGTAATGATAAGTGTGACGAGTAGATGGCAGCCACACATAAGAGATACGGGTAGACTGCACTATGATGGCAGTCACACATAAGAGATAAGTGTAGACTGCAATATGATGGCAGTCACACATAAGAGATACAGTACGTGTAGACTGCAATATGATGGCAGTCACACATAAGAGACAATTGTAGACTGCAATATGAAGGCAGTCACGCATAAGAGACACGTGTAGACTGCAATATGATGGCAGTCACGCATAAGAGATACGTGTAGACTGCAATATGATGGCAGTCACAAATAAAGAGATACATGTGGACTGCAATATGATGACAGTCACACATAAGAGATATATGTAGACTGCAATATGATGGCAGTCACACATAAGAGATACGTGTAGACTGCAATATGATGGCAGTCACATATACGTGATTCGTGTAGACTGCAATATGATGGCAGTCACACATAAAATATACATGTAGACTGCAATATGATGGCAGTCACATATAAGAGATATATGTAAACTACAATATGATGGCAGTCACACATAAAAAATATGTGTAGACTGCAATATGATGGCAGTCACGCATAAGAAATATGTGCAGACTGCAATATGATGGCAGTCACACATAAGAAATACGTGTAGACTGCAATATGATGGCAGTCACACATAAGAGATATGTGTAGACTGCAATATGGTGGCAGTCACACATAAGAGATGTATGTAGACTGCAATATGATGGCAGTCACACATAAGAGATACGTGTAGACTGCAATATGATGGCAGTCACACATAAGAGATACATGTAGACTGCAATATGATGGCAGTCACACATAAGAGATACGTGTAGACTGCAATTTGATGGCAGTCACAGATAAGAGATACGTGTAGACTGCAATATGATGGCAGTCACACATAAGAGATACAACATCAACATGTTAGATGTTACATTGAAAATATAGAATATTACACAAGGAAGTGTTTTCAATTTAGAAAAAAATAATATTAATAAGACCCCTTTAATCCGCCTTATAATCCGGTGCGCCCTATGGTCCGGAAAATACGGTATAAGCATTGTTGATTGATTGTTACAATATTATGTAAATATTGTCGAGTGTTTCATGTTAGTTAGCGTAGCTACAGTAAACTACCATGTCAAACTAGCAGCAAACTGACTTCAAGCCAATTTACTGCACTAAAAAAATTAATGTAACGTAGTAAACTCAAATGTATTTTTGTCCTGAAACAAATTAATTGGAAATGAAATGTTCAATAATGAATAATTGTGTGCAAAATGTGACATGTTTGAAACGTAAAATGACATACCTTTCTGGCATGCCTCCAAAAGGGAATCAAACTCAGTACTACGATGTGGACATAGGACATCTTGAGGGACATTATTTTCTTATCGGTGACAGAGCAGGAAGGGGCTGGGAATATATTTGCCATCAAATGTCACATAAAGCGCGCCCTGTCAGTCATTCATTGACATTCTACATGCGCTTATTAAGGCAAAACTGGGCCCCCTAGGGGTCACGGGACCCCGCACATAGCATGTGATCTGAAATAAAATATTATCAGCTTGATGGTATTCAAGTCAGGGGCGGGGCTGTGGATGGGAGAAGACAGAAATAGACATAAGCATAGAGAAATAAATAAACTACAACCCCTGGGGGTAAACACAGCAGCCATTTGGCAGTGTTGTGTTTCTGTAAACATCTCAAGTGAACTTTGTTTTTCACCGTCTGGTTGATTTCCTTGCAAACTGTCCTGTCTTGTTCCTCCTCTGTGGACCTGAACGCTGCTGGCAGAGTCCTGCTTGTTAGTTTAGCTTCCTTCTGAACTCCGTCTTCTTCTTTTGGTCTGCCTCTCACTAAATAAGAATATATATTCATATATAATATATAAACACGAGGATGCACAATTGCATTCATTTTAGGCACCAATTTGGGTGTTTAGCTATTATAACATTACACCAGGGGTACCCAAACTACGGTCCGTCAGCGTCCAAAATCTGGACCACCGGTAGTCCTGAGTAAAAAAAAAAAAAAGTGTATTTTTATTTTGTATATATTTTATTTTTTGTAATTATTATTTTTTTAATCTGTCCTTTCTAGCCCATCCACCAATCCATGTTATACCGCTTGTTACTCTTGGTGTCTCCTATCCGCTCAGGCATATCATATTGTCCATCAATAACGCAAACCGGCAAGTCTACACGTATCTCTTATGTGTGACTACCATCAAATTGCAGTCTGCAAATATCTCTTATGTGTGACTACCATCATATTGCCGTATACACACATCTCTTATGTGTGACTGCCATTGTATTGCAGTCTACTTGTATCGCTTATGTGTGACTGCCATCATATTGCAGTCTACACGTATCGCTTATGTGTGACTGCCATCATATTGCAGTCAGCACATATCTCTTATGCGTGACTGCCATCATATTGCAGTCTACACATATCGCTTATGTGTGACTGCCATCATATTGCAGTATGCAAGTATCTCTTATGTGTGACTACCATCATATTGCCGTCTACACATATATCGTATGTGTGACTGCCATTATATTGCAGTCTACATGTATCGCTTATGTGTGACTGCCATCATATTGCAGTCAGCACATATCTCTTATGTGTGACTGCCATCATATTGCAGTCTACACATATCGCTTATGTGTGACTGCCATCATATTGCAGTCAGCACATATCTCTTATGTGTGACTGTCCTCATATTGCAGTCCACACATATTTTTCATGTGTGAATGCCATCATATTGCCGTCTACACATATATCTTATGTGTGACTGCCATTATATTGCAGTCTACATGTATCGCTTATGTGTGACTGCCATCATATTGCAGTCAGCACATATCTCTTATGTGTGACTGCTATCATATTGCAGTCTACACATATCGCTTATGTGTGACTGCCATCATATTGCAGTCAGCACATATCTCTTATGTGTGACTGCCATCATATTGCAGTCTACACATATCGCTTATGTGTGACTGCCATCATATTGCAGTCTGCAAGTATCTTTTATGTGTGACTACCATCATATTGCCGTCTACAAGTATCTTTTATTTGTGACTGCCATCATATTGCAGTCTGCAAATATCTCTTATGTGTGACTGCCATCATATTGCCGTCTACACGTATATTTTATGTGTGACTGCCATCATATTGCCGTTTACACGTATCTCTTATGTGTGACTGCCATCATATTGCAGTCTACACGTATCGCTTATGTGTGACTGCCATCATATTGCAGTCAGCACGTATCTCTTATGCGTGACTGCCATCATATTGCAGTCTACACGTATATTTTATGTGTGACTGCCATCATATTGTTGTCTACACATATCTCTTATTTGTGACTGTCATCATATTGCAGTCTACACGTATATTTTATGTGTGACTGTCATCAGTCAATTAGTGCATGAGGGAAAAAAATGGCGAAATTGTTGGGTACATAATTTTTCTCCAGAAAGTCTTATCTTTCTCCATGTGATGTCAGATGAAACAACAATTGAGCTGTTTGGCTACAATATCAAACAATATGTTTGGAGGAGAAAAGGTGAGGCCTTTAATCCGAGGAACACCATACCTACAGTCAAGCATGGTGGTGGTAGTATTATGCTCTGGGCCTGTTTTGCTGCCAATGAAAATGGTGCTTTACAGAGAGTAAATGGGACATCGAAAAAGGAGGATTAGCTCCAAATTCTTCAGGACAACCTAAAATCATCAGCCCGAAGGTTGGGTCTTGGGCGCAGTTGGGTGTTCCAACAGGACAATGACCCCAAACACACGTCAAAAGTGGTAAAGGAATGATGAAATCAGCCTAGAATTATGGTTTTGGAATGGCCTTCCCAAAGTCCTGACTTAAACGTGTGGACAATGCTGAAGAAACAAGTCCATGTCAGAAAACCAACACATTTAGCTGTATTGCACCATTTTTGTCAAGAGGAGTGGTCAAAAATTCCAGCAGAAGCTTGCCAGAAGCTTGTGGATGGCTACCAAAAGCGCCTTATTGCAGTGAAACTTACCAAGGGACATGTAACCAAATATTAACATTGCTGTATGTATACTTTTGACCCAGCAGATTTGCTCACATTTTCAGTAGACCCATAAAACATTTATAAAAGAACCAAACTTCATGAGTGTTTTTTGTGACCAACAAGTATGTGCTCCAATCACTCTATCACAAAAAATAGGAGTTGTAGAAATTATTGGAAACTCAAGACAGCCATGACTTTATGTTCTTTACAAGTGTATGTAAACTTTAGATCGCGACTGTATATATATATATATATATATATATATATATATATATATATATATATATATATATATATATATATATATATATATATATATATATATATATATGTATATATATATATATATATATATATATATATATATATATATATATATATATATATATATATATATGTATATATATATATATATATATATATATATATATATATATATATATATATATATATATATATATATATATATATATATATATATACAAGTGTATGTAAACTTTAGATCGCGACTGTATATATATATATATATATATATATATATATATATATATATATATATATATATATATATATATATATATATATATATATATATATATATATATATATATATATATATATATATATTAATAAAATAGCCGACCATGGCCAAATGTTTTTAACCCCCGGTTCAAGAGGTTTCGGGAGCCCTGCATTACACTATACTGGATTACTTATTAATCATTATTAGTAGGGGTGGGTACCGAATAATTTTATAGGCACCGACCAAATTCCATGTTAAATCAGAGGCTGCCATCTTTCGATATCTTTGTTGCACTTGACGAGCTCACGTAAACGATCAGTCAAGCAGCACTCAGGACGGATTCAGCCAAACTCCCCCGGATTTATGTTGCTATTTTCAACATCAACAGACCAAGTATGAATGATTAAAAAAAACAACTAACTTGATGCTAATTGGATTCGCCATTGAGAGGCTTCTATTAGCATTAGCGATTTTACAACCAAATTTGGTAGTGAAGACCACAACTAGGACGAATGCAGCTGGTGTGTAGTAGGCACACTACTTACAGTGTAAACACTTTGTAGGGCACAACATAACACATTCACCTTAATGGGAAAAGCTGTTTCCTATTTAGACAACATCAGCATTGGGCTAAAAATAATTAAGCTGACTAAAAAAAGCTCACAGCATGAAAAGTGAAAAACAACTATATATATATATATATATATATATATATATATATATATATATATATATATATATATATATATATATATACTGTATATATAGGTGGATATTGGCGTGCATACACTAATTATGTATATTGTATATGTATAAATGTGTATTGTATGTGTATGTATATATATATATTTATATATATATATATATATATATATATATATATATATATATATATATATATATATATATATATATATATATGTATATGTGTGTGTGTGTGTGAGTTTGTGTATGTTTGTATGTATGTGTGTATATATATATATATATATATACAAACCCTGTTTCCATATGAGTTGGGAAATTGTGTTAGATGTAAATATAAACGGAATACAATGATTTGCAAATCATTTTCAACCCATATGCGATTGAATGCACTACAAAGACAAGATATTTGATGTACTCATAAACTTTTTTTTTTTTTTTTTTGCAAATAATAATTAACTTAGAATTTCATGCCTGCAACACCTGCCAAAGTAGTTGGGAAAGGGCATGTTCACCACTGTGTTACATGGCCTTTCCTTTTAACAACACTCAGTAAACGTTTGGGAACTGAGGAGACACATTTTTTAAGCTTCTCAGGTGGAATTCTTTCCCATTCTCCCTCCCCCGCTGCCCCACTCTTCCTCGGCCAACCTGCATGCTGCTGCCGTGGCCTCGAACACGTTGAGGTACGCATGTGGGTCCTCTGTTTCTGCCATGCGCTGCATGGAAGTTGTTCTCACCTCTAATGACCCCGCCGGCCTGTCCATCAATCTTTTGCAGCACCTGTGTTTGCTGCTGGGTCGCCGCAGACACCTCGGCCAGGACCCGACCGAGCGCCTCCAGGGGGGTTGGGGTTGACATTGCTGTGGTCCTGCGACGTTGGGCGCCACTTAATAATAACAATAATGCATTTTATTTATAAGGTGCCTTTCTGGGCACTCAAGGACACCGTACAAAATCACAACAATAAAATCAAATTGGATAAAAAAAACAACAACAACAACAACAACAACAAAGAGAAAAGAAAAGATGATTACAATGAATAGGCAGTCAGGAATAGGTTTGTTTTGAGTCTTGATTTGAAGAGGGATATTGAGTCTAAGTTACGAAGGTCTGGTGGCAAATAGTTCCAAAGATGTGGGGCAGAGCGGCTGAAAGCTCGGGCACCCATGGTGGATGGATGGATGAAGAGGATCTTAGGGAACGTGAGGGCGTGGCAACACTTGTGAGGTTCTTCTTAGCTCTGGGTTCTTCTAGGACCAACAGTACATAGTCACGCCCCTCGGATGCAGAGTGACAACAGTCTTTTATTCTTTATCTTTTCAAAGTCTTTGTGCTTTACAGCAGTCTCACACTTCCTCTTCTCATGTACTTTTTCCAGCAGTCTTGCGCTTTCTCTTCTCGTGTGCCTTTCAGCAGTCTGGTCTTTCTTTTGCTTGCCGTCACTCTCTGCTTCCCCCCCATCATGGTCTCCGACGCTGCTAATAAAGAGACAGGTGATTAGATAACTCGTTCCAGCTGAGATATCTACTCACCTGTCTGCTACTTCATGGCCGGCACCTGCACACAACATGCCCGCAGGGTACGCGTGGACCACGGTACCTTCCACAACCGAATTATGTTTTTCCTGTATCACCCTCATTGCATGTCTGTAATGCACTAAAATCCCATTTGTTTGTTAAAATGTGCACGTTGTGTGCACTGAAGATGCACTGGCTGCATATATGTCTTCAAAGCAGCAGGGTTCTGCATGCAAACGTCACATTGTCGTGCCTCTGCACATGTGGAGGTGTGTGCGTGTGTGGGACATGTGACATCTCAGACGGCACACGCAGGTGTCTGTGATTTGCACTCAGCCGTGTTTTGTAGCTTCTGTTGATTTTATGTCCTTTGGAAATGCAGTCAGGCTGTGCGCACGTCTTGTCACCTATACATCACCATTGTGTGCATCGGAGCCACAATCTCCAAGGCCTTCCCATTATGTTCAATAATTGCTTTCATTTGTTGCCGGGCTATTGTTTGGATTGTTTTCAGTATCAAGTCCTGGGAAGACATTGAAAACTTGACATCCTTGATCTTCTGCAGCGTTCTAAAGATGCTCATAACTTATGGAAGAGCAGTCCAAACAACTATTCCATTTTTTTTTTTTGTGATTGTTGCTGCCGTAAATGGCTGACTTAGCCGCAGCTTTTTTATAAGGTTTCGGCAAAAGTTGCAATGTTTTTGCAATGTTATGCGTGTGACGGCGTGGCGCGGTTGGGAGAATGGCCGTGCCAGCACCCTGAGGGTTCCTGGTTCGATACCCAGCTTCCGTCAACCTCGTCACGTCCGTTGTGTCCTTGGGCAAGACACTTCACCCTTGCTCCTGATGGGTCGTGGTTAGGGCCTTGCATGGCAGCATTCAGTGTGTGAATGGGTGAATGTGGAAATAGTGTCAAAGCGCTTAGAGCAGTGATTTTCAACCACTGTGCCGCGGTGTCGTGATATATTGCCTGGTGTGCCGTGGGAAATTATGCAACTTCACCTAAGTGGTCCAAAAAATATTTTTTGCAAATCAATAATCATAATAATGTGCCGTTGTCTAGTGCCTGTGCTGTGTAGAGCTTGGCAGGGTAACCATGTAATACTCCATATCAGTCGGTGGCAGCTACTTTGCTTTGTAGAAGTCGGAACGCGTCGAGGATGGTTTGTCGTGATCCCAATAGGCAGAGCACAGCGGGAGACAGCGTGCAGGTAAAAAGGTATGTAACGCTTAAACCAAAAATCAACAAAAGGCACGTCCCGCTAGGAAAAGGCACTGAAGCATAGGGATGGCTATGTAAAACAAAAGTAAAACTGAACTGGCTACAAAGTCAACAAAAACAGAATGTTGGACGACAGCAAAAACTTACAGCGTGTGGAGCAAAGACGGCGTCCACAAAGCACATCCCGTACATGACATGACAATCAACAATGTCCCCTCAAAGAAGGATAGCGTACGCACAACTTAAATAGTCTTGATTGCGAAAACAAAGCAGGGACGGGCAATAGCGCTCAAAGGAGAACACCAACAAAACAGGAAGGGTCACCAAAATAACAGCGCAAGACAGGAATTAAAGCAATACACACAGAAAACAACAACAAACTCAAAATAAGGCACGAAAACCTGGTGGAGTTAAATTTTTTAACCTTTTCTGCTGGTGGTGTGCCTCCGTATTTTTTTTATGAAAAAAATGTGCCTTGGCTCAAAAAAGGTTGAAAAACACTGGCTTAGAGTACCTTAAACGTCAAAAAGTGCTATACAAGTATAACCCATTTACCATTTACCATGTGCTAGCAATGTTTCAACATTTCCTAAACCTCAAAACGCACCGGATTTCAGCAAGAAATGGAATTTACACTGTGGAGTTATTGAATCTGTTTAGCTGATTGGAGAGCTAGCTTCCGCAGCTAGTGGGTCCATGGCGATGACTTCTGTTTTGTTTGATCAGCCGTTTTACTGCCGTGTTACAGACAGTGTTTGGAAACAATTAAGCTATGTAAAAAAACATTTGCACGATATTTCGGTGTAAATAACTCATTTCACAACATATATATCTGTGGCTTATAGTCAGGTGCGGCTTATATAAGGAAACAATGTTTTTCTTCTTTAATTTAGTGTGTGCGTCTTTTATACTGATGCGCTCTATAGTCCTGAAAATGCATTATTAGTTGGCGTATTGTGGGTGACTTACATGTGTACAATTGCTAACAAGCACAGAAGTGGTGCAGACCAACCTATTTAAATGAGGATCTTGCGTGTACATTCTGCACATTCATGCTCCAACATGTGTTTTTTTTACTAAGTTGTAAAACATGCAGCACACAACTATAATCGATGCCACTTTTTCCGTTCTAATAAATCTCCTCCAGTGCAGAGGAATCTATTTTTTAATACACCAAATGCGCACATTAGGAGATGCTGGAATGATCCAGACACAAGAACATGCATGTTGCTGGAATTTTTCTACATGCCGGAGTTGTGTCTGCTGGCTAAGTTATTCATCAGGTCAACGATTGAATTGCTGGACATTTGCTAGCAATGTGTCAACATTTCCTTGACCTCAAAAAGCACCGGATTTTAGCAAAAAATTGGAAAACAAATACTGTATTGATGTTTTACTTGTTTTACACCAATTTCACACACACTTAAAAGTGTCACGACGTGGACTATGGTGGGGTTTGTTTTCTCGAGATGCATAAGAACTGGACCGGACATGGCTGAAGGTAAAGACATCATTTTAATTCTAACAAAAAAGAGTGAACCAAAAGTGCGCACAAGGCGGAGGTACAAACTTGGCTATGAAAACAAAACTAGCACAAAGGCAGAAACTATGAACATGAAACTAAAAAGACTTACTGTGGCATGGCATGCAGCATGAACTATGGTATCAACAGGAAGCAAAGGATAACATGGGTGTCAGAAGTAATCATGGCCTGAAGTGAGCAGAGGTAATGTCGCCAGCTGACCTCCTGGCAACTATCGGCTTAAGTAATAGTGACATGATTGATGACAGGTGCGTGAGTCCAAACATGAAAACAAGTGCAACTAATGGGTTGACATGGTAACAAAACCAACAAGAGTGCACAAACAGGAACTAAAAAGAGTCCAAAAACCAAACAGGGCATAACTAAACAAAACATGATCACAAAGACATGACAAAAAGTAAGGATGGGTACTGAATTCTGTACTTTTACATCAACCAAATTCCATCGGTTCAGGGATAATTAAACGGGGCAAAATTTCAATAGTTTTGTTGCACGTGAAGTTAATTAATTAACTCATAATATGTTTTGCATATGGTGAATGTTCATATTCATCTTAGAGAAAGCAAACCACCAAGTTTAAGTAAACAGTTGTGTTTCAGTTTGAGCACATAATAAGATAAGGCCCCTTAGTTTGATATTCGCAGGTGGATTGGATCACTTCTCGTAGGAAAGAGGCCCTAATTGGGACTTTGAAATGCAAAAGTGATAGCCCTATCCTTGAGAAGAGACTACCTGTCTAGCAAACTTGAAGGTAGAAAAGCGCTATACAAGTACAACCCATTTACCATTTACCCATTACTCAACGCCAAAATGTAAGTTAGGACTTAAAGTGAAAGAGTTGTTTTCCAGACTCTTACACACGAACATCTCCTTTTATGGTCAGGGTGTGCTCTCCTGACTTAGCACAGACCCAGAGACATTAAGGAGGAATATCAAAACTGATGGTTTGGCTTCTCCAAGTTAGGAGTGCCTCATTTTCTTGACCTGACCTCCTCCAGGAACTGCAGACCTGTATAATGACGCACGTTTGTAATAAAGCAACTTTTAGTTCAGTAAAGCGTCTCCGACGTCTCTTTTGATCCAGCCGCACTGCCGTGTCACCCTTCTGTCTGGACGAGGATGACAAGACCAGAAATACACTTCACACGTGACCTCAAGTCTGGTTGCAGATTAAAAAACGACTGACGTCAGGACCGGCTTTATCAACAGGCGAAACAGGCGGCCCGCCTGGGGCACCATCCTTTGCAGGGGGCGCCAAATTGACTAATGTAAAAAAAAGCAATTAATAACTATAAAAATACGTAAATAAAAATGTTTGTATAAAGCGCATTCTGAACACTCCATTGGAACGTTTAAAAAAGATTAGAGAAACTTCATTTTTTTTTGCAAATAATCATTAACTTAGAATTTAATGGCAGCAACACATGGCAAAAAAGTTGTCACAGGGGCATTTTCACCACTGTGTTACATGGCCTTTCCTTTTAACAACACTCAGAAAACGTTTGGGAACTGAGGAGACCAATTGTTGATGCTTTTCAGGTTGAATTCTTTCCCATTCTTGCTTGATGTACAGCTTAAGTTGTTCAACAGTCCGGGGGTCTCCGTTGTGGTATTTTAGGCTTCATATGGCACCACACATTTTCAATGGGAGACAGGTCTGGACTACAGGCCGGCCAGTCTAGTACCCGCACTCTTTTATTATGAATCCACGCTGTTGTAACACGTGGCTTGGCATTGTCTTGCTGAAATAAGCAGGGGCATCCATGATAATGTTACTTGGATGGCAACATATGTTGCTCCAAAACCTGTATGTACCTTTCAGCATTAATGGTGCCTTCACAGATGTGTAAGTTACCCATGTCTTGGGCACTAATACACCCCCATACCATCACAGATGCTGGCTTTTAAACTTTGCGCTTATAACAGTCCGGATGGTTCTTTTCCTCTTTGGTCCAGAGGACCCGACGTCCACAGTTTCCAAAAACAATTTGAAATGTGGACTCGTCAGACCACAGAACACTTTTCCACTTTGCATCAGTCCATCTTAGATGAGCTCGGGTCCAGCTAAACCGACGGCGTTTCTGGGTATTGTTGATAAATGGCTTTCACTTTGCATAGTAGAGTTTGACAGTGGTTTTATGAAGTGTTTCTGAGCCCATGTGGTGATATCCTTTACACACTGACGTCACTTGTTGATGCAGTCCGTAAGGTGCAGTGATTTCTCCAGATTCTCTGAACCTTTTGATGATACTACGGACCGTAGATGGTGAAATCCATAAATTGTTTGCAATAGCTGGTTGAGAAATGTTGTTCTTAAACTGTTGGACAATTTGCTCACGTATTTGTTGACAAAGTGGTGACCCTCGCCCCATCCTTGTTTGTGAATGACTGACCATTTCATGGAAGCTGCTTTTATACCCAATCATGGCACCCACCTGTTCCCAAATAGCCTGTGGGATGTTCCAAATAAGTGTTTGATGAGCATTCCTCAACTTTCTCAGTCTTTTTTGCCACTTGTGTCAGCTTTTTTGAAACATGTTGCAGGCATCAAATTCCAAATGAGCTTATATTTGCAAAAAATAACAAATGTTTCCAGTTCGAACATTAAATATCTTGTCTTTGCAGTCTATTCAATTGAATATAAGTTGAAAAGGATTTGCAAATCATTGTATTCTGTTTTTATTTAACATTTACGCAACGTGCCAACTTCACTGGTTTTGGGTTTTGTACTTTCTATAGTTCAAGACTTACGGCCATTTAAACATAGCACTGCACATCATAATGGCGGATAGAGTTTTGATGTTAAAGGTCTAAAATAATTATGTAGAATGATAGATCGGGTCGGATTGAAAATCTTAATGGGCCGCATATGGCCCTCGGGCCATATTTTGCACAGGTCTGACCTGGAAGGACTGACTATATGGATATATCTGACTTGAGAAAGACAAAATATTTAAATAGTTTTCCACTCGCTTGCATCATTTCCATCTAATAAAGTGAAAAATGATTTACAAATGAAAATATAATAAACAACCATCTATGAGCAATTCCCACTCTCCAATTAACGCGAGCACGGGGAGGACACGTCAAGAACCCACTTTGCTGCGAGGCAGCTGCGCCACAACCACATGTACCATTGTGCTGCTTTTTAAAGGAGGGAGCTCTTCTCATATTTTCAACCATTCCTCCGAATGCAATGTAGACCGTGGCTGTGAGGCAGAATATCTCGTAATAATCACGCCGACCCTCCTCGTCGTAGCTTAATTAGTTTTCTTCAACAAAGGCTTGCATATTACAAAAAGGAAGGGAGAGAAAGCCGCGTCGAGGCTGTGATTAAAGGAAGTTGAAATTCCGCCCGTTTAATTACCACTTGAAATAAGCTGCCTGATTCGTTACATGTACAGATTCTATAGGGGGAGGTAAACAGAAGTAAACTAATCAAGCATTCTATCTTTTTCCATAACTATTTTCTTCATTGGGGTCAAGGGTAAAAACCTATATATTGTATTTAAATACAATTATTATTTGTTGTAAGTTGATTGTATCTATTTCTTTGTTTTTTGACTTTAATGTTAGTAAGGAAATAATGTTATGCAGAGGTGTGCTTATTACAATTTTATAGGCAAACGATACTATTTCTTAGAGGTATGAATAATTGGGCACTTAATGATTCGATCCGATTCAGTTTCCTGGGTTTCTAGATTCAAACTGATTCTTGGAATGTATTATTTGGTATAATTATAATGACACTTTTTTGAAAGAGGTTACAAAAGCACCTTCTGGTTGCAGGAAGATGACCTTTAAAAAGTATTTTTTTAAAGAGATTACTGTGAAAAAGAAAACTATATACATATATAGGGCTGCAGCTAACGATTATTTTTCTATCGATTAATCTATAGATTATTTTTTCGATTAATCGGTTAATCTATAGATTATTTTTTCGATTAATCTATAGATTATTTTTCCTTTTACCGATTATTTTTTTTATTTAAAATTAAGATGAAAAAAATAAATTTAGGCCAGTTTTTTCAAAAGGCATGGCTTTTATTTACAAAAAAAAAAAGTATGGCCACTCAGTCAACATTGAAAACATGGCAAAACATTCTGTAACACTGTAAACATTTGTGCCAATCTAAATATTCTGGAGCACTGTAAACATTAAGTATTGCTTTTAAAATGTGCAAAATAAACATCCAGTCCAACACAGTACACTATAACCAATTCTACTCATTCCAGTGAGTGACAGTTGTATTGAAGAAAGGTTAGCATGTCTACATGCTCTGGGGTGAGGCTGGTTCTTTTCTTGTTTACAATATTCCCAGCAGCTGAAAATAGGCGCTCAGAAGGGGTCGATGTGGCTGGAACTGAGAGGTAAGACCGAGCCAGCATTGCCAGATTTGGAAACCTTGCCTGATGTTCTTTCCACCATTTTAATGGGTTTTCATCCTTGGAAATGGGGGATTCTCCAGAATAAGACACTAACTCGTTTCTGACCATTTCAGCATCATTACTGTCATTGTTGTCTTCCTCATTGTTGCTGAGTTCATCTGAATCTGAGCCAAGAAGTGTGTCTAATAAAGATACAGGCCGCCTGTCAGCATCTGGTCTTTCCACTTGCATTGCTGTGCCCTGTTGAGCGTGTGTCTCCTTTTCCCTTCTTTTCTCCTCCATAACTATTGCATGCAGCTTGTATTGAACTTTTAAACACTCATCTGCAGTCAGGAATTTCAGCTTCCTGAATCGTGGGTCAAGTGCAGCTGCTAATATGCACACATTTGGTCCATCATCTTTGAATGTGGTCTCGGCTTCCCACCTGGATGTTATCTCACGTGCAGCAGTGACCTGGAAACACTTGATTGATGCATTTTCAAAAGCAGTTTGTGTAGCCTTCCGAAGCCCTTTGACCAGCAGAGGGACAGCGGAAACTGTTACATAAGATTCTCCACTCAGGTACACAGTTGCACATTCAAAAGGTTTCAGAACTTGTTCAAGTTCTTCAAGCAAGCTCCACTGGTCAGCCTTAAGATCCAGAAAATGCTTCCCTCTTTGAGTGACCTCCGGATCTGACAGAGTTGCTGTTATTGGCCACCTCTGCTCAAGGAGGCGACTAATCATGTAAAAGGAACTGTTCCATCTCACAGACACATCTTGTATGAGGCTGTGGTCCGGAGAACCCATTTCTTTTTGCTTAACCTTTAGTTTTGTACTGGATAGCTCACTTTTTCTGAAGTGCTCGACCAAACTTCTTGCTGCTCCTAAAGCTCTGCTGATGTGGTTGTCCTTTAGAGCATGGTTAACTACAAGCTGTAGAGTATGGCCAACACATCTGAGGGATGAAACACCATGTCTTTCCTCAAGAACTCTTAAAGCTGCAACAACATTTGCAGCATTGTCATGTACAATGACTTGTACTAGTTTTATGTTTATTTCAAACTTATTGACAACATCCTCAATCCAAGAGGCAATGTTTTCTGCAGTGTGCTTTTCATTGAGGGGCATTGTTGTCAAGTTAATTGAGGTAAGCTCCCACTCATCATTAACAAAGTGAATGGTGACACCAAGGTGAGCTTCAGTGGCCATACTTGTCCATGCATCAGTTGTGAGTGTCAGTTTTCCTTTCACATTTTTCAGGATTGCTTTGACTTCATTCATTTTCTTTGTGTATTTTTGCTCCATAAGCTTAGTGAAGTGGGTTCTTGATGGTAGTGTGTAGCCAAAGTGAAACCGTTTGATCATTTTTTGAAACCCTTCCCCTTCTACCATATTTAATGGCCTCATGTCTATGACCAACATTTCCAGGACACCATCAGTCAGGTCAGCGGCCACTTGGGGTGTGCATTCAGTCCCATGCCTCTTTGGAAAAAAATCCTGGACACTACTTTGTCGTTTGCTGCAACATAAGAGACAACAATTAATTTTCATTTTAAATATACCCAAATACAGCTTACTTTAATACAAAAGGTTAATTAAACTACACACATTATCTTGTTAAATTGGGTTAATAACACAACGATAGTATGATTAAAGTGAAGTTAATTGTTCGTTTGTACATAGTATATGTAACTGTTAATGTTGTAAAAGGTATTTGCACAACTTATTAACGTTAGCGTTAAAGATAGTATATGTAACTGTTAATGTTGTAAAAGGTATTTGCACAACTTATTAACGTTAGCGTTAAAGATAGTATATGTAACTGTTAATGTTGTAAAAGGTATTTGTACAACTTATTAACGTTAGCGTTAAAGATAGTATATGTAACTGTTAATATTGTAAAAGGTATTTGCACAACTTATTAACGTTAGCGTTAAAGATAGTATATGTAACTGTTAATGTTGTAAAAGGTATTTGCACAACTTATTAACGTTAGCGTTAAAGATAGTATATGTAACTGTTAATGTTGTAAAAGGTATTTGTACAACTTATTAACGTTAGCGTTAAAGAGGAGCGCGTCTTTGTAAACACTGAACAGGCACGCCAAACGCGCCTCTCAGAGCAAAACGGTGCTTTAGTTTATGAATTTACAACGCAGATACAAATGACACATTCATGTTTTTGTGTAATGATGACAACGTATACTCACGCGGATGATTGACTCGTTGATGGTGATGGGAAGAACGCTGTCGGATGTTTTCTTTTTAGATGCTCGTTCATAGCCGTTGTGCTGCTGTGATACGCCATTTCCGCTCGACACAGTGTGCATAAAACAACATTATTAGGCCGTTTATTAAAATACTCCCACACTTTTGACGACTTTTGGCGTGTTTTTTTCACCTCGTTCGCATCGTTTGCTCTGCGCTCCGCCATGACAGTTGTGTGACGTAAATATGTGACGCGCCGACGCACAAAAATGACGTCAACGTATTTACGTAACCGATGACGTCGACTATGTCGACGCGTTGTTTCAGCCTTATACATATATAATGTATGTGTATATAAATATAGATCTTTATATATATATATATATATATATATATATATATATATATATATATATATATATATATATATATATATATAAACATGTATGTACATATATATATATATATATATATATATATATATATATATATATATATAAACATGTATGTACATATATATATATATATATATATATATATATATATATATATATAAACATGTATGTACATATATATATATATATATATATATATATATATATAAACATGTATGTACATATATATATATATATATGTGTGTACTGTGTGTATATATGTGTGTATATGTCTATTGTATGTACAGTATATACAGTATATATATACAATATATATATATATATGTGTGTGTGTGTACTGTATGTATATACTGTATGTGTGTATATGTCTATTGTATGTACAGTATATACAGTATATATATATATATATATATATATATATATATATATATATATATATATATATATATATATATATATATATATATATATATATATGTATATATATATATATATATATAATATATACGGTATGTATGTGCGTGTGTGTGTGTGTGTGTATACTGTATGCATATGTCTACGGTATGTATGTATGTATGTATGTTATATGTTTTTATGTATATATGTGAGAATGTGTATATGTATGCATGTGTGTATACTGTATGTGTGTGTATGTATGTAAGTGTGTATACTGTATTTCTATAAATATGTATCAATAAATGTATCAGCAGTATATACAGTATATTTATATATATGTGTGTGTGTGTGTGAATGTGTGTATACTGTATGCATATGTCTACTGTATATATACTGTGTATATATATCTATATATATATATATATATATATATGTTTTTATATATATATATATGTGAGAATGTGTGTATGTATCTAAGTGTGTATATTGTATTTATATATGTGTGTATGTATATATCTATGTGTGTATGTATATGTATTATCATATGTAATGATATATATATATATATATATATATATATATATATATATATATGTATGTAAATATATATATATATATATATATATATATATATATATATATATATATATACACATAACTCTAAGTCCGTACAAAAAGCTATAAAATAGTATGTGAACTGTCAAATATTAAATGGCAGTGCGCTTTACAAAAAATGTTACAGCAAGTTTCCTCCGCGTCCTGACTGAAAGAGTGTACATAAAAATGTTACTCTCATAACCTGTCATGCCTTGAATTTGTGTTTTATATTTAGTTCCTGTCCAGCGCCCTTATTTTGTCGGTCTACTTCCGTTTCGTATTCCTTGCAGTAGCTTGACTCGTCACCAGATTTCAATGAACAATCGAGTCTATTTATGTTCAGCGGTGGCTGCTTTCTGTATTTGAAATGTTATGCTTCGTATTTTTGCTTCTTCTGAGAGCTGAACTGTTTTGCATGCTCTTCAAGCATTCTGTTAGTTTACTTTGAAGCCTGTTTTCGTTCTTTACAGCCTTCCCTATCTTCGGTGCATTCCTTGCTGCACTTGTTTTGTGTTTCTGTCTCGGATTAAACACCTTTTGACTTGCTGGCTGTCTCCCGCTGCCTCCCAGGATTGTGACACCGAGTTAAATCAGTGTCATAAAACGCACAGTCACATAGTTACAAAGAAATGTTTTACCACATATTTGTATTATTCCAAAACATGTTTCCATATAATATCAAGTGAGGAGTCAAAACGTATAAAAATCAGGGCTTTCTGGGATTCCTAATGTTTTGTCCAAGTCCACCCCCAGCACTAAAACCTATTAAACAATGACATCGTCATTTGTTGGAAAAAATCTCAATCTTTAACAACAAATTTGAATGTCAATGAAGAATATTTTGACTGGTAAACAATTGCATTACTACTGGTACGCCAAAGAATCACTTAATTAAAGTACAGTGTTTTAATTTCCTATATTCTAACACATATTTGCTGTTCAAACTGTATGTAATGTTACCGGGGCAAAAAAATATTAAATGTAAGAAGATGTTAAAGAAGTTTTGAAAAATTAATTATTTTGATTGTATAGAATAATAAGATCATTAACGTTTTAAAACAAGGATAATCCAGCATGGAGGCCATAATAACTCCTCCAAAGCCAACACTTGAATAAGTGATGGAGAACAAAATATGAAACCTTAAAGTGCTCTCAAAATCCATTATCTTCTTACAAGGGCTGCCATCCATCGATGATAACATCTACTAAATGCCATGTTTAGCTGGGAGTGCAGGCTCCATTCGGCATCTGATCTCACCACTTTGAAGGCATATTGGACGTTTGGGCAACTATTTGTATTGTATTGCTAAATAGACTCAGATAAACTCTCAATTTTGACAATTGTGTAAAAGAGCCATATGTAATAATGTGGCCAGAAATGGTACTGCAATCACAGTGACTGAGGTTGCCAGATACGCAGCCGAATTCACCTCGATGGACTGGGCTACTCCAAGGAACTTCAAACTTCCACTGCCTCTTACTAGGGGTTGAGGTGTTGGGACCATTATAGCTGAATAGACAAGCATTTTGTCAATAACAAATCTCTAACCAACTCATTTTACACAGAAATTAAGCTATTTTCAGGAAGATGTAAGCGTCGCCTGTGTACAATATCACAACAAATGGCAATCATATGGT
Source organism: Nerophis lumbriciformis (assembly GCF_033978685.3). Taxonomy (NCBI): domain Eukaryota; kingdom Metazoa; phylum Chordata; class Actinopteri; order Syngnathiformes; family Syngnathidae; genus Nerophis; species Nerophis lumbriciformis. Next base: position 11,358,288 of record NC_084571.2, read on the forward strand.
TATTGTCAGTACTATCAGAAAACAAAGACTAAAACTAACTACAACCAACTTGTATAAATGAATAAACAATGACTAAGTAAATAATTATTAAATAAATAAACAAACATTAATTAAAGTTCTTATAAATCAATAATAAATGGTGTTTTGTTTTGTGCTACAGTGTTTTGTGCTACAATGTTTCTTGCTACAAAGTTTTGTGGTACATAGTTTCGTGCTGTGCTACGTTTCGTGCTATGATGTTTCGTGCTATGACCTATTGTGCTACTACATGTCTTGCTATGACGTGTTGTGCTACAACATTTTGTGCTGTGATGTGTTGTGCTACAACATTTTGTGCTGTGATGTTTCTGATCTTATTTAATCCTATCCCTTTTTCTATCATAGCAGTTTTTAACCCATTTGTTTGTTCTCTATTTGTAACACAACAGTGACGAAGTAAATCATTATTACATTTGTAAATAAATAAATTATCATTAAAGTTCTTATGAATATAAAATGAATGGTGTTTTGTTTTGCGAAATCTGGTTTTGTGAAATTTTGTATTGAATTGTGTGTGGGCACCACACGATTTCGATTCTTTGGGGTAAAGATTTGATTCAGAATCGATTCTCAATTCAAAATCAAAACTTTTTAATAACATTGGGTGCCGGTTCTATGAATAACTATATTCCTTCAAAAAATAAAAAAAAGACAAACAGCTTTGATACATTTTTGTATTAATTACTGATCTGTACAGCAAAATATGGCATTGTGAACGACTCATGCCGTCGTCCGGGTTCTCAGGACCACCAAGGAAGGACATTGTCGAGCAGGTTTGACTTTGTTTATTTTTCCCAAAAATACTCAGTCTCTCGTCGGGTCGCTTTTCAGCTCCTCCTCCACTGCTCGCTCTTCGGTCGTTTTTCAGCCGCCCACGTCGTCGTGGTCTGCGTCTTGCTCTCTGTTGCTTCCGCTCTTCATGCACTGCTGGCTCTCCAACTCTCTCTTCCCCGTCGTTCTCGGCTGTCGCCCTTTTACACACTGAGAGGGGATTACTTTAATTTTGCCCAGCTGCGCGATCCACGCACCTGCAGTCCATTTCGACGCGGGTCCGCCGGTCACGCCTCCTCACAGGCATGTACATCAACTATCTATATATCTATATCACTATGTATATCTATATTTATATTTATATCTATATATATACCGTATTTTCCGCACCATAAGGCGCCCTGGGTTAAAAGCCGCGCCTTCAATGAACGGCATATTTCAAAACTTTGTCCACCTATAAGCCGCCCGGTGTTGTAAGCCGCATCTAACTGCGCTAAAGGAATGTCAAAAAAACAGTCAGATAGGTCAGTCAAACTTTAATAATATATTAAAAACCAGCATTCTAACAACTCTGTTCACTCCCAAAATGTACGCAAATGTGCAATCACAAACATAGTAAAATTCAAAATAGTGCAGAGCAATAGCAACATAATGTTGCTCGAACGTTAATGTCACAACACACAAAATAAACATAACGCTCACTTTCTGAAGTTATTCTTCATTCATAAATCCCTCGAATTATTCTCCTTCGTTGTCCGAATTGAAAAGTTGGGCAAATGTGGGATCCAAAATGTCGTCTGGCGCTGTCTCCCTGTCTCCCTGTCTTGGTGAACGTCACGTGTGTTCGCCTTCTGTCATCCACTGTTCCCACGCAGTTAGCAGTCTAGCTTCGAATGCCCTGTTGACACCAATATCTAGCGGCTGGAGGTCTTTTGTCAATCCACCTGGAATGACGGCGAGTATTGAATTAAGCGCGTAAGCGTGTCTCTTAATGTGATGTTATGAGCTAGCAAATATAACAACTACACTACCCAGCATGCAACGATAGTGACGAGCATGCGCGGTAGCCCTGAGAAGCGTTGTTGTATGCTGGCAGTTAGAATGTGGTTATGAGCACGCTGTGAGTAAACGTTGAGAACTCAGTTAACACGCCTCGTCTGCATTATTTATAATTAGACAGACAACACACTTAATAGGAGCCATTTTGGGGTCTTTACATAAACACACAAATGGAAATGAAACGTCACATATCCCAGCATGCACCGCGCGCTTCTTCTACGGGGAAAAAGATGGCGGCTGTTTACCGAAGTTGCGAGACCGATACTTTATGAAAATGAATCTTGATATTTATCCATATATAAAGTGCACCGGGTTATAAGGCGCACTGTCAGCTTTTGAGAAAATTTGTGGTTTTTAGGTGCGCCTTATAGTGCGGAAAATACGGTATATATGCATACATACATGCATACATACATACATACATACATGCATACATACATACATACATACATTTGAAAAGCTTTTGTTTTTTTACACCTCTACTAAATAGATTGCACGCTGTTTTGGTCATTTAGGCTCCTCCGTGCAGGAGCTCAGTTCATCAACTCTGCGTGTGCTATTAAGTACGCCCATGATTTACTAAAGAGGGACTCTCAAACTGTGGTATGTGTACCACTAGTGGTACTTGGGCTCCATCTAGTGGCATGCCAGAGAATCACCTAAGTAAGTATTCAAACACAGTGTTACTGTTCAAACTGTGTGTAGTGTTACAGTGGCCAAGATATAAAATATGCGTGTCAAATAAACCCTCTGCCTTGTTTTTAATGAACATTTAGGCCTAGTATGCTACTGTGTTTTAACGTTGGTCATTATGGTGGCGCTTGAGAGCCATTTTTTCCCCTGATGTAGTTCATGGTAAAAACAAAAACAAGGTTTAAAAACACCACCTTAGTAGATCAGGCCCTTATTTGTTATTATAGCACTATATTTGATATATTTTTTTCCAACTTACAGTGAAACCTAGTGTGCATCACAGTCTAGTATGCAAGTAGAATCCTTCACATGCTCTGCATTCAAAGATCAGCACATTGCGTGTTTCTGGCTCAAAAATCCGCTCCTGTCTGCTGAACTTTGCCATTTGGGGCGGGCGTGTGGGGAAAGAAAAAACTAAATCCACATTCAACAGGGACAACCTGTTTAGAGGAGTAATCTGATAAAAGCATTTGGGTGTCAGCAGTGGTCTGAATCTTTCAGGCCGTCAGGATTCTGCATGAACGATATAAAATGTTTCTCGGCTGACATCTTGTCCAATTTGCCGCGTGTGATTAAAATGTCTCCCCTCGCTTGACCTCCTCAATAAACTAACGTGAGCGCTCAAGCCATTATTGTCACTAACAATCGTGTGGCGCTTTCAGAATAAAATGTAATTAGTATTTCAGTACTTCATTATGTTCTCAGACTTATTTATGTTACTGCAGTTTATAGTAACATGTATGTAACATCCATGCATTTTTTTCTTTATAGACTCCAACAATTTTATTATTAATAAGAATATTAGTACCACATAAACACAGAAGTTTACTCTATTACATTACATTTACCTAAGTAACTTTTTGGTTCGGTTGTACTTAATGCAACATACTTTTTACATTTACTTGAGTATTTTTGTACCAAAAAAACACTACTAATACTTACGAGTTATATTTTGAAGGCATAGATCAGTAGTGTCCAAGCGAGGGCCTGCGAGACATCAGGAGTTCATTTAAAAACCGCACTGCATTTTCATATTAATTTGAAGTGTCTGACAGTCTGATTGTTAGTGGAAAATGTGGGTATATCAGGCCAATGACCATGTTTTGTCCTTCAAAACCGAATTAGCACAGCAATTACTTGTATGCCACAATCCAAACAACCTTCCCTAGTCATGGCGCAAAAAAAAAAAAAAAAAAAAAATGCAACCAACGCAAAAAGTCGCCACACATGATCACACACAACACAAGCTGCTCACTGAACTTTGTGGATATTATAATAATACAACGTCCAAACACCACAAAAACATTTAAAATCCATTGCAGTGTATCATGGGAAATAATGCAAAACAATCTCTCCACACTTATCCAGGTTCGGCGCATTTTAGCTGTTTGATATGTCTGAGTGATTACAAAACATTAAGAAAAGTAGTGGAGAATGTGTGCGCTTGACACAAGCGCCAAATTAACTTTCAGTTTCGATACAACCTGAGTGGACAAAAGCATGAGAGACGGGCGACCACTTTAGAGATTGCTCCGACCTTTAGATACTGTAGCTCGGCACTCTTTCACAGCCGTTATTTTGATCATTCTTCTTTTTGAATAAATTGTTAAACCTTAATTTTAGTCACCCGTCTTCATTTTAGACAGCCTTAGAAAGAAAATATATGGGTGGACTCTCCCCTCCTACAGGTGGGGGAGTCCAAATACTCACCAGTTACTCAGTACTTGAGGAGTTTTTTCCACTGAATACTTACTTACTCCTACTCAAGTCATCATTTTGGAGGACCGCGTTTTACTTTTACTTGCCTCATATTTAGGGCTGCAACGATTACTCGATTAATTCGATTTTTTTTTTTTAAATCTTACATTTATATTCTGTTGCTTCGATTAATCATTTGAGTGTAACTAATAAAAATGTATAAAATCCAGACCGTATGGAGTGCCAGAAACTTTAAATACTGTACATTTGTATTTTAACTAATTTGCCTAAAAATACGCATCGAGGCTATTAAATGGATTTATCCGATTAATCGAACAAGCTAATGTATAGATTATTCGATTATTAAAAATGTCAATAGCTGCAACCCTAGTCAGATTACTATAAAGTAACTGTACTTTAGTACATTTTTTTTAGTGATTCTGACCGCCCATCCAAAAAGGGGGTGTCATAATAATGAGGAGTTTTTCACTGAATAAATATTGATTCTTTCTCAAGTATTTATTTGGATGACTACTTTTTACTTTTACTTGCAAAGATTAATTTGATTAGGGGAATAAAGGTTAGATTGATATTCTGTTGCTTCAATTTTATTCAGTGCAACTGTTGAATGACCAGACGGAGGGTAAGCATTACGTGAATGCTCTACTGTAACTATCCATCCATCCATCCCTCCATCCATCCATTTTCTAAAGTCTGTCCCTCTCGGTGTCGCGGGGGATGCTGGAGCCTATCCCAGCTGCACTCGGGCGGAAGGCCTGGACAAGTCACCACCTCATCGCAGGGCCAACACAGATAGACAACATTCACACACTAGGGCCAATTAAGTGTTGCCAATCAACCTATCCCCAGGTGCATGTCTTTGGAGGTGGGAGGAAGCTGGAGTACCCGGATGGAACCCACACAGTCATGGGGAGATCATGAAAAAATTCAGTGTTAAAAAATTTGCTGCTTCAAAAAGCGAGATTCCCTTTTGGTGAATTAGGACTGAAGCAATCTATCCTGTCTCAGAAGCAGCCAATGAGGCGTCAAGTTTGAAGTCACGTGACACGAGTCTTGCAAAAAAGCATAAAAAGGGCAATTGACTGGGCTACCTGGGCATAAAACAACATCATTAACATTTCAATGCAGCCCGCTGGATGTTTTCGAACTATAGAAATTAATATACACAACATTTTTTTACACTGAATTTTTCGACAGTGAATTATTTTACACTGATTTTTTTTTTTACACTAAATTTTTATAAACTGAATTTTTATACACTTAATGTTTATACACTGAATTTTTATACACTTAATGTTTATACACTTAATGTTTATACACCTATTTTTTACACTGACATTTTATGCACTGAATTGTTTTACCCTTATTTTATTTACACTGAATTTGTATACACTTATTTTTTCTACACTGGATTTTTTTACATTTATTTTTCTACACTAGATTTGTATACACTGGATTTTTTTACACTTAATTTTTTATACTGAATTTTTCTACACTGAATTGTTCTACACTGAATTTTGTTTTTCACTTATTTTATTTACACTGAATTTTTCTACACTGAATTTTTTATACACTGAATTTTGTATACACTGAATTTTTTTATACACTTAATTTTTATACACTTAATGTTCATACACTGAATTTTTATACACTGAATTGTTTTAAACTGAATTTGTATACACTTGTTTTTTCTATAATGAATTTGTTTACACTTATTTTTTTACACTAGATTTTTATACACTGAATTTTTTTAGACTGACTTTTTAGGTACTGCATTTTTTTACACTGATTTTGTTTACACTGAATTGTTCTACACTTATTTTTTCTACACTTATTTTTTCTACACTGAATTTTTTTACACTGATTTTGTTTACACTGAATTGTTCTACACTTATTTTTTCTACACTTATTTTTTTTACACTGAATTTTTTTACACTTATTTTTCTACACTAGATTTTTTTACACTAGATTTATTTACACTTAATTTTTTTACACTGAATTTTTATACACTGAGTTTATACACTTAATTTTTATACACTGAATTTTTATACACTGAATTAAAAAAAAAAAAAAACATCGGATTGTATCAAAGAGCAGAGCGAAGTTAACAGGAACTACCAAAAACCTTAAAGGGGAAGTTGTGTCAATGCCCCGTTGCTTCGGTCATGTTGTGCCGTTTAGTTACTTTTTATTTTCAATGAAATGAAAATATTGAAATAAATAAATAATGAAATAATTTGATGTAAAATGTTGTTACATAAATTCAGTGTCAAAAAAAAGCTTACGTAATAAAGACACAGATTAAATAATACTGCAAAAATGCCTCCATTCCATCTCAGGGCTTCATAAACCTCAACACTTAAATGTTTTTGTATTGTAGTCAAATTTAATGAAAAAAAATCTAATTTTAAAGTTTGTTAAACATTAATTTCCTCCATTACTGAGACTTTGCAGTAATCGGAGACATTCTCATTTGCTTTTCTGCAGACTAATAGTCTTTCATTGCACTGAAGTGTGGGCAAGAGTGCTGCAGGACGTCTCAGATCGGACATTTTTTTTTATTTTCATTTTTTTATCTGAATTAACTGTGTTTTTATTAGCAAGAGAAAAACAATCTGTAATTGAAGGTAGTTGGTTGGCACCCAGGACCTGCTTTGATGAAGTGTCTGACAGTCTTACTGGGAGGGTTATTGTTTTCTCAGGTGCTGAAGTGAAGTCTTTCATGCTGTGTCAATTTTGAGAGCATTCAATGAGAGGCACCGCTGAGACTCATAATGGAATGAAGAGCTTCAATCTTTTCTGAGCGTGTTTGGATTGTATCAAAGAGCAGAGCGAAGTTAACAGGAACTACCAGAACCTTAAAGGGGAACTTGTGTCAATGCCCCGTTGCCTCGGTCATGTCGTGACGTTTACTTTTGAAATATTATCCTTAGTTTATTGTCTATTCCTGTTTCAGCACACTCTTTAGTTTTCTCGGTTGCCATGGGTGCCGATTTCCTACACCCGCCTCTGATTAGTGCTCAGGACGCTTACCTGCTCCTGATCACTAATCAAAGAGCCACGTATACCTGCTACGCGCTGCACTCAGCCTGGCAGTCCTGTTCGTGACACGTAACATTTTTTTGTTTGGACCTAGTTTTTTATTTTCCTTTCCATGCTCATGACTCTTTTCATTGTCATGCTAAGCTAAAGCTAGCCTTGAGCATCTCGTATGTTTGACTTTTGTCTTTTGCCCACTGAGAATAAACCAGCGTTTTACCTGCACACTGCTTCCTGAGGTCCTGCATCTTGGGGACATTTTTAGCGATATTATTAGAAGCCCTAACGCAGAAAATCTATGTTTAGCAATGCCATCATCACAGAGAACTAACTAGCTTATGCTGCTATATTGACATAATAAGCTGCTGCATCGCCTCTGTGTTGGTGGAAGTTAATTCTAGATGATAAATCATGACTCTCACCTGATAGTAGAAGGTTGAGGACATAAACCGAGAAGTTGGTCAACTTTGGCATTCAACTGAAGCCCAAAAAACGCTTGTTTGCGGCCATCTTTTTTTTTAACCCATTGTAAGGATTTTGATTACCGTATTTTTCGGACTATAAGTCACAGTTTTTTTCATAGTTTGGCCGGGCTCCAGTGCGATTTATATGTTTTTTTCCTTCTTTATTATGCATTTTCGGCAGATGCGACTTATACTCCGGTGCGACATATATTCCGAAAAATACGGTAATTCTTCACCTAAACGATAAGATATCAACATCCCATCATTGAGAGCAGACATTGTCCAGTAAGTGATTGTTTTATGTTTATAATTTGTATATCTTGTTTAGCACTTAGCAATACTGCTACATGATGCTTAGTGCTCTGTTTACCACAAACTTTCTTAAACTTGTAGATCATCCTCCTTACATTCAGGCTCAAAAATATAAGTTTCTGGAATAATTGTTCGTCCCAAAGTAGTCTTTGTTGTCTCCCTTGAAGTCTGCCATAGTTAGTAGTGCTGTTGTTGTTGAAGCACGTTGAGATTAGTTATTCAAATGTTAAGTACAACACAAATAAAATATATTATTATTAGAATTTGTATTAAGGAAATAGCGAAGGTTGGGATGCATCTGTGAAATTAACATGCTTAAAATGAACCAAATGCATAAATGTTAAGAATATGACATATATTCTTAGAGTATGGCACGTATGTAAAACCTTGATGGAGGCTTTTGGCTGTTTTGAGCGGATCCCAGTAGCTCCATTTTTAGCTGACTTTTGCTAACGTTGATTTACAATTTAGAATGCAATAAAAAAAATAAACACATATGTGTTATTTTCTCACACAAGTATTGTGAATGGTGTGTAGTTCCCCTTTAAAAACTGTAGGTGTCATAATTTGTGCATCACATGGTTAATATTGAAAGTTTATACGTGTATTAATATTTTAAATGAAAATTTGAAATTAACGTTATTTTTTTAGTGTTAACAGACTCATGTTACATTACCACGGGGGTGATGTGTTTCCTTTCCTGTTTGTGAGGCTGTCAAGCTGTCCATCACTGTCGTACGCAGAGACATTTTAACAATTTTATTACCGTCGTCGTTCTCCTGTCCATTGCCATCAGTCCCTGACTGGATCATTTTTTTTTACAAATCCAGAATCTTCCTGCCCACCAACAATCAGACTCGGTGCATCATGTTCTAGTTTTGGAGCATAACTATAAACAAAACAAGGATCACTACACTAGAAATAGTGGTGTCCCGCTAAACATTGCAACTTTAAACACAGAGGCCGGCGAAAGAAAAGGAAAGCGAAGCGAGTGACACGGAAGAAAGAGCGAGCGATACGGGGAAAAATGTGGAATAAAAGAGTCCGATACTGAGAGAAAGGACAGATGGCTGGAGATAAAGGGGTGTTGGTTTAATGCCACCAACGAAGAATCTGTTATCAACTGGTGATGCAGTCCTAGCTAAAATACATTCTCTATGTATGAAAATGTACATCTCATGTTGCCATCTTTTATTGTATATTTTAAAATAATGTACCCCCTGCTGTTATAATTGGGTATGGTGTCAAAATTAATGATGTTTCCACCATCACTGATGGTGGAAACTTTACACTAGACTTCAGGCAACGTGGATCCTGTGCCTCTCCTGTCTTCCTCCAGACTCTGGGACCTCGATTTCCAAAGGAAATGCAAAATTTGCATGGTTGGGTGATGGTTTGGGGTGCCATGTCATCTGCTGGTGTCGGTCCACTCTGTTTCCTGAGATCCAGGGTCAACGCAGCCGTCTACCAGCAAGTTTTAGAGCACTTCTTGCTTCCTGCTGCTGACCTGCTCTATGGAGATGGAGATTTCAAGTTCCAACAGGACTTGGCGCCTGCACACAGCGCAAAATCTACCCGTGCCTGGTTTACGGACCATGGTATTTCTGTTCTAAATTGGCCCGCCAACTCCCCTGACCTTAGCCCCATAGAAAATCTGTGGGGTATTGTGAAAAGGAAGATGCAGAATGCCAGACCCAAAAACGCAGAAGAGTTGAAGGCCACTATCAGAGCAACCTGGGCTCTCATAACACCTGAGCAGTGCCAGAAACTCATCGACTCCATGCCACGCCGCATTAACGCAGTAATTGAGGCAAAAGGATCTCCAACCAAGTATTGAGTATTGTACATGCTCATATTTTTCATTTTCATACTTTTCAGTTGGCCAACATTTCTAAAAATCCCTTTTTTGTATTAGCCTTAAGTAATATTCTAATTTTGTGACACACGGAATTTTGGATTTTCATTTGTTGCCACTTCAAATCATAAAAATTAAATGAAATAAACATTTGAATGCATCAGTCTGTGTGCAATGAATACATATAATGTACAAGTTACACCTTTTGAATGCAATTACTGAAATAAATCAACTTTTTCAAAATATTCTAATTTACTGGCTTTTACCTGTGTATATATATATATATATATATATATATATATATATATATATATATATATATATATATATATATATATATATATATACACATACATATGTACGCCTCTTGACGGATCGCCCCAGAGGTGAACCCCGCCCGTAATTAGGACCCAAATGGCTTTGCGGTGAGTAATTATTGATGGACCCAATATGCGACAGCTCGTAATAAATACTTGTGCAGGCTGGATTGTACAGTCGAGAACCACTTTAACGATTCACAGGAAGCTAAGGGGGAAGCCAGAAGAGCAAGGACGGGAGGGGAGAGAGATAGTCGAAGAGGGAAAAAACCCAGAGAAAAAAACCCCCTCAATCTACACACACACATACATACATACATTTATACATGTATACTGCATGCGTTTATACATGTGTGTATCTATAAATATATTATATATACTGTATGTATGTGTGTGTATATATATATATATATATATATATATATATATATATATGTATATGTACACACACACACATTCATCCATACATGTGTACTGCATGTGTTCACATATGTATTTGTATATAAATATATTATATGTACTGTATGTATGTGTGCGTGCATATATATATATATATATATATATATATATATATATATATATATATATATATATATATATATATATATATATATATATATATATATATATATATATACCTGTATACAGTATATATATATTATATATATATATATATATATATATATATATATATATATATATATATATATATATATATATATATATATAATATATATATACTGTATACAGGTATATATATATATATATATATATATATATATATATATATATATATACTGATGATTCTGAAATAAGCAGGTATTTGATAACAGCTGCTAGATCTGTGGGCTGAATCCCAAAGTCACACCATACAAAACATAATTATATAATTACATCGAAATAAATAATTACAATATAATTATATATTTATACTAAACTGTTGTTTTGTACTCCACAACACACACAATAGTTGCTTTAGGTTGTTAGGGTTCTGAGGTAACATAATGGGTACGGTCGGGTCTGGGATTCTCCTGAAAGATGCTTTTCCGCATTATAAAAACAGCAGGCACAAGACATTGATACAACGTTGATTATACATACATGTCCTTTAAAATTGACTTAGAAAAAACGTTGCAAAATAGTGGTATTTTTAAATTGAGACAACATTGATGTCTAACGCTGTATCCACGTTGTTGGTTGGGAAATTACCAAATTTCAATGGTCAAATCCACATCATCGCCTGACATTGAATAAACGTTGTCAAAAAGCATGTTGTTTCACTGTAGTATTTGTGTTGTAGAATAATGGTTGGAAAATTACCAAATTTCAATGGTCAAATCAATGTCACAACCTGACATTGAATAAACGTAGTCAAAAAACATGTTGTTTCAACGTTGTATTTGTGTTGTAGAATATTGATTGGGTAAATGACCAAATTTCAATGGTCAAATCAACGTCAGGACCCTACATTGATAAACGTCAAAAAGCATGTTGTATTTGTTTTGTCGAATAATGGTTGAGAAATTACCAAATTTCAATGGTCAAATCAACGTCACAACCTGACATTGAATAAATGTCGTCAAAAAGCATGTTGTTTCACTGTAGTATTTGGTTGTAGAATATTGGTTGGGGAAATTACCACATTTCAATGGTCAAATCAACATCAGAACCCAACATTGATTAAATGTTGTCAAAAAGCATGTTGTTTTAACTGTGTTTTTTTGTTGTAGAATATTGGTTGGGAAATGACTAAATTTCAATGGTCAACTTGACGTCAGGATCCAACATTGAATAAACGTTGTCAAAAAGCATGTTGTTTTAATGTTGTATTTGTGTTATAGAATATTGGTTGGGGAAATTACCAAATGTTAATGGTCATATCAATGTCAGACCCCAACATTGAATAAACGTCGTCAAAAAGCATGTTGTTTCAACGTTGTATTTGTGTTGGAATATTGGTTGGGGAGATTACAAAATTTCCAATGGTCAAATCAACATCAGAACCCAACATTGATTAAATGTTGTCAAAAAGCATGTTGTTTCAACTGTGTTTTTTTGTTGTAGAATATTGGTTGGGAAATGACCAAATTTTAATGATCAACTTGACGTCAGGATCCAACGTTGAATAAATCGTTGTCAAAAAGGACCTAATTCAACAAGTTATTAACTTTGTTTCAATGTATTGTGCCTGTTGGGTAGGTATGGGTGCGTTTTTGGCATAGAGTGTATCCCACCAGTCCTGGGTTCACGTAAAATCCAAGTATGCCATGTTGCGGTCCCTGGGTTCCGCTTGACACTTTCGGTTACCAGCAATTGACTCAAAAAAACGCTTAAATGTAAGTAAAGTAAGGCTCCACTTTTCTAAAAATGCGCTAACTTGATGCTAATATACATTGGCTTTGATTAGCATTAGCAATTTGACTGGGTGTTTTTAACACCTGCACATTTTTGAATGAACACTACCACTAAGCTGCATGCTACAATCAAACCTTTTCTCTCTGACACGCATCAAAGGCAGACACTTTCCCTTCCCTTGTCCCTTATCTCTCCTGCTCTCTTCTTTGTTTTATTTTGACCTAACTTTCTTCTAGCATCTTTTTGCACTGTTCTCCAAATCTAAACAATGGAACAAAACTGACAAGATCTCGGTTTCGGGGGGACCTGCCTGTTCTGACGGTTGTTGCTGGACACACGACGGACTCTTGGGAGAAGCAGAGTGCCGCATGCCTGGTTCAGGATGTTGAAAATATCTACATATCGGAATCAACAGGACATCTGCTGATTGGAGTAAGCATTGCCCTGGTGTATCGACAAATTGGAAGATGCTGGCAGCTGTTCATGGTACCTTAAGAATGCCACAAACAGACTGGACAACATCGTGGAGACGCTGTCTGCTCTGCATAGCGAGGTTTGATGAATTTGAGGACCAGAAATAGACAAGTAGAGTGAAAACTTCAAATTTGTCTTCACTCGCTCAAACCCAAACATTCTAATCTGGATTGTTTTTGCCGGCTGCAAGCAACCTGGCAAGGTTTTTTTTGGACTGACTGGCTGTGTTACCGCGTTTGCGAGAGCACGAAGGTTGCGGAACAGAACCACTCTGCACCCACGTAAAATACAACCCACACACACACCCCATGCGGTATGACGGGCAACGGAGCAGCGCCCCTAGTGGCTGGCAACTTTGGGACCCCTCCCCCCTCGTTACAAGTCTTGAGTTGTATGTCGTAATTATTATATGTGCTTTGTTTGAGGTTTTTTTTCCTGATCTTTAACCAACCCCCCACTCCCAAGGAGTTTAGTTTGTGACTTGTTTTATTTCTTCATCTCTTCCCCCCATATTTACCATTTTTTTCTATTTGTTTTATGGGGGACCGCCCCTGTGGCGACTCGATCAGTGTTGCCGTTCTGTCCACCCTGTAACTGTTTGTGTGTTCTTGGACCGGTTTGTACTAAAAATATAATTCCGTTGTACTTTTTAAGTGGAATGACAGTAAAGTTCCATCCAAGCAGCTGGTGGGTAATAAGTACAATACTTTCAGTGCTAACACTTTTTAGGTTGCAACAAAAACCCAAAACAACTCATCATAAACTATATTACCATCTAACGTCTGTTATTTATGTCATACTTGTAGATGAGACTCAGAAACGTGACACTAAACAAGATATAACAACGAAATAGGAGGTATCATAAGAAGCTATTTTTTAAATCTATCCATCCATCCGTCGTCTTCCGCTTATCCGAGGTCGGGTCGCTGGGGAAGCAGCCTAAGCAGGGAAGCCCAGACTTCCCTCTCCACAGCCACTTCGTCCAGCTCCTGCCGGAGATCCCGAAGCGTTCCCAGGCCAGCCGGGAGACAGAGTCCCGCCAAGGTGTCCTGGGGGCTTCCCCGTGGCCTCCTACTGGTCAGACGTACGCCCGAAACACCTCCCAAGCGTTCGCGTGGCATCCTGACCAGATGCCCGAACCACCTCATCTGGCTCCTCTCGATGTGGAGGAGCAGCTGCTTTACTTTGAGCTTCCCCCGGATGACAGAGCTTCTCACCCTATCTCTAAGGGAGAGCCCCGCCACCCGGACGGAGGAAAATCATTTCAGCCGCTTGTACCCGTGATCTTGTCTTTTCGGTCATAACCCAAAGCTCACGAGCGAGGTGAGGATGGGAACGTAGATCGACCGGTAAATTGAGAGCTTTGCCTTCCGGCTCAGCTCCTTCTTCACCACAACGGATCGATACAGCGTCCGCATTACTGAAGACGCTGCACCAATCCGCCTGTCGATCTCACGATCCACTCTTCCCCCACTCGCGAACAAGCCTCCGAGGCACTTGAACTCCTCCACATGGGGCAGGGTCTCCTCCCCAACCCGGAGATGGCACTCCACCCTTTTCTGGGCGAGAACCATGGACTCAGACTTGGAGGTGCTGATTCCCATCTCAGTCGCTTCACACTCGGCTGCGAACCGATCCAGAGAGCTGAAGATCCTGGCAAGATGAAACCACCAGGACCACGTCATCTGCAAATAGCAGAGACCTAATCTTGCAGCCACCAAACCAAATCCCCTCGACGCCTTGACTGCGCCTAGAAATTTTGTCCCTAAAAGTTATGAACAGAATCGGTGACAAAGGGCAGCCTTGGCGGAGTCCAACCCTTACTGGAAGCGTGACCGACTTACTGCCAGCAATGCAGACCAAGCTCTGACACTGATCGTACAGGGAGCGGACCGCCACAATCAGACAGTCCAATACCCCATACTCTCTGAGCACTCCCCACAGGACTTCCCGAGGGACACGGTCAATTGCCTTCTCCAAGTCCACAAAGCACATGTAGACTGGTTGTGCAAACTCCCATGCACCCTCAAGGACCTTTGCGAGATAATGGAGCTGGTCCACAGTTCCACGACCAGGACAAAAACCACACTATTCCTCCTGAATCCGAGATTCGACTATCCGGCGTAGCCTCTTCTCCAGTACACCTGAATAGACCTTACCGGGAAGGCTGAGGAGTCTGATCCCATGATAGTTGGAACACACCCTCCGGTTCCCCTTCTATAAAAATGAGATTTTACGAGAAAAAACAAAACATTTTTATTACCTCACACAAAAAGTACTGAAAATTTGTACCGTTGAGTACCTTAGTCATTTTCCAGCCACCGGGAAATGGTATTGTGCCGGTTTAATCATGAGCAGTACCCGTCCCTAAGGATCCAGGATTAGCGGTGGGTGCCTAATCCGTTACATTCTTGGGGCCGACCAAATAATGCTGGTACGTTACGGTACCTGGGTTGCGCGTGACATCACGCACGGTTGCTGACTATTTACTTGGCACTTTATCCCTGGCTTAGATGCTTACAATAGGGGTGCCGGCAAAAATATCTTATGTGTGCGTATGTGTGTGTATAAATATATATATATATATATATATATATATATATATATATATATATATATATATATATATATATATATATATATATATATATATATATATATGTGTGTGTGAGCGTGTGTATATATATATATATATATATATACACACATAAGATCTTTTTGTGGGGGCTCGTCCGGGATCTGTCTTCATCTAAATTCCTGAATGATAATGATAATGCCTCAGACTGGAAGTCTCTCCAGAGAGTGGTGAGGAAGGCGGAAAAGATCATCAGGACTCCTCTTCCTCCTATCCAGGAGATCGCAAAAAGCCGCTGCCTGACCAGGGCTCAGAAAATCTGCAAAGACTCCTCCAACCCCCACCAAGGATTGTTTCACTGCTGGACTCTAAAAAGAGGTTCCGCAGCCTCCGAAGCAGAACCTCCAGGTTCTGTAACAGCTTCTTCCCTCAGGCGGTAAGACTTTTGAACGCATCATAATTATCCCCTCAAATCCCCCCAAAATGGATTAACTCGCTGGAATAAAAAAGACAATATAACATACATCCATAAACGTGGATGCATGTGAGAAAGTGCAATATATTTATCTGTAGAGTAACCTATTTATTTATTTATTCATACATGCACTTTATTGCTTTTTTATCCTGCACTACCATGAGCTTATGTAACAAAATTTCGTTCTCATCTGTACTGTAAAGTGCAAATTTGAATGACGATAAAAATGAAGTCTAAGTCTAAGTCTAAGTCTAAGAACCATGATATTATCTGTTTTCTGCATGTAAATAAATACATGTTGGCAAATTGGCGACTAATTTGATTATTTTATTTTATTTTCCTTTAACTATTATCAGAGTGTGACTGACTTCAAATATGAATTGCACAGCACAAGTATGTGTGTGCTCATAAAACAACCTGTATGGGCGTGCAACATTGCTGAGCACATTATCATCAGCTGCTCTCTGACTTTTACGGCTCGTCCTAACCCTCGGCTGCACCGCAAGTCGGCGGTGTTTTATGGCGCCTCTTCCCGTATACGAGACAGCGGAAACATGGAGGTGGTAGAGTGAGTGGTGGAGAGTGCCACGTTATGGATAATAATCTGCTGATTGTACTGGGGGGGAAATAAAATAAAAAAACGCTCTCGATTGAGACTTTCTGCGGGTCCCAGCGGGAAGGATTCATCAGAGTCCACGGAAACTTTACAAGGCCATCACTTGTAAATGTGGGCACCAGTGCGGGGGAACCTCCAAAAGTCGAGGATAATTAATTTGGCGTGACGGCATTTTATAGGTACAGTATATTTTATTTTGTACTGAGCAGCCAGACCCTTTCTTGACACAGGAAGATGCATGGTTGGTTATCGTCATACTTTTCTCTCAATTGTACCCTTTGTCAATGCGGGTGGGCGATACTTGGAATTTTGGCATAGATTCGATACCAAGTAAATACAGGGGCTAGTATCGCTGATTAGGGATAGGTAGTGTTCACATTTGAACCGATACGGTACCCGGGTAATCGATACCGGTGAGAATTATCAGTATTTTTGTGTGTGTTAATAAATAAATACTTTTTGTTTTGATAATAATATCTCATTCTTTGTCAAATTTAGATGATTATGATAACTACTGTAGTATCTTATTTTATTTGCAAGTATGACATTAAGTTGCAATTACAGTTGCAAGTCCAAGACATTAGATGGCAGTAGTGTAGTGTGTTTTTAGTCAGTCCCTAAAAAATGTTAATACTGTACTCATTACGCACCAGCTGTTTGATTGTAACGTGCACCTTGGTTGTAGTTTTCATTGACAAATTTGAAAGTGTTGATATTGCCATGTAAAATTGCTAATGCTAACCAGTAACATGTCATCAGCAAAGCGAATGTATATTAACATCAAGCTAGCATATTTTTGTAAAAGTGGGGTTCTAGTGACATGACATTGGAGCGTTTTTTGAGTCAGTTTCTTTGTTGGCATTGAAAAATTGCAACATTATATATATATATATATATATATATATATATATATATATATATATATATATATATATATATATATATATATATATATATATATATATATATAATATATATATATAATATACCAGTATATATTATATATTGTATATATAATATGTAAATATTATGTATGTGTTATATTTTATATTGCTACTATGGTACATTGTACTTTCTACCTGCATTATCCTTTCTATCCTTACCCTTTCCAACCTTTGTAACTGAGCAATTATGTGCAACAATTTCCCTTGTGGATCAAAAAAGAGTGTCTAAGTCTAAATCCAAGTCTAATTACCTAGAGGTAGTTTGGCTATATATATATATATATATATATATATATATATATATATATATATATATATATATATATATATATATATATATATATATATATATATATATAGTTACTTTACATGCAGTCGGCTTTTTCGGCCCTCAACCAAATTTCTTTAGCCCCAATGCGGTCCCCAGGAAAAAAAAGGTTGGACACCCCTTGCCCACATGATGATGTCCATATAAGGTCATTCCATGAATAAATGCTTCATAAATCACCTTTCTTTTCAATTTTGCTTTTGTCTATTTTGTCTTGGCTGCGGATTCCCAGTCTGACCCAGATTCAGCGTAGACTGATTAAATATTTTGTGTCTGATGTTGGGCTAATTCCGGCTCGCGGCATCTAAAAATATGATGCATATTATTTTTTATTTTTTTTTCAGGTTTTCTCCTCAGCCGGTAGTTCATGTTCCCGTTGTTACGTCACTATTTGAGGGATTACAGGATCAACAAAATTAGAACGTCTGGCTGTCTGGACTTTTAACTTACGTGAGACGATAAATGTCCTGTGACAGTGTCAGGCCAACATGGACGCCAACGTCATCGCTGTGACAACCTGAGAGACGCCCTTGTATCATCTCTTTGCTCACATTCACAATATTTATAGAAAACTATTCACTTCCTGCTATTTTTGTGTCACTGTCTTAGCCTTTTCCTGACATACTGTAAAGGAAAACTGCACTTTTCGGCGGGAATTTTGCCCTTTATTCACCGACAAGGACACATTCTTTTCTGTGTGTTCTAAAGAGTAAAAGACTGCTATTATGAGGCAGCTAACATTGCGGTCACAAGGTTCACCTGGGCCATCTACGCACTTGTCGCTGTCTTCGAGGCCGGTCCTGGCACACCCCGTTCTGCGGCAGGCCCGCAGGCCACACCCCCTTCCAATATATATATATATATATATATACATACATACATACATACATACATACATACATACATACATATATATATATATATATATATATATAATGTGTGTATATTATATGTATATACATGTATATATGTATGCGTATATATGTAGTAATATGTGTATATACGCGTATATATGTATATGTGTATATATATGTATAAATGTATATGTGTGTATATATATATATATATATATGTGTGTGTTTATTAATATGTCTGTGTATATATGTATATATATGTGTGTACATATGTATGAACGTATGTGTATATATATACATATATATATGTATATATGTGTGTGTGAATATGTATATATACTGTATATGTGTATATATGTATTTACAATAAATATGTGTATATATGTATGTATATATGTATATTTGTTGATATGTGTGTGTTTTTACGTGTGTGTATATATGTATATTTGTAGATATGTGTGTGTTTATACGTGTGTATATATGTGTATATATGTATAAATGTTTATATGTATGTGTGTGTGTTTGTGTGTGTAAATATGTAAATATATATATATATATATATATATAAATATATTTATACATATGTATATATATATATATATATATATGTATATATGTATATATATATATATATATATATATATATATATATATATATATATATATATATATATATATATATATATATGTATATGTATATGTATATATATGCGCCAAACACTAAATATATCCAAACATTTAAAGTAAGTCAAACACAAATGAGGCAACTAATTATTTTTTTATTATTTCTTATTCTTTTTTTCTAAGGCCAGATTGTGAATGCTGGCGGGCGGAAATGTCACTATAGCTTGGGTACTATGCAGGTCACGGCATGTAAGTGGAGCGCTTTTGCCGATTGTTGTTTTTTTTTTAGAGCACTAAATTAATCCCATTGTTAGCCACATCTTGCAAGCAGTTTTTTACTATTTGAAATGCACAGAAAAGACAAAGACTGTGTTCTAGCCGTACACATAGGAGTGTGAATAGTGGGTTTTCCTTTAAAAAGAGGACCACCTGTAGTACACCAGTGACAGTACTTTAGTGTGGTTGCATCGGAACAAGAATAAACCAGAATGTTGGACCCAAGCGTGACATTTAATTGACCTTGTCTGGTGTAAGTAATAATCCAGTTCAATCTGGGCTAGATTAGTGTTGTCATTCCATTATCTGGGACTATTTGATCAGGACTGTGCTGCCTTGCAATAAAAATCCTGATGAGTTTTCAGCTCAAAGTTGCACTTTTCCATTTTTTTTTGTTTGAAATGAATCCTCTTTTCATCCCCGGCTGTGAAATAGCAAAATGTCACGGCGGTCTTTTGTGGGTGAACATTTCAGTCACTGTCAATCATCCAAACCTGCCGTGTCAATTGGAGTCACAGCGGCGTCATTTTCAGCCGCAACCTTCTTTCGTGCGTGACCGCGGCGCTCTCTCATAACCGAGTCATAAATCACACATGACGCCCGTCACGCCGCGGAGAGGGCCGGCTGAGGTCAGGCGACACCGCCGCTTGGATTTTATCTGCGGCAGGTCCAGTTCTCATCAAATGGCTTTCAGGATGATAATCCCATCAAGGGAATAAGTGTGCGTACGTGTGTGTTTGTGTGTTTGAGTGTGTGTGTGCGTGTGTGTGTGTGTGTGTGTGTGTGTGTGTGTGTGTGTGTCTCACACTGTGTCATCATTTATTGGTGTACACACTAGACTTGCACCTGCAGAATTATTTTCTTCATTTTTAAATTACTTTGTTGTTATTAAAGGTGTCCTGATTGGTCCGATATCAGCAAAAAAAAGATTTTCCCAATGCAAACAACCTTCCCTAGTCATGGTGCAAAAATATACATATATATATATATATAGTCAACGTTTCTGTGGTTCATCCGTTATACAGTGCTCAATACCGGGATAGAGCGGAATATACGTTAGGTCAGGAAAAAACACAGAGGCTATATCATCCCTACAAGCCTGTTTCGCAGGTTTCTCTGCTCTTTAGGGGATTTTATAAATGTATATATATACACACAATATGACATAATGTGTGGATAATATAAAAATGTCCATGCAAAAAATTACAATTACATCCATTAAATCCATTACAAAGCATGATGGGGGGAAACAAATGTTTTGATGCAGACACGTTTGTTACTGCATCACGTGTCGTCAGCTGCCATAGCATACTCACTACTGCCATCTAACCACTTGGAATTGCAATTGCATGCAAAGTCTACTTTATAATACTTGCAATAATACTTGTATACTGTATATATACATACAGACATACACAATATAACACAATGTGTGGATATTATAAAATAAAACGTCCATGAACCATTAAAAACAAATACAATTACATCCATTAAATCCATTACAAAGCATGATGGGGAAAACAAATGTTTTGATGCAGACACGTTTGTTACTAGATACTTTCTAATACTGCCTTGGAGACTTTGTATGTGTAAGTAATATGCAACTATAATTATTTGATACTTGTTTATGTTGACCACGGGTGTCCAAACGGCCTGCAGCCAAATTTTCTTTTAACATATTCTAAAAATACTATTTAAAAAAAACAAACATAAAAAAGTAGAATAAATGAACAAAAAGAGTATACTTAACAATGTTGACTATAATAACACAAATCTGCCATGCAGGCAATTTCTTTTCTTTAAAATTGTCATCGCTCAAAAAATATTAATGAATCAACACAAAAGTTGTATTTAATTATTGACATATTAATAGCTCCAATTACATCAAATATTCCACTTTGACATATTTTTGTGGAGAAAACGTTGC
The DNA here is from genome assembly GCF_033978685.3 of Nerophis lumbriciformis. Taxonomy (NCBI): domain Eukaryota; kingdom Metazoa; phylum Chordata; class Actinopteri; order Syngnathiformes; family Syngnathidae; genus Nerophis; species Nerophis lumbriciformis. The sequence goes on from NC_084571.2 coordinate 11,380,004, forward strand.
ATATTTTGTGTCTTTGCCATAAAAAAGGTTTATTTGACAAAAAGGGCATGAGACTAACAAAATAAACATACAAAAATGAAACGCTGTAAAGACTAAAGTGTTTGAAGTAAAAACATTAAACATTTATGAAAAACTGTTTTTAACATTATTATTAGTTGAGCCCGTTTTGATCCTCAATAATTTTAGTGGGATTTTTTTTTTCTAACTGCTGTTGCTCAAAAAATACTAATGAATTTAAATCAATCTATGATTGAGAAAGGACGCAAAAAAAAAAAGCTCCGATTCTGCCACCGGAGTTTTTGTTAAATCTGAAGATTTTGACCACTGATTTGTGATCACAGCCACAGGAGAGTCACCTGGCATCTTCGATCTGATATTGGTCAGTTGAGAGGCACAGAAACGCTGAAATAAGGCGAGTTGGAAGAGCCGTTAGCCTCAAGCCAACGGCGCCTTGCCGCAGTTCAAAGCGGTTGCCTGGCAACCAAAAGCTACGGCGAGTTTACAGCTGTTTTAAAGTGATTCCGACGTCGCAGAGTGATATAAGTTGACAGGCTGACACCCAAAATTGATCTCTGAACGGCGCAAGGTACGAAATTGTTGAAAAAACAAGTGAAAAGTACCGCAAGTTGCTAAAGAAGTAATTGCCGCTAAGACATAAGAGGCACTGACGTCATCGACTGCCGCGATGAAAAAAGGTAAAGGAAAGACTGAACAATATTTGAGGCTGGACACAGGACATGATGGGATGCAAGAATGGATACAAAAAATACTCCATGATTTTAAAGAAGAAATGAAAGAAGAATGGAAGTACATGATGGAGGGATGGAAAGAAGAAATGAAAGAAATGAAAGAAGAACACAGACAAGATGTGAAAAGTCTGCAGCAATGTATAGAAAGTCTGCAATCTCACAAAACCATCAGAAATAATGAAGCCACTGAAATGGGCAAACAAATAAAGATCCTTCAAGAAGACAACAACATGCTGAAGAATATCATAGATGGAATGGATCAGGATAAACGGATGAATGATATCATTGTGACAGGGCACCGGATTAAACCAAGATCCTATGCGAAAGCTGTGAATAATGAAGGTGAACCAGATGAAATGGATATGGTCCCAGCAGAACAGCAAGTGGTCAACTTTCTGCAATCAAAAGAAATTGAAATTGACATTAATACCATCGAAACATGCGTCCCACTGAACGGAAGAAACAACAACGCCACTCCAGTTGTGCTCGTGAAACTTGTAAACAGAAAATCTAAAATGGCATTGCTGAGACAGGGAAAGAAGCTGAAGGGAACAAATGTGTACATGAATGAGCATCTCACAAAACGTAATGCTGGAATTGCCAAGAAAGCACGCGACTTGAGAAAGCAGGGAAAAATCCAGGGAACTTGGAGCGCCAACTGTAAAATCCACATCAAGCTGAATGGAGGTCTAGAAGCAAGAGTACTTGCTGTCCAAGACATCAAGGACCTGGACAATTTTTAAAGTTTACACAGCTTCCACAACAACGATGATAATGAACTCTGACAGAAAACAAGCACCTAAATTCAGCATCAACACTACTATGTTCCAAGGGACGACTAAACAAGAGGACCTAGATTCAGGATTGCATCCACCTACACTTATAGAGATTATTGAAACAACATCAAAGATTGTTGAACAAGAAAACATGGAACTAAAAAATTTCTGCAACAAAGATCATAAAAATCAGGATTTGGAAAATGATATAGATCCAGATACAAATTTTTTCTCCCACTTCAGTAATAATTGTTTTTATTATACGGATGATCAATATAACAGCAACATTAAATGTGATAACAAATTGTCAATTATTCATTTTAATAGCAGAAGCTTGTATGCAAACTACAACAATATTAAGAACTTTTTGGAACACATCAACGAACCCTTCAAAGTGATTGCTGTCACGGAAACATGGATTGATGATAAAAAAGGAATAGATTTTGATCTGGATGGATATGAACTAAACTACATCAACAGAAACAACAAAAATGGAGGAGGAGTAGCTGTGTACGTGATGAAGAACCTGAACTACAAAGTGGTAAAAAACATGTCATTTGCTATAGATAATATTTTAGAATGTATAACAATTGAAATATGTCAGGAAAAAAGCAAAAACATATTCATCAGTTGTATATATAGATCACCTAAGTCAAGTATAGAAACATTTGAAGAATGGATCAAGGCTACTTACATGGACAATGGGCAAAGAATAATTTTCCTATGTGGTGACTTTAATATTGACTTATTGAACCCTAACAAGCAAAAGTCTATTGATGTCTTCATTGATACAATGTACAGCATCAGTTTATATCCTAAAATCACAAAGCCAAGCAGAATTACAGGACACTGTGCCACGTTTATTGATAATATTTTTACCAATGATTTTGATAATAACACTACAAGTGGTCTACTTATAACCGATGTTAGTGATCATCTGCCAGTTTTTACAATATATGATGGAAACTACAAGAAGAATATGGAAGACAAAAGGACATTTCGAAGACTGTGCACAGAGAAGAGGATGATTGCTTTCAAAATTGAGCTACAAAAGCAAGATTGGGACAATGTGTACAATGAAAATGAGGTTGATGAAGCATATGAACATTTCTTAAACAAGTTCATAATACTTTATAACAAACATTGTCCATGGATACAACTCAGTAATAAGCAGAGAAAGAATAATCAACCATGGATGACAAAAGGATTAAAAAATGCTTGTAAGAAGAAGAATACACTATATAGGAAATTTATAGCACAAAGAACTACAGAGGCAGAAATTAAGTACAAGAAGTATAAAAACAAGTTAACATACATACTACGATTATGTAGAAAAGAATATTACAGTGAATTATTGGACAAGAACAAAACTTATATGAGAGCAACATGGGGCATCCTCAATAGCATTATTAAAAATGGCACTAAGAGGGACTACCCTCAATACTTCTTAGACGGAAATAAAAAAAATGACAACATAAAGGAAGTAGTTGAAAGCTTCAATAATTATTTTGTAAATATTGGACCAAAATTGGAAGAAAGGATTCCAGACCCAGTTTCAATTGAGGACTATAATGATACCATAGAGCGAAATCCCAACTCCATGTTCCTCAGTAATGTGACACAGGAGGAAATAGTTACAATCGTGAAAAAATGTAAATCCAAGACTTCAACTGATTGTAATGAAATTGATATGGAAACGATAAAAAAGGTTATTGAAGAGATCTCAGGGCCATTAATATATATTAGTAACCTATCATTTCAAACAGGTACATTTCCAAACAAAATGAAAATAGCTAAAGTTGCACCAATTTACAAGACTGGCGACAAACATCAATTTACAAACTATAGACCTGTTTCCTTACTTCCACAATTTTCTAAAATCATTGAAAAACTGTTCAATAACAGATTAGAGAGTTTCATAAATAAAAATAGAATACTCGAAGAAAATCAATATGGATACAGAGCTAATGTTTCAACTTCGATGGCTTTAATTGAAATTACAGAAGAAATTACCAATGCTATAGATAATAAAAAATGTGCGGCAGCAGTTTTTATGGATCTAACTAAAGCATTTGACACAATTAATCACAATATTTTAATCAAAAAACTAGAACGATATGGCATCAGAGGGTTAGTCTTAAACTGGATAAGAAGTTATCTAATGAACAGGAAACAATACGTGAAGGTAGGCGAACACACCTCTACAACGCTAAATATATCCTGTGGTGTACCTCAGGGATCAATACTAGGACCTAAATTATTCAATCTATATATAAATGACATTTGTAAAGTTACAAAAGATTTAAAGTTAGTATTATTTGCGGATGATACAACAGCGTTTTGTTCAGGAGAGAACACACAGAAGATACTACAAATAATAACAGAAGAAATTAACAAATTAAAAAGATGGTTTGACAAAAACAGACTATCGTTGAATCTCAGTAAAACTAAAATAATGCTATTTGGTAACAGTAGAAGAGAAAGTCAAACACAAATACAAATAGACAGAATAGAAATTGAAAGAGTAAATGAAACCAAATTTCTAGGTATAATGATTGATGATAAATTGAACTGGAAATCTCACGTAAAAAATATACAACATAAAGTAGCAAGAAACACGTCAATAATGAATAAAGCAAAACATGTTCTAGACAAAAAAATCACTTCATATTTTCTACTGCTCACTAGTGTTACCATATCTGAGTTATTGTGCAGAAATATGGGGAAATAATTACAAAAGTACACTTCATTCATTAACGGTGTTACAAAAAAGATCAGTTAGAATAATACATAATGTTGGATATAGAGAACACACAAATCCTTTATTTATTGAATCAAAGATTCTGAAATTCTACGACATAGTGAATTTGCAAACAGCTAAAATTATACACAAAGCAAACTATAACCTGCTACCCAAGAATATACAACAATTCTTCTCAAAAAAAGAGGAGAAATATAATCTTAGAGAGAAATGTAATTTAAAACATTTGTATGCACGTACAACACTTAAGACCTTCAGTATATCAGTATGTGGAATTAAATTATGGAATGGATTAAGCAAAGCAATCAAACAATGTACTAATATGATCCACTTCAAGAAACTCTTCAAACTTAAAGTGTTTACAAAGTACAAAGAAGAAGAACCATGATAAACATTCTGAATTTATTTAACTCATCCATTCTTTCATTCTTTCACTCACAAAATAATCTTACTTATCTCAACATATGAAATGTAACTTACTTCACCAATTATTATTTATTTACTTATTTTATTGTGATTACTTATGGAGTATATTGTGAATAAATTGAGAACAGGAAGTGAACAAAAGTTTTAGCAACTGTCATGTAAAAGAAAAGGGGTAGGATTAAATAAGCTTTGCTTCTTCCTACTCCTTTTCGAACATGTTGAAAAGAGAAACTGGAGATTGTGATGTATCATGTTGTATACTTGCATGTTCGAAATAAACTCAAACTCAAACTCAAAATCTTGTCATGAATTTTTGACCTAATTAATGCTCCAATTACTTCACATCAAATATTCCACTTTGGCATTTTTTAAGAGTGAATATTGCATATTTTGTGGGGTTGCTATTGAAAAATGTTGTTTTGACAAAAAGGTATAAAACATTCAAAATATGTTTACATTTTTTTTAAAACTTTATGGCAACAGATAGACCTGAAGTTGCTCTAGACTCTAGAGTTTAAGCGTTGAATGAAAAAATACAAAATTGATATATGACTCATTTTTAACATGTTTACGACAGACCTTCCGGGTCCCCGAAGCCAAACTAGAGGGGACCCTTAAAGGTAAAAAACAATCTATATTTTGTATCAGTTTTGAAATTGTGTGTTTATTGGAAGGCATTTGGATGTTAACTTTGCATAAGTAAACACGCCGCAGGACTGCTTGTATCGCACATGATATCACACACACGTACACATGCTGCAGGATGTATGTACAAACATATTAGCAAATGCTTAAAAACGCTAGCTTGATTACATTACGATAACACATACAGATATGCATTAAAAGAACTACAAACCCCGTTTCCATATGAGTTAGGAAATTGTGTTAGATGTAAATATAAACGGAATACAATGATTTGCAAATCATTTTCAACCCATATTCAGTTGAATATGCTACAAAGACAACATATTTGATGTCCAAACTGATAAACATTTTTTTTTTTGCAAATAATCGTTAACTTTAGAATTTGATGCCAGCAACACGTGACAAAGAAGTTGGGAAAGGTGGCAATAAATACTGATAAAGTTGAGGAATGCTCATCAAACACTTATTTGGAACATCCCACAGGTGAACAGGCAAATTGGGAACAGGTGGGTGCCATGATTGGGTATAAAAGTAGATTCCATGAAATGCTCAGTCTTTCACAAACAAGGATGGGGCGAGTGTCACCACTTTGTCAACAAATGCGTGAGCAAATTATTGAACAGTTTAAGAAAAACCTTTCTCAACCTGCTATTGCAAGGAATTTAGGGATTTCACCATCTACTGTCCGTAATATCATCAAAAAGTTCAGAGAATCTGGAGAAATCACTGCACGTAAGCAGCTAAGCGTGTGACCTTTGATTCCTCAGGCTGTACTGCATCAACAAGCGACATCAGTGTGTAAAGGATATCACCACATGGGCTCAGGAACACTTTAGAAACCCACTGTCAGTAACTACAGTTGGTTGCTACATCTGTAAGTGCAAGTTAAAACTCTCCTATGCAAGGCGAAAACCGTTTATCAACAACACCCAGAAACGCCGTTGGCTTCGCTGGGCCTGAGCTCATCTAAGATGGACTGATACAAAATGGAAAAGTGTTCTGTGGTCTGACGAGTCCACATTTCAAATTGTTTTTGGAAACTGTGGACATCGTGTCCTCCGGACCAAAGAGGAAAATAACCATCCGGATTGTTATAGGTGCAAAGTTGAAAAGCCAGCGTCTGTGATGGTATGGGGGTGTATTACTGCCCAAGACATGGGTAACTTACACATCTGTGAAGGCGCCATTAATGCTGAAAGGTACATACAGGTTTTGGAGCAACATATGTTGCCATCCAAGCAACGTTATCATGGGCGCCCCTGCTTATTTCAGCAAGACAATGCCAAGCCACGTGTTACATCAATGTGGCTTCATAGTAAAAGAGTGCGGGTACTAGACTGGCCTGCCTGTCGTCCAGACCTGTCTCCCATTGAAAATGTGTGGCGCATTATGAAGTAAAATACCACAACGGAGACCCCGGACTGTTGAACAACTTAAGCTGTACATCAAGAAAGAATGGGAAAGAATTCCACCTGAGAAGCTTAAAAAATGTGTCTCCTCAGTTCCCAAACGTTTACTGAGTGTTGTTAAAAGGAAAGGCCATGTAACACAGTGGTGAACATGCCCTTTCCCAACTACTTTGGCAAGTGTTGCAGCCATGAAATTCTAAGTTAATTATTATTTGCAAAAAAAAAATAAAGTTTATGAGTTTGAACATCAAATATGTGGTCTTTGTAGCGCATTCAATCGAATATGGGTTGAAAAGGATTTGCAAATCATTGTATTCCGTTTATATTTACATTTAACACAATTTCCAAACTCATATGGAAACGGGGTTTGTATATATACATATATACAAACATGTTCTGATGTTTAAATGTTAGTTGTATGGTTGTGGTTGTGTCTGTGCTTGTGTTTTTGTTCTGTTGTTTTTGGGTATGTTAAGAAAGCAATGATGCACTGTGCCCAAGACAAATTTCCCCGCGGGGACAATAAAGTTGAACCTTGACCTTGACCTTGATATATATATATATATGCACACACACCCATACATATACACACATACGTATATATATATATATATGATATATATGCATGTGTGTGTGTGTATATATATATATATATATATATATATATATATATATATATATATATACACAGTGTTTATATATATATATATATATATATATATATATATATATATATACACATATATATATATATATATATATAAATATATGTATATATATATACTGTGTATATATATATATTTATATATATATATATATATATATACTGTGTGTATATAAATATATATATATATATATATATATATATATATATATATACTGTGTATATGTATATATATATATATATATATATATATATATATATATATATATATATATATATATATATATATCAGTGACGTGCAGTCACTAGATGGCAGGTGAGGCGGGGCCTCACCTGCCATCATGGAAAGAAAAAAAATGTAAAAAGAAAAAATTTTTTTTTAAATTGTTGTATGTATCCAGTGATTATACTATAAAGTTATTTTCCATTTAACTTCACCAGTTTTAGATTATTTGTATTCAAAATCGCTGAATTTTCACATTTGCCGTTCAAATACTGAGAAGAGACGGTGCGGTGAACAGCAGCCAGTTGAGGCACGTCACTCAGTGCCGCAACATGGATTGCGCAATGACTCGGCTAACTGCTGGCCTGCTGTGCAGTGAGACTGTATTGATATATGAACTATATTATACATTTCCATAGTTTAGTTAGCTGATGTATATAATGTACAGTGTATTTTGTCAACAACTGTATGTGTGTAACGTATTTCTTGTGCTGAGCGATCATAAAACGGCTGCAAAAGACGCACTGGCTGAGGCTCGCTTCCTGCACCCCCGCCGTAGAATTGTTATATCAACTAAAGCCCACACTTAAACTTTCCACGTGCAAGATTGAATCTATTTAAAAAAATTATTTCATAAGAAGCCAAAAAGTTTAAAAACAATAATGTTGGTGTTGGAGGAGTTGGGAATGACTGCAGGGACAAAAAATAAAAATAAATTGTTATATGTATCCAGTGATTATACTATAAAGTTATTTTCCATTTAACTTCACCAGTTTTAGATTATTTTTATTCAAAATCGCTGAATTTTCACATTTGCCGTTCAAATACTGAGAAGAGACGGTGCGGTGAACAGCAGCCAGTTGAGGCACGTCACTCAGTGCCGCAACATGGGTTGCGCAATGACTCGGCTAACTGCTGGCCTGCTGTGCAGATACACCTGCAGACTGCAAGTGTACCTAATTCACAACTACTCCAACACGAACATTATTGTATTTGCACTTTTTGGCTTCTTATTAAATAACTTTTGTAACCTATTTTCATGGGCTTTCCTCTTTGTGATGTTAAGTTCCTGTTATGCGCTGTTATACAGTATATGCCTTGAGCTATTATTTTGAAGGCGCTAAGAGCGGAAGTGATGTCACGTTGCGGAGGTTTTTGAAAGAAGGTAAATAAAGTGGTCCTCGTGTAAACTGGTGCCTCCGTGTTTGTTATTTTGTAGTTTCATACAGTATAGGCGACATTTATAAACCCTCGGTTACACTTTTTTAAATAGATTCAATCTTGCACGTGGAAAGTTTAAGTGAGGGACTTAATTTCTAAGTAAAGGTAAGACCATAATAACGTTTTTTTTAATTAAATGTGCTTTTTTGTGTGCTACAGTTTGTATGTGTAAAGTTAAAGTTAAGTTAAAGTACCAATGATTGTCACACACACACTAGGTGTAATGAAATTTGTCCTCTGCATTTGACCCATCCCCTTGATCACCCCCTGGGAGGTGAGGGGAGCAGTGGGCAGCAGCGGCGCCGCGCCTGGGAATCATTTTTGGTGATTTAACCCCCAATTCCAACCCTTGATGCTGAGTGCCAAGCAGGGAAGATTGCTGGTATGAGCTTTTAAACATAACCCGTTAACTGCTGCCAATCAAATGGTGAATAAGATACTCTTTAGGGTTCATATGTTTGTAAATCTGACTGTGATGAAGTCAGTGCCTCACCAGCCATCAACCTCACCGCACGTCACTGATATAAATCTATATATATATATATATATATATATATATATATATATATATATATATATATATATATATACAAACCCCATTTCCATATGACCTCCAAATTCTTCAGGACAACCTAAAATCATCAGCCCGGAGGTTGGGTCTTGGGCAAAGTTGGGTGTACAAAAAGGACAATGACCCCAAACACACGTCAAAAGTGGTAAAGGAATGGCTAAATCAGGCTAGAATTAAGGTTTTAGAATGGCCTTTCCAAAGTCCTGACTTAAACGTGTGGACAATGCTGAAGAAACAAGTCCATGTCAGAAAACCAACACAATTAGCTGAACTGCACCAATTTTGTCAAGAGGAGTGGTCGAAAAGCAGAAGCTTGCCAGAAGCTTGTGGATGGCTACCAAAAGCGCCTTATTGCAGTGAAACTTGCCAAGGGACATGTAACCAAATATTAACATTGCTGTATGTATACTTTTGACCCAGCAGATTTGGTCACATTTTCAGTAGACTCATAATAAATTCATAAAAGAACCAAACTTCATGAATGTTTTTTGTGACCAACAAGTATGTGCTCCAATCACTCTATCACAAACAAATAAGAGTTGTAGAAATGATTGGAAACTCAAGACGGCCATGACATTATGTTCTTTACAAGTGTATGTAAACTTTTGACCACAACTGTATATAAATTCCTTTGGCCCTGCCGCGATATCCCTGCTTCGTTCTTCTTACATCCCAGACACATCCCGAGAGCATGAGACAAGGACCAATGTGATGCCGAAGATCACTAAATCACATTTTAATTGTCTTTTGGTCAAAGGTTACTCTCCAAGTGGGTTTATTTCGTGATTAATGTTGTATTGCTGCCTTTCCCAATCCTCAACCAAAAACATTCCTGTTCACAATCAGAAAGAGTCTGTTTTTTTGGTCAAATCAGGCCCTCAAACTGATGCAGTCATTGATTACAAGAGAAATGAAAATCATTTCAATTTCAGCTGATTTTTGTCCACCCTGAGTTTGGTAGGAGGAACTCTCCTGATGCACGTTTCCTAGTAGGAGATGGTTGACTTCTTGAGAAGGTCCTTGATGCAAGACAATGTAATTGGATTGTGTTAAAAATGGATCATGTAAAAAAAATATATACAGCAAAGTAGACATTTACACTTAACAGTTCAACATATCTAAAAACGGAGGAGTGGAAAGTGCAATATTTGATCGTACAACTTATATCAGGGACCGTTATTCAACCCTGTTACACTTTGTGAACACCACAAAGTATAACTAGTACAACAGATGTACTAAATGTTTTTCAATGCTGTGCAACACATACAAGTCCGCCAACTTAATTTTATTCCTGAGATTTATCCTCTCTTTTTGAGAATAATTGTTGTGGTGTACACAAGCCTGCAGCTTGGTGGCTTAATGTACTCAACAGGCTCCCTGCTCCACCCAGTAGAAGTAGTAAGTACACAGGAACACCGAGTTAAGGGAGGCTACTAGGTTTAATTGCTGCGACAGTTCCTACAATATTTGCCGACAATGCGGTAAGTAACAGTAGATTGACAAATGTATCAATATGTTAGCATGTAGCATTGTTAGCTTCACCGAACTAGGTGTAGATTACATATAACCAGGCTACTTATAATGCTGTGTTCCTACATATGACTGCCCTGGAATCGCTTGAGCTACGGCTGACAAGGTGAGGCTGAGGGACTTCCAAGACAAAGGAAATGAAAGCTGCAAGCAGCGATGTACGGGACCGACTTTGACGGCACATAAAATCCAAACCGAAACAGTAATTAAAACTCTTTGGTCAAATTTTAATCAGAAGGGTTCAATCTCTCTCCTGTGCTAGTTTGAAGTCGACACGACAAATGGGCTCAGAGGAGATAATGTTTGAAAAAAGGTGACCGGTTTTTACAAAAGTTTTGTTTTGAAGGGGGAATTGCAAACTTCCTTTTGATTTTTGCTGGGGGTTGTCAATATATGAAACGTAGGTCTAAGTAGGACCTACATAGAGGTTTTTGTTTCATGTCTCTAAGACATTCCTACTGGAAGTTACAGGCAGTTTTGTCTGAGTTTTCCTCCTAGGAGCAGTTGTGTCTGTGTTTTCTTCCTAGGGGGCGCTAGAGCGCAATTTTGAGTTTTGGGGTTGGGTTTTTTATTAGATCGCAATTCTTGCCAGTCCTGATGTGCGTGTCCAGTTTGGTGAGTTTTGAAGCATGTTAAGGGGGTCAAATTACAGCTCAAAGAGGCAAAAGTGACTGTTTTTACTAAAATTTTGTTTTGAAGGGGGAATTGCCAACTTCCTGTTGATTTTTGCTGAAGAATGTTAATGGATGAAATCTAGGTCTAAGTCAGACCTACTAGAAGTTTTTGTTTCATGTCTCTACGACATTCCTACCGGAAGTTACAAGCAGTTTTGTCTGTGTTTGTTCCTAGAGGGCTCTCGAGCGCAATTTAGAGTTTTGGGGTTTGGTTTTTTTATTAGATGGAAATTTTTGCCAGTCCTGATCCATGCATTCATCCATTTTCTACCGCTTATTCCCTTCGGGGTCGCGGGGGCGCTGGAGCCTATCTCAGCTACAATCGGGCGGAAGGCGGGGTACACCCTGGACAAGTCGCCACCTCATCGCAGGGCCAACACAGATAGACAGACAACATTCACACTCACATTCACACACTAGGGCCAATTTAGTGTTGCCAATCAACCTATCCCCAGGTGCATGTTTTTGTCCTGATGTGTGTGTCAAATATGGTGAGTTTTGAAGCATGTTAAGGGGGTCAAATTAGAGCTCAAAAAGGCGGCGGAGTAATAATAATAATAAAACGCACAAAATACAATAGGGTCTTCTGTCCCAAAGGGACATTGCGGTCCCTAATAAACAAAGGTTCTAAGAAAGTGGAATCGCAAAGATTTTGATCGGTAAGCAATCGGACACGCTGGCATAGGTTGTAGCAAATTGTTGTCAGTGGAGTTCATTGATATTTAACATAATTTTGTTTTAAAACATACAGGACAAAGCATGTCCTTTTTCAGTTTAATGAGGGACCATACTCTTTTTGCCACTATTTCTCCTGCCACTGATTGGCAAACAGGACACACCTGTTCCTGGTTGCCAATCAGGATGCTCGGTATATATTGGTGCGTTCCATTTTACCTCGGAAGTGGGAAGTCGGAGCTGGGAATGACGAGTTGAGAGCGTTCCAATTGACCAAGTTGGAAATCAAGATGGCCTTATCCTAAAAAGGCTATTTTTACGCTTGCCATGTCCAAATATAAACAACTTGTTAGGGAAATATGGACCCCTTTTACAACCTTCAGACATGGTGGTTGAAGGGAAATCACAAACGCTATTGCTGGTGACATAGAAAGTATATGCCACGTAAATAAATGTGGCTTGCACTAAAATATATTACCTTATAGAAAAGTCCACAATACATCATGTATGGCTGATTTACTGCGACAAAACCTAATCAGAAGTGCTCATAATGGATATTATAGAGGCGTATATCATTGTTTACATCCAGAGCAGCCATCTTTGAAACAAACTCGGGGAAAGTGAGAATGCTCCGACTTTCAGAGTCGGAAATCTGACCTCGAGGGGCGTTCCAGTGGAAATTCTAGGAACTGGAAAATGCCGCTGTTTGGCAATCAGGCCACACCTTCTCCTGGTTGTCAATCAGCATGCTGTGTATATATTGGTGCATTCAAGTTACCCCGGAAGTGGGAAGTCAGAGCTGAGAATGACGAGTTGAGAGTGTTCCATTTATGAAATCGGAAATAAAGATGGCCACATCCGCGAAAAGCTATTTTTGCGCTTGCCATGTCCAAATATAAACAACTTTTGAGGAAAATATGGACTCTTTCTACAACCTTCAGACACGGTGGTTGAAGGGAAAACACAAACGCTATTGCTAGCGGCGAAGAAAGTATATGCCGCATAAAATACATTTAAATGGCACTAAAGTACATTACCATATACAAAGGTCTGCATTACATCATATATGGCTGATTTCTGCGTCAAAAACTCATCAGAAGTGCTCATAATGGATGTTATAGAGGCAGACATCATTGTTTACATCCAGAGCAGCCATCTTTGAAACAAACTCGGGGATAGTGAGTTGAGTTGGGGCGTTCCAGTTGAAATTCTAGGAATCGGAAAATGCAACACACCATTAGCCGATCCTGTTCTTGCTTGTTTTATGCTTCCTGTGCACTTCCCTGCTGCACTATTCCTTGTTGTGTTTCCACATTAAATACAGTTTTGCCTGCGCTACGTCTGCCGTTCCCTGCATATTTGGGTTCGTAACGTTCCAAACTCCTTCCTTACTGTATAACTTTGGTACCGTAGCTTCCTTTAAGCCAAATCAATTCAAGTCGTATCCTTTATTTTATTCCCAGTGGCCCTACCTTTTATATTTAGTGATGTTTTTTCAACTGCTTATGCTGCCTGAGCCACGGTGGGTTGCAGTCCGGCTGTTGGTAAACTCTTCACCAGCTTGTCAACTTGTGTCCCGGAGCCAGTGTGCAAATATGAAACATCCATATTCCAAATAGGTTGTATAGATAGGTTCAGCTGCATAAAACATGGTGCATACCGCACACAGATATGACCTCTTGTTTCCGTGGAAACCCATCAGAAAGCTTGCGGTATCCGGGAGCAGCTGACATTGCTCTCAACTCCCCTCTCCAGGGACCCCCGTACAAAACCCCGGAGCCCAATTCTGGCTGCTGCGGATTCATGAATAATCGCCAATTGAAGGGTCTCCAGCGGGGGGAAAATACAATCAGATCCGCTCGGTGTGCTTGACCTTCAGAAGACGGAATCTGCAAGGTACGTCTGCAACCTTTTATGTGGCTTATTTTGCACCACAAGAGTGTAGACAGTGAAAACCTAAAACACATTGTTAAAAATGCGTACTTAAAACGTGTCTTACGGGAAACCGGAACATTTTTTTTTAAGTTCCCTGTCCACTTGGAGTCTATAAAACCCTTGATTGTGGTCTCTAAACATGTTCTTTGGTTCTTTCTTTTACAGATCGATTTTTAAGTCATTTTTGTTCCCCTTCCAAATACCAGTGAAGTTGTCACGTTGTGTAAATGGTAAATAAAAACAGAATACAATGATTTGCAAATCTTTTTCAACTTATATTCAATTGAATAGACTGCAAAGACAAGGTATTTAGCGTTCGAACTGGTAAACTTTGTTGTTTTTTTGCAAATATTAGCTCATCTGGAATTTGATGCCTGCAATATGTTTTAAAAAAGCTGGCACAAGTGGCAAAAAAGACTGAGAAAGTTGAGGAATGCTCATTAACCACTTAATTGGATCATCCCGCAGGTGAACAGGCTAATTGGGAACAGGTGGGTGTAAAAGCAGCTTCCATGAAATGCTCAGTCATTCACAAACAAGGATGGGGCGAGCGTCACCACTTTGTGAACAAATGCGTGAGCAAATTGTCGAACAGTTTAAAAACAACATTTCTCAACCAGCTATTTCAAGGAATTTAGGGATTTCACCATCTACGGTCTGTAATATCATCAAAAGGTTCAGAGAATCTGGAGAAATCACTGCACGTAAGCAATGATATTACGGACTTTCGTTCCCTCAGGCAGTACTGCATGAAAAAGCGACATCAGTGTGTAAAGGATATCACCACATGGGCTCAGAAACATTTCAGAAAACCACTGTCAGTAACTACAGTTGATCGCTACATCTGTAAGTGCAAGTTAAAACTATTATGCAAAGCCAAAGCCATTTATCAACAGCACCCTAAAATGCTTTGCTGGGCCCGAGCTCATCTATGATGGACTGATGCAAAGTGGAAAAGTGTTCTGTGGTCTGACGAGTCCACATTTCAAATTGTTTTTGGAAACTGTGGACGTTGTGTCCTCCAGGTCAGAGAGGAAGAGAAACATCCAGATTGTTATAAGTGCAAAGTTGAAAAGCCAGCATCTGTGATGGTATGGAGGTGTATTAGTGCCCAAGGCATGGGTAACTTACACATCTGTGAAGGCATCATTAATGCTGAAAGGTACATACAGGTGTTGGAGCAACACATGTTGCCATCCAAGCAATGTTATCATGGACGCCCCTGCTTATTTAGAAGTCTAAAATACCACAACGGAGACCCCCGGACTGTTGAACAACTTAAGCTGTACATCAAGCAAGAATTGGAAATAATTCCACCTGAAAAGCTTCAAAAATTGGTCTCCTCAGTTCCCAAATGTTTACTGAGTGTTGTTAAAAGGAAAGGCCATGTAACACAGTGGTAAAAATTCCCCTGTGCCAACGTTTTTGCAATGTGTTGCTGCCATTAAATTCTAAGTTAATGATTATTTGCAAAAGAAAAACCAATCTCTTTGCAGTCTATTCAATTGAATATAAGTTGAAAAGGATTTGCAAATCATTGTATTCTGTTTTTATTTACCATTTACACAACGTGACAACGTACTGGTTTCGGTTTGTAGATGCAAATGAACCCCTCCTCGCCAGGCCCCCTCACGGTCAGTAAGCATTCGTCCCCACCCGGTAAAAATGATTTGTCGTTTTTTTTAACTTCTTTGCTTTTATTGTGGACTATGGACTCGGTTTTGAGTGACTTTCGCCACAACACAACATCCCAGATGATGTAGCGAGACCAGCGGCTCACCGTGGTTTGTTGCGGGAGGAGCAAAGCCTGGCTTCCGTACAGGTCTGGAACCGCACTCTGACTAAGAGTAAGTGCGTGTGTTTCTTATTGTGCCTTTTTTTATTTTTTTATTTTTTGACGGAAATGCACATTAACACTGCTTTAAAAAGATAAATGACAATTTAAGTCGGTAAGTTTTCCAGCGTCGATAAGTCGCTATGTGCATGCTTCAAGAGCATTCACACTTTTTTCATCGGTTTCAGCAGCTGTGCCTGTTTGTGCCCCGGTGGATTGAAAAGAAGGGGGTGAATCATCTTGTCCTTCATCAAGTGTTATCCACTCTTTGTGAGGCCAGGCGGGGAAACTCAATGTTTTCCCTTTTTTTTTTACATTAATACTAATATATATATATATATATATATATATATATATATATATATATATCAGAATCAGAATCAGAATCAGCTTTATTGTCATTACGCAAGGTAACGAGATTGAGGCCATTCCATAAAGTGCGATGTGTGCATGCTAGAAAAACAATGTGCAAATATATAAAAATATAAAAAATGTAGAAGTGCAATGAATATGGTGTGAAATGAATATATACATGAAAAAAACAAAACAAAAACAGGGTGGTTGGTGGAATGGGTTATTGCACCGAAGAGAAGGCAGTTATGAGGGACAATGGGGCAGTCCGTTCAGGATGGTTATGGCCCTGGGGAAGAAGCTGTTCTTTAGCCTGTTTGTTTTGGTTTTAATGCACCTGTAGCGCTTCCCAGAGGGCAGCAGGTGGAACAGGTCAGAGCCAGGGTGGGTGCTGTCCTTGATGATGGCACTGGCTTTGTTGAGGCAGCGGGAGGTGTAGATGACCGTCAGAGAGGGGAGAGGGCGGCCGATGATCTTCTGAGCCGTCTTGACCACTCTTTGCAGCCTCTCCCTGTCTGCTGCAGTGCAGCTGCCGTACCATACCGTAATACAGTAGGTCAGCAGGCTCTCGATGGACGAGGGGTAGAAGGTCAGCAGCAGGTCAGGCTTCAGGTTGTACTTCCCGAGGACTCTAAGGAAGTGTAGCCGCTGCTGAGCCTTCTTGATGATTGATGTGGTGTTGACTGTCCAGGAGAAGTCATTAGAGATGTGGACTCCAAGGTACCTGAAGGTGTGGACCCTCTCTACACGCTCGCCGTTGATGTAGAGGGGGGCAGGGTCGGTGCTGCTCCTCCTGAAGTCGACGATGATCTCTCTGGTCTTGCTGGTGTTGAGAGCGAGGTTGTTCTCCGAAGACCAGGCCGTCAGCTTCAGGACCTCCTCTCTGTAGGCAGCCTCGTCACCCCTGGAGATGAGCCCGACCACTGTGGTATCGTCGGCGAACTTGACGGTAAGGTTGTCACTGTGGGCCGGACTGCAGTCATGGGTGTAAAGGCAGTAGAGGAGGGGGCTCAGCACACAGCCCTGTGGGGAGCCGATGCTCAGCGTGCGGGAGGATGAGAGGTGCGGGCCAAGTCTCACATTCTGGGGTCGGTCCGTTAGGAAGTCCCTTATCCAGGCGTTTGTGAGAGGGGGGAGGCCAAGAGTGTCCAGTTTATTGCAGAGTCTGTCCGGGATTATTGTATTGAAGGCAGAGCTATAGTCCACAGAGAGCATCCGGACGTAGCTCTGCTGCTGCTCCAGGTGGTTCAGAGCAGAGTGGAGAGCAACAGCGATGGCGTCCTCTGTGGACCTGTTCGCCCGGTATGCGAACTGGTGGGGGTCGAAGTCTGGAGGGATATGGTCCTTGATGTGCTGGAGAACAAGTCGCTCGAAGCACTTCATGATTACCGGAGTGAGGGCCACTGGTCGGTAATCATTCAGGCTGGTGATGGGAGACTTCTTCGGCACCGGGATTATTGTAGATGACTTCAGGCAGGATGGGATGACTGCCTGAGCCAGGGAGAGGTTGAAGATCCTGGTGAGGGGGGGAGCGAGCTGGTGGGCGCACGTCCTGAGCACCTTTCCAGGTACTCCGTCTGGTCCGGTAGCCTTCCTGGGGTTCACAGCCAGGAGAACTCGTCTGACACTGTGCTCCTGTACAGTGAGTGGAGTGGCGCCGGAACCCGGTGGGGGCGGGGGCAGGGCTGGAGCAGATGAGTGTCGCTGGGGGGTTTCGAAACGGGCAAAGAAACAGTTAAGCTCCTCTGCCAGTGTCGCACTCTGATCCGCAGTTGTCATATTGCAGCCTCTGAAGTTTGTGATGTCATGAATGCCCCGCCACACCTCCCGTGAGTTTTTGCTGGACAGATGGGACTCTATGCACCTCCTGTGGTCCGCCTTTGCTTTTTTAATCCCTCTCTTCAGGTCGGCTCTAGCAACACTGTACAGTGCCCTGTCCCCTGACCTGAAGGCTGCGTCGCGGGCCCTGAGGAGTGTGCGGACCTGGCTGGTCATCCAGGGTTTCTTGTTGGGGTAAACCCGGATGGTTTTTTCCACAGTCACATTCCCGATGCAGAACTTTATGTAGTCCAGCACCGTTCCTGTGGCTGTCTCCAGCTCCTGTTGTTGGAAGAGGTCCCAGTCTGTGTGTTGGAAGCAGTCCTGAAGTTTGGGGAGTGCATCGTCAGGCCAGGTCATAACAGTCTTTGTGATAGGCCTGGCCTGGCGTCTGATGTGGGTGTAGGTAGGAGAGAGCAGGAGGGAAAGATGGTCTGACTGTCCAAGCTGGGGGAGGGGTGTAGCTCTGTACGCATGCTTTATGTTGGTATACACGTGGTCCAGGGTGTTCTTGCCCCTTGTAGAACACTTCACGTGCTGGTAGAACTTAGGGAGTACAGTCTTCAGATTGGCCTTATTAAAATCCCCTGCTATGATATGAACACCGTCGGGGTGGGCCCGCTGCTGTTTGTTGACGGTGTTCAGCAGAAGAGAGAGCGCTGTGTTTACTTTGGCGTCCGGTGGAATATACACAGCCGTGATGATAACAACAGACAGCTCTCTCGGGAGAAAAAAAGGCCGACATCTAACAGACATGTACTCCACGTCCGGGCAACAGTGCTGTTCAGTGATTGTCCCGTTGTTGCACCAGTTCTCATGCACGTAGATACAGAGCCCCCCTCCTCTGCTCTTACCGGAGTCCTTAGTTCTGTCCCGGCGGAGCAGAGTGCGTCCGGCTAGCTGCATGCTAGCATCGGGTATTTCCGGGTGAAGCCAGGTTTCGGTGATAATCATAGCACAACAGTCCCGAACATAGCGGTTTCCAGCAAGTTGTAACTCCAGGTCGTCCATCTTCTGTACAAGGGATCTGGCATTAGAGAGGAACAGGCTCGGTAGAGGTGGCTTGTGGGGTTGTTTCCTAAGCCTGAGCAAGACGCCGGACCTGCGGCCACGCTTCTGCTTCCTCTCCCTCCTCCGTCTGCGCCGTCTCCCAGACCCGACAACAAACCACGGAGAGCCCTGTGCTCTCGCTATGTCATCTGGGATGTTGTGCTCGTGGTGAAAGTCGCTCGAAACAGATATCTGGTGCGAGTTACCGATATCCAAGAGTGACTGGCGGGTGTACCGGGTGTTTGCAGTACAGGTGGTGCACAAAAGGAAAAAAAACATGAAGAAAAGAAGGAAGAAAGAGCACTGAAATGGAGAGCCGTAAGCCGCTGCGTCTGTGCGCGCCGCCATCATATATATATATATGTCTTAATAAGGTTATCCAAAAAATAGTGCTCGATACCGTAGTAGAGCGCAATATATGTATGTGTGGGAAAAAAAATCACAAGACTATTTCATCTCTACAGGCCTGTTTCATGAGGGGGTTCCCTCAATCATCAGGAGATTTTTATGGGAGCATTCACATACCATGGTTTATATAGGGCACAGAGTGGGTGGGTACAGGCTGGCGTAGGGGCGTGGTGATTGGCTCATGTGTTACCTAGGAGGTGTTTCCGTCTGTGGCGGCATGCTGTTACAATTTCGCTGCGCTTGTTGAGGGATGACAGGTCTGGACGGTAAATAATAAACAGTTTCTCTTTCAAGCATAGGTTGCATCTTTTATTACCACTATTGTAAGGTGTGCTGGATGCAAGAATTTGCCATGTTATTGAATATTCAACATTATTGTCTTTGAGGTCCCAAATGTGTTTGCTGAGTTCTGTGGTATTCCGCAGGTTTTGGTTCCTGAAAGAAGCCTTGTGATTGTTCCATCTGGTTTTGAACTCTCCCTCGGTTAATCCTACATATGTGTCGGATATGTTAATGTCCTTGCGTGTTACCTTAGATTGGTAGACAACTGATGTTTGTAAGCACCCCCCGTTGAGAGGGCAATCAGGTTTCTTTCGGCAGTTGCAGCCTTTGTTGGTTTTGGAGTCGCTCTGTCCGGGGGCCGACGGCTCATTTGCAATTGTTTTGTTGTGGTTTGAGATAATTTGTCGTATATTGTTCATACAGCTGTAGCTCAATTTAATGTTGTTCTTGTTGAATACTTTTCTTAGGGTGTTGTCTTTGGGAAAGTGTTTGTCAATCAGATTGAGGAATTTGTGTCCAATGTTAGTTGAGACGTTTTTGCTGTATGGGGGGTTGTACCAGATGATGTCGTTTCGTTTTCTGTTCTTTTTTGGTTGGTTTCCTGGCGTGGGTTCATAGGTGAGGGTGAAATTGTATCCGCTTTCATCAAGGGCTTTTTGGTACGGGGGGGTTGCTTGGTCAAATTCAGCTTTGCTAGATGACAGCATCGATAGCCTTTTATTAATTCCGGTAGGTATTCTTTTCGTGGTGGTGGGTGGGTGGTTGCTGTCATGGTGCACGTATTGGAGTGTTGTGTTGGGTTTCGTGAATGGTTGGTAGCTGTTATTTCTCAGGTTGAAAGTGACGTCAAGGAAGTTGACCGTTTGCTTGTTGGCTTCAATCGTGATCCGTAGGCCGTTCTCTTTGAAAATTTGGCATATGCGCTTCTTGGTATTCTCGCTGCTCCTTGGCGAGGCGCGACACACTGCCAGTCCGTCATCACGGTAAATACCAAGGTTCAGATTGAGGCTAGCGAGCTGGGAGAGGAGGAAACTCCCAACGAGTTCACACGTTTCTGCTCCGTCAAAACTTCCCATAGTGACGTCAAATGTTGCATTGTTCTTTTTTTGCCATGGTGTACTGTTGTGGATGAGAATGGAGTTTTTTGCGTGGATGATGATGTTTCTTTCGTTGCCTGTGATTGAGTCGTAGTCTGAGGCGAAGTCTAGTGCTTGAGTCAGTAGGTCTTGTCCTCAATGTCCAGATCGCGGCTGAACTGGACATTGAGGACAGGGTGGACGCCACAGCCAACAAGGAAGCCTTCATCACATTGAAGGACCACAAACCCAACTTCGCAAATAACCCAACATGCCGACTAATAAACCCAACTAAATCTGAAATAGGAAATATCAGCAAAATAATCCTGGACAGAGTCAACACAAAAATCAAGGACAAAACACCACTCAACCAATGGAGAAATACAGCAGCAGTAATCAAATGGTTCAACAACATCCAAGACAAACAACAGCACAACTTCATCTCCTTTGATATCGAAGAATTTTACCCTTCCATCACGCAAGACCTACTGACTCAAGCACTAGACTTCGCCTCAGACTACGACTCAATCACAGGCAACGAAAGAAACATCATCATCCACGCAAAAAACTCCATTCTCATCCACAACAGTACACCATGGCAAAAAAAGAACAATGCAACATTTGACGTCACTATGGGAAGTTTTGACGGAGCAGAAACGTGTGAACTCGTTGGGAGTTTCCTCCTCTCCCAGCTCGCTAGCCTCAATCTGAACCTTGGTATTTACCGTGATGACGGACTGGCAGTGTGTCGCGCCTCGCCAAGGAGCAGCGAGAATACCAAGAAGCGCATATGCCAAATTTTCAAAGAGAACGGCCTACGGATCACGATTGAAGCCAACAAGCAAACGGTTAACTTCCTTGACGTCACTTTCAACCTGAGAAATAACAGCTACCAACCATTCACG
The DNA here is from genome assembly GCF_033978685.3 of Nerophis lumbriciformis. Taxonomy (NCBI): domain Eukaryota; kingdom Metazoa; phylum Chordata; class Actinopteri; order Syngnathiformes; family Syngnathidae; genus Nerophis; species Nerophis lumbriciformis. Next base: position 11,401,987 of record NC_084571.2, read on the forward strand.
AAACCCAACACAACACTCCAATACGTGCACCATGACAGCAACCACCCACCCACCACCACGAAAAGAATACCTACCGGAATTAATAAAAGGCTATCGATGCTGTCATCTAGCAAAGCTGAATTTGACCAAGCGACCCCCCCGTACCAAAAAGCCCTTGATGAAAGCGGATACAATTTCACCCTCACCTATGAACCCACGCCAGGAAACCAACCAAAAAAGAACAGAAAATGAAACGACATCATCTGGTACAACCCCCCATACAGCAAAAACGTCTCAACTAACATTGGACACAAATTCCTCAATCTGATTGACAAACACTTTCCCAAAGACAACACCCTAAGAAAAGTATTCAACAAGAACAACATTAAATTGAGCTACAGCTGTATGAACAATATACGACAAATTATCTCAAACCACAACAAAACAATTAGCAAATGAGCCGTCGGCCCCCGGACAGAGCGACTCCAAAACCAACAAAGGCTGCAACTGCCGAAAGAAACCTGATTGCCCTCTCAACGGGGGGTGCTTACAAACATCAGTTGTCTACCAATCTAAGGTAACACGCAAGGACATTAACACATCCGACACATATGTAGGATTAACCGAGGGAGAGTTCAAAACCAGATGGAACAATCAAAAGGCTTCTTTCAGGAACCAAAACCTGCGGAATACCACAGAACTCAGCAAACACATTTGGGACCTCAAAGACAATAATGTTGAATATTCAATAACATGGCAAATTCTTGCATCCAGCACACCTTACAATAGTGGTAATAAAAGATGCAACCTATGCTTGAAAGAGAAACTGTTTATTATTTACCGTCCAGACCTGTCATCCCTCAACAAGCGCAGCGAAATTGTAACAGCATGCCGCCACAGACGGAAACACCTCCTAGGTAACACATGAGCCAATCACCACGCCCCTACGCCAGCCTGTACCCACCCACTCTGTGCCCTATATAAACCACGGTATGTGAATGCTCCCATTAAAATCTCCTGAAGATTGAGGGAACCCCCTCATGAAACAGGCCTGTAGAGATGAAATAGTCTTGTGATTTTTTTCCCACACATACATATATATATATATATATATATATATATATATATATATATATATATATATATATATATATATATATACTGTATATATTTCTTCAAAATAGCCACCCTTTGCTCTGATTACTGCTTTGCACACTCTTGGCATTCTCTCGATGAGTGTCAAAAGATGGAGCTAACTGTTTTAATGACATTCAGACTTTACTTAAATCAACAACGGAGCAGCATCTCCTCATCCGTGACTCACTAGTGCAAGAACAACGCCGGAAATGCGTCCCGTGAAAAAACGTCCGACCGGAACTCTCTAATAACTACATTTCTTTGGGTGAATAATGTAAACTCACTACACCGGTATGTTTTAGCGCTTCCATAGCGAGATATGAGTTACAACTTTACACTACTTTATATTAGAAATGGCAACAGCGGAGGATGGATATCCCATAACAAGAAGATAGAGAAAAAGAAGAAGCTTATCGACTACGGCAGTGTTTTTCAACCTTTTTTGAGCCAAGGCACATTTTTTGCGTTGAAAAAATGCGGAGGCACACCACCAGCAGAAATCATTAAAACACGAAACTCAGTTGACAGTAAATATGTCACAATTGTTGGAAATGACTTTAAACTATAACCAAGCATGCATGAATATAGCTTTTGTCTCAAAGTAGGTGTACTGTCACGAACTGTCACATCACCCCCTGACCTATTTTTAGTTTTTTGCTGTTTTCCTGTGTGTAGTGCTTTAGTTCATGTCTTGCGCTCCTATTTTGTTGGCGTTTTCTTTTTTTGGGGTATTTTCCTGTAGCAGTTTCATGTCTTCCTTTGAGCGCTATTCTCCCCACCTGCTTTGTTTTAGCAATCAAGAATATTGAAGTTATTTTTATCCTTCTTTGTGGGGACATTGTTGATTGTCATGTCATGTTCGGATGTACATTGTCTTTGCTCCACAGTAAGTCTTTGCTGTTGTCCAGCATTCTGTTTTTGTTTACTTTGTAGCCAGTTCAGTTTTAGTTTTGTTCTGCATAGGCTTTCTTAAGCTTCAATGCCCTTTCTTAGGGGCATTCACCTTTTCTTTATTTTTTGGTTTAAGCATTAGACACATTTTTTACCTGCAGCACCGACACTCAACAACAACACATCATTTTCAGACTATAATTACTGGTTTGCAAAAAATATTTTTAACACAAATAGGTTAAATTAGATAATCTCCCACGGCACACCAGACTGTATCTCACGGCACACTAGTGTGCCGCGGCACAGTGGTTGAAAAACACTGGACTACGGCATCACCACGGACTACAGTGGCGGACTTGCGCACATTTTCAGGACTTATGCAGATCTCAAATACACATCAGCAGGTACCAGAAGGTAAGAAAAGTAGCTTTTGCATGATATTGTGAAACAAAACGTCAAAAAATATGTCTGCTAATGAGAGCCATTTTGTGGTCTTTATACACGCACCATAGTAATACTTGTATCTCTGACTACAGTAGCTATAAGGGGCCGACAATCCATCAAGCAGTGCGGCTTCAAAGTCGTACTAAAACATTTTGACAGATTTTTGAGCGCCGTGTGTAATGTTCTTTATTTTCAATGGAACATTTAAAGTTTTAGTGTTGTTTACTGGCATCATACTGCAGCCTACACGTATCTCTTATGTGTGACTGCCATCTACTGGTCACACTTATCATTACACAATGTACTAAGTAAAATTGCTTCGAGGTCGGTAAGCACAACCAGAATGATTCCGTACATTAGGCGCACCGCACTGTCGATTTTTGAGAAAATTAAAGGATTTTAAGTACGCCTTATAGTCCCAAAAATACGATGATACAAGTTAATTGCTTATATAATGTTATACTTTCATTATTATTATGTATTGTTACATCAGTGGTTACTTTGGTCTTTAATAATAATGGCAATAGTATCGTTTATCGGCAATAATTTGTAGGTTAGAATGTGTTATTGACCCAGGCCAATGTCTGCCATATATGGATAATCCGCTGATGTCCCTCTTGAACAAAATTCCAAACGGACCGATATGAAATAGGAAGGAAGGCAAGATTGTTTTATAGATATCTTCGCAATGCCTCCAGGCTTGGATTTCACATTTTCAGGGACTTGTGCAGATCCCAAATACACATAAGCAGGTATTGGCAGGTAAACAAAAGTTAGTTTTGCATGGTTGGGCCCCTTAAATCTAGGGATGCTCCAATCAGGTTTATATGCTCTCGTTGCCGATACGCTCATCCATGAGTGACCTCAGAAGATACCAATATGTATTGGTATTAACGCGGGGGTCGGCAACCCGCGGCTCTAGAGCTGGCCTAGTGGCTCTCTGGAGCTTTTTCAAAAATGTATGAAAAACGGACAAAGATGAGGGAAAAATATATATTTTGTTTGAAAATGGTTTCTGTAGGAGGACAAACATGACACAAACCTTCCTAATTGTTAGAAATCACACTGTTTATATTTAACATGCTTCACTGATTAGAGACTGTATGGCGAGCACCGTTTTGTCCTATTCATTTTGGCGATCCTTGAACTCCCCGTAGTTTGTTTACATGTACAACTTTCTCTGACTTTCTAAGACGTGTTTTATGCCACCACTTTTTTGTCTCATTTTGTCAACCAAACATTTTATACTGTGCGTGAATGCACAAATGTGAGCTTTGTTGATGTTATTGACTTGTGTGGACTGCTAATCAGGCATATTTGTTCAGTGCATCACTGCAAGCTAATCGATGCTAACATGCTATTTAGGCTAGCTGTATGTACATATTGCATCATTGTGCCTCGTGTGTAGGTATGTATATTTGAGCTCATTTAATTTCCTTTAAGTCCTCTAAATTCAATTTATATTTGCATGTCTCATGACACATTATGTGTATGTACTATTGGCTGCATTTCACATAGTTGTTTCTGTGCCATTTTGTTCCAGACCACAGCAAACGTTACCCAGCTTGCAAAGATTGTAATAAATTCATTAAAAGACGACAGCCTGCTGTTTTATTTAACTTGGACACACACATCTATACCTTTGGCATTTCTAAGACAGTCATTTCAAGGAGTTATCTCACCCTCTGAGAAGCCTCCATTTTCCTAATGGTTTCTAATGTTGTAAAAATGTGAAGAATAAAAATGTAATTTCAACATTTCTGTCAACAAATATTTGTGTCAGCCGACACATAGTCATTTTGATAATAGGCTAATATAGGTAATATAGACACTTACATCATGTGTTGTCTTCATTATAACACGTATATAATACTTTTAAAGTCATTTTGATAGAAGGTTAATATAAGAAACTTACATCATGTGTTGTCTTCAGTATAACACTTATATAAGAATTTTAAAGTCATTTTGATAGTAGGCTAACATAGCTAATAAATGATAAATGGGTTGTACTTGCGCTAACCAGCACCCATCAGGAGCAAGGGTGAAGTGTCTTGCTCAGGACACAACGGACATGACGAGGTTGGTACTAGGTGGGGATTGAACCATGGACTCTTGGGTTGCGCACGGCCACTCTCCCACTGCGCCACGCCGTCCGTAATGTAGACACTTACATCATGTGTTGTCTTCATTATAACACATATATACAACTGTTAAGGTCATTTTGATAGTAGGCTAATATAGCTAATATAGACACTTACATTATGTGTTGTCTTCATTATAACACTTACATAAGACTTTTAAAGTCATTTTGACAGTAGGCTATTATAGCTAATATAGACACTTACATTATGTGCTGTCTTCATTATAACACATATATACAACTATTAAGGTCATTTTTATAGTAGGCTAATATAGCTACCGTATTTTCCGCACTATAAGGCGCACCTAAAAACCACAAATTTTCTCAAAAGCTGACAGTGCGCCTTATAACCCGGTGCGCTTTATATATGGATAAATATTAAGATTCATTTTCATAAAGTTTCGGTCTCGCAACTTCGGTAAACAGCCGCCATCTTTTTTCCCGGTAGAACAGGAAGCGCTTCTTCTTCTACGCAAGCAACCGCCAAGGTAAGCACCCGCCCCCATAGAACAGGAAGCGCTTCTTCTTCTACTGTAAGCAACCACCCGCCCGCGTAGAAGAAGAAAAAGCGCGCGGATATCACCGTACGTTTCATTTCCTTTGTGTGTTTACATCTGTAAAGACCACAAAATGGCTCCTACTAAGCGACAAGGATCCGGTTCATGAAAAGACGCAATCTCTCCATCCGCACACGGATTACTATTTCACAGCAACTGATATTCCTGTGAACCGCACCGTGGATACAACGGGAGCACGTACGGTGAATATTCGCACCACAGGGAATGAGAAGTCATCCTTCACTGTGGTTCTAGCTTGCCATGCTAATGGCCAGAAACTTCCACCCATGGTGATATTCAAAAGGAAGACCTTGCCAAAAGAGACCTTTCCAGCCGGCGTCATCATAAAAGCTAACTCGAAGGGATGGATGAAGAAAAGATGAGCGAGTGGTTAAGGTAAGTTTAAGTTTACGCGAAGAGGCCGGGTGGCTTTTTTCACGCAGCTCTGTCCATGTTGATATACGTATGTTTGTGATTGCACATTTGCGTACATTTTGGGAGTGAATAGAGTTGTTAGAACGCTGGTTTTTAATATATTATTAAAGTTTGACTGACCTATCTGACTGTTTTTTTGACATTCCTTTAGCGCAGTTAGATGCGGCTTACAACACCGGGCGGCTTATAGGTGGACAAAGTTTTGAAATATGCCGTTCATTGAAGGCGCGGCTTATAACCCAGGGCGCCTTATGGTGCGGAAAATACGGTAATATAGACACTTACATTATGTGTTGTCTTCATTATAACACTTACATAAGACTTTTAAAGTAATTTTGATAGTAGGATATTATAGCTAATGTAAACACTTACATCATGTGTTGTCTTCATTATAACAATTGTATAAGACTTTTAAAGTCATTTTGATTGTAGGCTAAAATAGCTAATTTAGACACTTACATCATATGTTGTTTTTATTATAACACTTGTATAAGACTTTTAAAGTCATTTTGATTGTAGGCTAAAATAGCTCATATAGACACTTACATCATGTGTTGTCTTCATTATAACACTTATATAAGACTTTTAAAGTATTTTTTGATAGCAGGCTAATATAGCTAATATAGACACTTACATCATGTGTTGTCTTCATTATAACACTTATATAAGACTTTTAAAGTATTTTTTGATAGCAGGCTAATATAGCTAATATAGACACTTACGTCATGTGATGCCTTCATTATAACACTTATATATGTATTTTAAAGTCATTTTGATAGTAGGCTATCATAGCTTATGTAGACACGTACATCATGTGTTGTCTTCATTATAACACTTATATAAGACTTTTAAAGTCATTTTGATAGTAGGCTAGTATAGCTAATATAGACACTTACATCATGTGTTGTCTTCATTATAACACTTATATAAGACTTTTAAAGTCATTTTGATAGCAGGCTATAATGGCTTATGGAGACACTTACATCATGTGTTGTCTTCATTATAACACATATATACAACTGCTAAAGTCATTTTGATAGTAGGCTAATATAGCTAATATAGACACTTACATCATGTGTTGTCTTCATTATAACACGTATATAAGACTTTTAAAGTCATTTTGATAGTAGGCTCAAATAGCTAATGTAGACACATGATGTGTTGTCTTCATTATAACACTTGTATACGACTTTTAATGTTATTGTTATAGTAGGCTAACACAGCTAATATAGACACTTACATCATGTGTTGTCTTCATTATAACACTTATATAAGACTTTACATTTTTTGCGGCTCCAGACAGATTTTTTTTTGTTGTATTTTTTGGTCCTTTCAACATTTTGGGTTGCCGACCCCTGTATTAACTGTAAGTGTTAGTGGTTAGTAGGGACGGGTACTTAGTACAGAAGGGTTACGGCCAATGTTGATATGATATTGGGAGTGAAAACGATGCATCGGGAGTAATCAGTATGCATCAGTTGTGTCTTTTCAGTACCTAATAAGAACAAAAACTCCCTCCGCTTCTCTACACCTTTTCTTGCAACTTCCGTACCAATATCATTCAGGGTGTCGCCGCAGGCTCCGAGAAAGATTTGCATAAAAATAGCGATAGTGCGAGGGAGCTGTGCTGCAGGCTGTCAAACACATCCGTCTTTCACCCCGTCTGTCAAATTAGCGGCAAGTCAAACAGGTGACTTTGTTGACGGATTCCAGGGGTTCCCGCCCGAGAGAATGGTGGCTATGTTTGGGGGGGGGGGCCACATGGCGAAGGGAATGCAGATCTTTTTGTTGTCCCTTTGAAGCAGGACCGTGTAGAGCGAGAGGAAGACTGAATACTGCTGACTCATGTATTTGAACAACTCTTTTATCCTACAGCGTGATCAGCCTTGTTAATGCACTGATTATGGGAGCGGTCCATTATATAGCATCAGTGCTACACACAATTATCAGCAGCTGCAACCCACCAACCGCACTTATTATGTACGTCTAGCTTGTGTGCTATCTTGCGCCTAGCTGCTGTGTAGCTGCTAGGTCCTAGTAGTGTACCGTGTTTACCTTTTTTGTGAATGGCTTGACTAAAAGGGACAACAGCCTTTGGCTGAGTCTGGTAGATTAGCTGATGTACGCCGCTACTTTTTTCCCCTACGCTTTGAATCCTGCGGTTTGTAAAGTGGTGCAGCTAATTTATGGATTCTTCTTTTTTAATACAAAAAAAAAAAAAAGCAAATACACTGAGTAAGGTTGTTATTGTTTGTGCCATGGCGCTATCTGTGGGACAAGTTTGCTCACTGCAGTACTACTCTGTTTAGACGAGTGCTTTCGACCGGAAGTACAATTACTGTTAAGTCTTCTTGGTGTCCACAGCGTTCCTTCTACTATATGTATTTAATGCTATGTTGATTGTTTTATTTTCATTTATATTCCCATATTTGATTTTTTATTGAATGAAAATACATAAATGAACTAAACTAGCGAAACACTAAGCATCATGTAGCAGTATTGCTAAGTGCTAAAGCTAAAGTGCTCAGTGCCCTTGTGGTTAGAGTGTCCGCCCTGAGATTGGTAGGTCGTGAGTTCAAACCCCGGCCGAGTCATACCAAAGACTATAAAAATGGGACCCATTACCTCCCTGCTTGGCACTCAGCATCAAGGGTTGGAATTGTGGGTTAAATCACCAAAAAATGATTCCCGAGCGCGGCCACCTCTGCTGCTCACTGCTCCCCTCACCTCCCAGGGGGTGGAACAAGGGGATGGGTCAAATGCAGAGGTCAATTTCACCACACCTAGTGTGTGTGTGACTATCAGTGGTGCTTTAACTTTAAACAAGACATACAAACTATGACATAATAAAACAATCACTTACTGTACAATGTCCGCTCTCACTGGGATGCTGACTGATGGGATGTTTATATCCTCCCGTTTAGATGAAGAACTAATCATAATCCTCACACAGGTTAAAGAAAGAAAAACAAGTTGCGTATTTTTGTGTCTTTCTCGCCATCCACTGGTCAGAGTTGACCAACTTCTCGGTTTATGTCCACAACCTTCTACTATCCAGGTGAGAGGCATGATTTATAATCTAGAATTAACTTTCACCAACTCAGAGGCGATGTAGCAGCTCATTACGTCAATATACAAGCTAGTGGGCTCTCTGTGGTCAGGCCGCCTCTAAAAGTAGTTCCTCTGCGTTAGCGCTTATAATAAAGATATCCCTAATATTTGGTTAATATTCAGGTCACGACATGTAAATGGAGTATTGTTGGATGTTCTTCGAGAGGGCTTAATGTGCGAAATAGTGCACTCCAGTAGCTGCATGGTTAGCCACCACATACTTGCTGTATTTTACGTCTTAGAATACTTTTACATTTTTTTACATTAGGATTGTGAATGATATTAAAAAAAATCCTGTGCAGTTCTCCTTTAAGTCACTCAGGCTGTTCACATGGAGGACATAAAATAGAGTAATAAAAACACTAAATTCTTGAGATGAAAGTTATAAAAAACTTTTGTAATCCCAGGAAACTCTCTTTAACGTCCCTACCAGCGCCTTCACCGCGATTATGCAAATTACCACAAGTCCTTAATGGCATGAAGCATCCCTTACAGGCCATGAACACTTTCACTTTCACTTTCACTTTTTAGGGTTTTACCCTTCTCCAGTCCTATATCAACATTAGGCTCACTGGGATCCGATCACAATGAGACCACTATGCTGCATAGTTCTTCTTGTTGTTTTCAGAGGAGCAGTTCCTTTAACATGCTCAAGGTCACCATCTTTATTCTAAATGACCTTCCCGACAGTCGAGCAGTTAAAACCAGAAAAACTGTCATTATCGGTGGTATAATTTTTGCTCCAATGGTGAGGGTTTTCCTTTTCCGCATTTTTTTTTTCTTTTCTTTTGTGCACTGCCACCAGATGCGTTTGAGAGACATAAAAACGGGTATCTCACACTGTACCTAATAATAAAGTAGTATTTTTTTCACCCCACACACTAACCTTCTTGCAGTACGCATACATGTTTTTTAATAGTTGTTGCATTCATTTATGGGAACACGTTAGTAACAACAAAACATTGTGACACTAAAGGTCATAAAACCCATCCATCCATCCATCCATCTTCTTCCGCTTATCCGAGGTCGGGTCGCGGGGGCAGCAGCCTAAGCAGGGAAGCCCAGACTTCCCTCTCCCCAGCCACTTCATCCAGCTCCTCCCGGGGGACCCCGAGGCGTTCCCAGGCCAGCCGGGAGACATAGTCTTCCCAACGTGTCCTGGGTCTTCCCCGCGGCCTCCTACCGGTCGGACGTGCCCTAAACACCTCCCTAGGGAGGCGTTCGGGTGGCATCCTGACCAGATGCCCGAACCACCTCATCTGGCTCCTCTCGATGTGGAGGAGCAGCGGCTTTACTTTGAGCTCCTCCCGGATGGCAGAGCTTCTCACCCTATCTCTAAGGGAGAGCCCCGCCACCCGGCGGAGGAAACTCATTTCGGCCGCTTGTACCCGTGATCTTGTCCTTTCGGTCATAACCCAAAGCTCATGACCATAGGTGAGGATGGGAACGTAGATCGACCGGTAAATTGAGAGCTTTGCCTTCCGGCTCAGCTCCTTCTTCACCACAACGGATCGATACAGCGTCTGCATTACTGAAGACGCCGCACCGATCCGCCTGTCGATCTCACGATCCACTCTTCCCTCACTCGTGAACAAGACACCGAGGTACTTGAACTCCTCCACTTGGGGCAAGATCTCCTCCCCAACCCGGAGATGGCACTCCACCCTTTTCCGGGCGAGAACCATGGACTCGGACTTGGAGGTGCTGATTCTCATCCCAGTCGCTTCACACTCAGCTGCGAACCGATCCAGTGAGAGCTGAAGATCCTGGCCAGATGAAGCCATCAGGACCACATCATCTGCAAAAAGCAGAGACCTAATCCTGCAGCCACCAAACCAGATCCCCTCAACGCCTTGACTGCGCCTAGAAATTCTGTCCATAAAAGTTATGAACAGAATCGGTGACAAAGGGCAGCCTTGGCGGAGTCCAACCCTCACTGGAAACGTGTCCGACTTACTACCGGCAATGCGGACCAAGCTCTGGCACTGATCATACAGGGAGCGGACTGCCACAATCAGACAGTCCGATACCCCGTACTTTCTGAGCACTCCCCACAGGACTTCCCGAGGGACACGGTCGAATGCCTTCTCCAAGTCCACAAAACACATGTAGACTCATGTAGGTCATAAAACGATGAGTGAAATTTCAAACAAAATATAATAATACAAATTAATTTATCCTTGCCACAAATAGTTCACATTTGATATTGTGTATTTGATCGTTCCGTTTCGGGTGAATGACGGTCCAGTCGCCACATCATGCTTCAAATATTGCAACTTCATGACATCACAGATTTTTTTAATTTTTTATTATTAAGTTTTTTATTTTAAACATATTCTACATATTTTTGGCCTAAGTTAGAGCTTTTCAATATTTTCTGTTATTGTTATTGTACTCGGGCTGTAGATTTTTGGGCACCATTATATTTGATTCTTGGGGGTAACCATTCGATTCAGCATCGATTCTTGATTCAAAATATAGACTTTTTTTCAATAACATTGGGTGCCAGTAAATAAAAAGTTAATTAAATTCCTCTACAAAATAGATAAACAGCTCTGATACATTTTCATACTACTTAAAAGAAAACTGGTTTTGTTTGATAACATTCTACCCAAACATTTACTAAAGTGACTGGACAGGAAGAAGATAAGATGTTTGGGTAAAAAAAATAAAATTAAATAAAAAAAATAAATAAAAAATAAAAATAATAATATATATATAGTGTGTGGATGTGAGTGTGAATGTTGTCTGTCTATCTGTGTTGGCCCTGCGATGAGGGGGCGACTTGTCCGGAGTGTACCCCGCCTTCCGCCCGATTGTACCTGGGATAGGCTCCAGCGCCCCCCGCGACCCCAAAGGGAATAAGCGGTAGAAAATGGATGGATGGATATATATATATATATATATAAGCAATTTTTTTTGACACCCCTAAGAAATAGTATCATTTGTCTATAAAAGTGTTAATTACACCTCCGCACAACTGCACAGCTTGAAGTGGGGCCCCTCCCACCTCCAAAGACATGCAGCTGGGATATAGGCCCCTCCCACCTCCAAAGACGTGCACCTGGGAATATAGGCCCCTCCCACCTCCAAAGACATGCACCTGGGATATAGGCCCCTCCCACCTCCAAAGACATGCACGTGGGAATATAGGCTGCTCCCACCTCCAAATACATGCACCTGGGCATATAGGCCCCTCCCACCTCCAAAGACATGCACCTGGGGGTATAGGCCCCTCCCACCGCCAAAGACATGCACCTGGGAAAATAGGCCCCTCCCACCTCCAAATACATGCACCTGGGCATATAGGCCCCTCCCACCTCCAAAGACATGCATCTGGGGGTATAGGCCCCTCCCACCTCCAAAGACATGCACCTGGGAATATAGGCCCCTCCCACCTCCAAAGACATGCACCTGGGATATAGGCCACTCCCACCTCCAAAGACATGCACCTGGGCATATAGGCCCCTCCCACCTCCAAAGACATGTACCTGGGGTGTAGGCCCCTCCCACCGCCAAAGATATGCACAAGGGGATACAGGCCCCTCCCACCTCCAAATACATGCACCTGGGCATATAGGCCCCTCCAAAGACATGCACCTGGGGTATAGGACCCTCCCACCGCCAAATACATGCACCTGGGGATAAAGGCCCCTCCCACCTCCAAATACATGTACCTGGGGATAAATGCCCCTCCCACCTCCAAATACATGTACCTGGGGATATAGGCCCCTCCCACCTCCAAAGACATGCATCTGGGGATATAGGCCCCTCCCACCTCCAAAGACATGCAAGCAATTTTTTTGGACACCCCTAAGAAATAGTATAATTTGTCTATAAAAGTGTTAAGTACACCTCTGCACAACTTTATATCTTTAACAATTAAGAAAACAAAACTGTTCAAATATCAAAACGTTTGGCTCGATCAGGAATCGTGAGATACCCCCCAAAAATTTTAAGAAATATCCCAGATTACCCAGAATTCTAGGTTTTGCGTGTCATTTTGCCCATTGAAAATTAATGGGCCAATTTTCGAACTTGCACACCTCCCACATTTCTCACCCTATTCAAACTGTTCCACCATCCACACACTCCACTCACCTTGGACAATCAAATTACCATTTTCCAAGTTAAAAAATATTCCAGGAATTCCCGGTTTTCCAAAGCCCTATTTTCACCTCTTCCTGGAAAGTTTTCACAGTCCACGTCATTCAACCGTTTTTGACCATTCCACCTTCAAAACATTCCTCTCAGTTGGGACAACAATTTTCCCAAAATTCCAGGAATTCCAAAATACCCATTCTCAATTCAAACTGTTACTATGTCTACATTTTTCAACCGATTCCCCAAAAAATCAACACCAACCCAGTCATATCATTTCGGACAATTGTGCTTGAACAGTGGTTCTTCACCTTGGTTCGATCGAACCCTAGGGGTTCGGTGAGTCAGCCTCAGGGGTTCGACGGAGCCTCCGCCGCGGAGGTCAAGACACACCCGACTCATCGTGTAAATAAAAACTTCTCCCTATTGGCTTTATGGATACGGCAACAGCAGAAGTCACATTGATTTGCAGGTGTGTAATTTGTTGTGAGTTCATGCACTGTGTTGGTTTTGTTCTTTGAACAAGGTGATGTTGATGCACGGTTCATTTTGTGCACCAGTAAAAATACATAACTTTGTCTTGAATTTGAAAAAAACACATTTTATTTTTCACTAAAGAAGGGTTCGATGAATGCGCATATAAAACTGGTGGGGTTCGTTATCTCCAACAAGGTGAAGAACCACTGTGTTAGAATCAATATTGTTTTTTAAATTCCCAGATTTCAAGGAAACTCCCATTCAAACGAAAGGACGTATTCAAAGTTCTTCAATGCCCTAAATTCTCAAAGGCTTTGCGCCATTTTCAAACCAGATTCCGACCTTTCAAACATCCACCCACACTACTCTTCCGATATATCGAACGCAAAACAGGTTTTCCATTTCCCAAAATCCCGGTTTTTTGTTCATTTTCTGCAAGGATCTGAAAATTTCCCAATTATCCGGAATTACCAGGAATTTCCCCCCATTGAAAATTAATGGGCCAATTTTCGAACTTGCACACCTCCCACATTTCTCACCCGATTGAAACCGTTCCACCATCCACTCACTCCACTCACCTTTGACAATAAAACATCCAAGTTTAAAACAATTCCAGGAATTATCGGTATTACAAAGCCCTATTTTCACCTCTTCCTGGAAAGTTTTCACAGTTCACATTATTCAACCGTTTTTGAATATACCACCTTCAAAGCATTCCTCTCAGTTGGGACAACAAAATGTATCTTTTTCGTACAGATTTGCACTTTTCCCAAAATTCCAGGAATTCCAAAATACCCATTCTCAATTCAGACTGTTACTACGTCTACATTTTTCAACCGATTCCAAAAACAATTAACACCAACCCAGTCATATCATTTAGGATAATTGTGCTAGAGACAATATTTTACAACAAATTCCCAGATTTCCAGGAAATTCCCTTTCAAATTAGTGGACAAATTCATTGTTCTTCAGATCTCAAAATGTTGCGCCATTTTTAAACCCGATTCTGACCTTTTAACCATCCACCCACACTACTCTTCTAAAATATCGAACGCAAAACATGTTTTTTTCCCATTCCCAAAAGTCCCAGTTTTCTGGTAATTTTCTCCCTGGATCTGGAAATTTGCCAATTATCCGGTAACTCAGCACTACAACATATGAAGAACTTTAACCATGGAAACAATTTGTGCTGATTTTTTTTATTATTTATTTACCAGCAACCTGAGGGTTCCTGGTTCGATCCCCACATTCTTCCAACTTCGTCACGTCTGTTGTGTCCTTGAGCAAGACACTTCACCCTTGCTCCTGATGGGTCGTGGTTAGGGTCTTGCATGGCAGCTCCCGCCATCAGTGTGTGAATGTGTGTGTGAATGGGTGACGGTGGAAATAGTGTCAAAGCGCTTTGAGTACCTTAAGGTAGAAAAGCGCACCTGTGGTATAAGCCCCTCCTACCTTCAAAGATATGCACCCTGGGGTAGTTTTTTTTTTTTACCTCCTCGTAAATTGGATCCTGTGTTTTTCTGTTCAATTTTAAAAAACAGCAGTTATTGCAGACAAGTGTTAATGATAATGGATTTGTCACAGTTGGACATTCATCATCATGTTCCTGTGATTTAGTAAAGACGCACTCGCGCAACAGCTGTCCAATCAAATGTTGTTTTGCCAATCAGACTCACAACAGATTCCATTTATAGATCATATCAAGTTATTATCTTTTTAGAATTCAAAACCGCTCCTCACATCCTTCTTTCCGTCATCCTCCTGACTCCTTTCTTCTCTGAGACGCGGTAATCTCCTTTGCTTTAAGTCAAGCACTTTTATTCCAACTGTGTTCGAAATGGTTGCACGATATAGACGATGTATTATGTAAATGATAGCAATGAGGCTGACGATAGAGCACAATATCGTTATATCGTGATCATGCATGTTGGTGACAACTTTTTTAGATGTTCACTGCAAATTTGACAGCGATGTGGCGTCCATAGTAGCGGCAAACATCCCTTCCCTGATATCGGACTGATATCAGCAAAAAAAGAAGTATCTTGTGATAGCATGTAAGATGTGCGATACAAGTAGTCCTGCGGCGTGTTTACTTGTGTGTTATATAATGTGCGATACATGTAGTCCTGCTGCGTGTTTACTTGTGTGATATCATGTGCGATAAAAGCACTCCTGCGGTGTGTTTACGTGTGTCCCATTCGTGTAAAATTTGCTGGTGCCTTGTTTCAGTACCTATGTTGCACGTGACGTCACGCCTGGTTGCCGACACACTTGGCGATCACTCCAGCAACGTGTGTGCTTAGCTGTTGTGTAGCTGCTTGTAGCCTTTAACCTAGCATGTTTATTTTGTAAATTATTTTTAGTAAAATAGAAGAAATTGTGTGGAGGACATTTAGATGTTAACTGTCTGTCCAGCTTTGCACAAGTAAACACTCTGCAGGACTGCTTGTATCGCACATGATATCACACTCGAGTAAACACGCTGCGGGACTGCTTGTATCGCACATGATATCACACACGAGTAAAAACGCTGCGGGGCTGCTTGCATTGCACATTATACTACACACAAAAAATGCTTCGGGACTGCTTGTATCCCACATTATATCACACAGAAAAACGCTGCAGGACTGCCTGTATCGCACATATCACACACAAGTAAACACGCTGCAGGACTGTTTGTATCGCACACGATATCACGCTGCTGGACTACCTGTCTCAAACATGATATCACACACAAGAAAACAAGAGCAGGACTGCTCATATCGCACATGATATCACACACAAAAACGCTGCAGGTTTGCTTGTATCATACATGATATCACACACAAGTAAATGCGCTGCGGGACTGCTTTATCACACATGATATCACACAAAAATAAACACGCTGCAGGACTGTTTGTATCGCGCATTATATTACACAGAAGTAAACAGGGTGCTCGACTGCCTGTATCGCACATGATATCACACAAAATTAAACACACTGCAGGACTGTTTGGATCGCACTCGATATCACGCAATACTAACCACGCTGCAGGACTGCTTGTATCACTCATGATGTCACACTCAAGTAAACACACTGCAGGACTGCTCGTATCGCACATGATATCACGCAAAAGTAAACACACTGCAGAACTGCTTGTATTGCACTTGATATCACACACAAGTAAACACGCTGTAGGACTGCCTGTATCGCACATGATATCACACGCAAGTAAACACGCAGCAGGACTGCTGGTATCCCACATGATATCACACACAAATAAACGCACTGCAAGATTGCTTCCAATACACATGATATCACACACAAGTAAACACGCTGCGCGACTGGCTGTATCAAACATTATATCACACACAAGTAAACAAGAGCAGGACTGCTCGTATCGCACATCATATCACACACAAAAACACCGCACGACTGCTTGTATTGTACATATCACACACAAGTCAACAAGCTGCAGGACTGTCTGTGTCACACATGATATCACACACAAGTAAACACACTGCTGGACTGCCTGTATCAAACATGATATACCACACAAGTAAACAAGAGCAGGACTGCTCGTATCGCACATGACATCACACACAAAAATGCTGCAGGACTGCTTGTATCACACATGATATCACGCAAAAGTAAACACGCTGCAGGACTGCTTGTATCGCACATGATATCACACACAAGTAAAGACGCTGCACGACTGCTTGTATCACACATGATATCACATGCTAACTAATAATGTTTTTTTTATGATATTAGACCAAACGCTGACATCTACATCAGATCGGGACAACCCGATACAGTTAATCACACTTTTAAATGCAGTTATGCAACAATAAGACACACTCTCTACAATGTCCATCCATCTATCCACACTTCCATCTCCATCTCTATCAATTCACGGCATCATGGCTGATAAAGGCTGAGGAAAGGAGTGGTGTTGATGATTTTGCAGCACAGAGGACCTCCTGATGGGCACTGATCCTTGTTCTTCAGAAGAGGAGCACTTCTTATGAATCATTCAGCAGACTCGCTGCCTTCATGCAGCATTCTGTGCTGTCAGTCCGTGACAAGAGTGGTCCAACAAGGACGTGCTGTACTTACCTGTAAATATGTATATGTATGTATATTGTATACAATATCCATGCAGACACAGTAGATGTGAATTGTGCCTCCCATGTTTCTGGAATGGAACTACTGGGATCCGCCTTTTTTGCAGAGAATAGCCCGCCCAGATTGTTTAGTTCAAAGGCTGTCCAAACTAATGTGTATCAAAATATTCTATACAAAAATGACTAACAATAGTCTAGTTGCAGACTGGCTATGGCGGAGATCGAAACTGAAAGTTAACTTTGTCATGACTAGAACTATGGCGTGATTTGTTCTCCCTTGGTGCAAATGATTTGGACCATATGTGGCGTGAAGGGGAGTACATTATTTATTTTTAACACTCAAAAAAAGAAACAAACAAAAGGCGCTCACAGTGGAGGTACAAAACTTGGCTATAAACACAAAACTTGCACAAAGGCAGAAACTATGAACAATGAAACAAAAACACTAACTGTGGCATTAATAAACAAACACTTACTTGGCATGGACTATGAAGAAAGCAGCGTGAACTGAGCATGAAGTTTAGTGTCAGGTGTGTGTCAGGGGTATGATGTCGCCAGGGAGACTTCCTGGCAACAATGGGATTAAATAATAGTGACATGATTAAAGACAGGTGCGTGAGTTGTGAGGGCAGGTGAAAACTAATGGGTTGCTATGGTGACAAACAAGAGTGCACAATGAGTCCAAACGTGGAACAGGTGAAACTAATGGGTAACCATGGAAACAAGACAAGGGAGTGAAAAGCAGGAACTAAAAAGAGTCCAAAACCAAACAGCACATGGCCAAACAAAAACATGATCAACACAGACATGACAAACTTCTTTTCCACTGTCGCTCTTGGCACCTGATACATCGTGACATCATTAAAACTAGAGAGAATAATATCTACTCAGTGGCCTTGTGGTTAGAGTGTCCGCCCTGAGATCGGTAGGTTGTGAGTTCAAACCCCGGCCGAGTCATACTAAAGACTATAAAAATGGGACCCATTACCTCCCTGCTTAGCACTCAGCATCAAGGGTTGGAATTGGGGGTTAAATCACCAAAAAAATTATTCCCGGGCGCGGCCACCGCTGCTGCTCACTGCTCCCCTCACCTCCCACGGGAGGTGATCAAGGGTGATGGGTCAAATGCAGAGAATAATTTCGCCACACCTAGTGTGTGTGTGACAATCATTGGTACTTTAACTTTAATCTGTGTGTGCAAACTTTTTTTAGCACCGACCGAACCACGTAGGTTCCAACTGATTTATGTAAAATCCACCGGTGCCTTGTTTCGGTACCCAGGTTGCTCGTGGCGTCACGTCCAGTTGCAGACTCAAACATTGCCCAGAGAAAACGCAACCCGTTTCGTAATCCGATAGTTAGCATCCAAGTCATAGACGGATTTGGATGGAAATTTCAGAAAATGTCTGAAATAAGCCCTGGAACAAGTGCTTTCTCAGGTTTTTATTAATATTGATATATACATCTATCCATCCACTTTCTACCGCTTGTCCCTTTCGGGGTGGCGGGGGGGTGCTGGAGCCTATTTGGGCGGTAGGCGGGGTACACCCAGGACAAGTTGCCACTTCGTCACAGGGCCAGCACAGATATACAAAATTCACACACTAGGGCCAATTTAGTGTTGCCAATCAACCTATCCCCAGGTGCATGTTTTTTGGAGGTGGGAGGAACCCGGAGGGGCCGGAACCCAGGCAGTCACGGGGAGAACATGCAAACACCACACAGAAAGACCCCGAGCCCGGGGATCGAACTCCCTGTTCCACCGTGCTGCCCCTATATTTACACTATATTGCCAAAAGTATTTGGCCAACCATCCAAATGATGAGAATCAGGTGTCCCAATCACTTGGCCCGGCCTCAGGTGTATAAAATCAAGCACTTAGGCATGGAGACTGTTTCTACAAACATTTGCGAAAGAATGGGCCGCGCTCAGTGATTTCCAGCATGGAACTGTCATAGGATGCCACCTGTGCAACAAATCCAGTCATTAGACTTCCTCGCTCCTAAATATTCCAAAGTCAACTGTCGGCTTTATTATAAGAAAAGTGAAGAGTTTGGGAACAACAGCAACCCAGCCACCAAGTTGTAGGCCATGTAAACTGACAGGAGAGGGTTCAGCGGATGCTGAAGCGCATAGTGCAAAGACTTTCTGCACAGTCAGTTGCTACAGAGCTCCAGGATACCAAAACATTGTGGAGAGGGGCGTGGTTCACGCGTTCCCTGCGGGCGGGGTGTGTGCAGGGGCCGGCCATGAAGCGGCAGACAGGTGAGTGGATATCTCAGCTGGAACGAGTTATCTAATCACCTGTTCCTTTTATTAGCAGCGTCGGAGACCATGAGGGGGTGGTGTGGGCTGGAGAGCACGAGAGCGACACCACGAGAGAGACGCTGAAAAGCGGAAAGAGACTTTGGGAGAAATAAAATAATTGTAACCGCTGCATCGGATGGTTGTGCCAGTTCCTGTGGTCCCAGACGAACCCGAACGTAAACATTGTTACAGTGGCGCCCAACAAGAAAGCGGACCAGGAAGAGGATGTCGGCACCAACCCCTTTGGAGGCACTGGGCCAAGTTCTGGCCGAGGTGTCAGCGGCGAGCAGACAGCAGACCCAAGTGCTGCAAGTGCTGATGAACAGAGCAGAGGCAGCGGGAGGGATGTCCTCCATGAAGCGCATGGTGGAGGGGGAGGACCCCCAGGCATTCCTGGACGTCCTCGAGGCCACGGTGACGTCGTGCAAGTGGCCGGAGGAGGAATGGGGCGCGAAGCTGCTGCCGCTCCTGGTGGGGGAGGCGCAGTGGGCGGCGCTGAGTCTTCCGGCGACCGCCCGCATGCAGTACGCCGATCTATGCCACGCCATCCTGGACCGGGCGGGCAGCAGCCCCGAAGACCACCGCCGAAAGTTCCGGGCCATGAAGTTGGGGTCAGAGGACCGGCCCTTCGTGTTGGCATACCGGATGAGGGACGCGGCAACCCTGTGGCTCCAGCCCAATGGGCTGGACCCAAAGATGTTGGAGTCCATCATCCTAGAACAATGTATTGATGCCCTGCCGGCCAGGACCTCAGCATGGGTGCGGTACCACAGCTCCCCAGATGTAAAAACAGCGGTGAAACTGGCGGAGGAGCACCTGGCGGTCCAGCGGGAGGCGACCCCAAAGACAGCCGAAAGGCCCACCCCAGCACCCCGCCGACGACTCCCCCCGCTATGGGGGGGGTGGAGGAGACGTCCCAGGAGCAGCGACCACGCACGGCCGAGCCACCCGGAGCCAACGAGCAGGTCCCCCACGCAGGCATCCAACAAAAACTCGCACCCACACGCACCCACATATACACAGCAAGGGGGGGGGACACGGGGCTATAATATCTCCTCTGTTGGTGCATTTCAGGGTACCGGTGATGCGGAGAGGGGGCTTCCCTCGCAGATGGCGCCTCAAACACCAGGGCCGGTGTGCTGGAGGTGCGGACAGCCCGGGCATGTGCGCCGGGAGTGCTCCATGATGGAGGTGGGGCAGGTGATGCGGGTTGTCGGGCCTCCAGCACCCGCCCCCGATCTGGGGGAGACGTACTGCGTCCCTTTAAGGGTACAAGGGAGTACATACCGGGCGATGGTGGATTCGGGCTGTAAACAGTCCATGATCCACCAAAATTTGGTTCGACCCGGGGTATTGAGGCATGCAACACGGGTGAAAATTAGGTGTATTCATGGGGATGTGCACGAGTACCCTATTGTGCCAGTGGAAATTTTATATAAAGATCAAAAACATAAAGTCAAGGTTGCCGTAAGCGCGCAATTTACGCACCCCGTAATTCTAGGGACGAATTGGCCGGGATTTAACCAGTTGGTGACGCAATGTGTGGGGGTAAGTTCACGGACAGTAGGCGAGGGGAGTATCCGCGCAGTTCTCAGCGGCGACGCGGCTACATCCGGTACTGCCGAGCGGGAACCGGAAGGGGCTTCGCGGGAGGCCCCCCGGTGGCAACCTACTGAGGATTTTCCCCTCGAGCAGTCCCGTGATGAAACCTTGCGCGAGGCCTGGGATCAGGTGGATTATATTGACGGTCAGCTGGTGCACCCGGGGAAGGCGCGGGTATTCCCCCATTTTTCAATTATTCGGGATAGATTGTACCGAGTGGGCTGTGACACTCAAACCGGGGAGGAACACACCCAGTTGTTGGTGCCAAAACGCCACCGGGAAATGGTTTTCCAGGCGGCGCATTTTAATCCCATGTCTGGCCATTTAGAGTATGATAAAACACTTAATCGGGTCATGGCTATTGGCCAGGCCTCCGGGCAGACGTGCGCCGTTGGTGCGCTGCCTGCCCAGACTGCCAGCTGGTGAACCCAGCGGCCACCCCAAAGGCGCCCTTGCGCCCATTACCGCTCATGGAGGTCCCGTTCGAGAGAATTGGGATGGACCTCATCGGACCATTTCACCCGAGCACACGGGGATACCGCTTTGTGTTAGTCCTGGTGGATTACGCAACGCGCTATCCCGAAGCAGTGCCCTTGCGCTCTATCTCTGCCAAGAGTGTTGCGCAAGCGCTGTTTAAGGTCATCTCCCGAGTTGGAATCCCGAAAGAGATTCTGACTGACCAAGGCACGTCCTTTATGTCGCGCACGATAAAGGAACTTTACGGGTTATTGGGAATTAAAGCGATCCGCAGCAGCGTATATCATCCGCAAACAGATGGGCTGGTGGAGAGATTAAATAAAACGCTGAAAACCATGATCCATACATTTATGCACGAGGACAAACAGAATTGGGATAAATGGTTGGACCCCCTAATGTTTGCGATGCGCGAGGTACCCCAGGCCTCAGTTGGTTTTGCACCGTTTGAGTTATTGTACAGCCGAAGGCCTCGCAGAGTGCTGGACGTTATTAAGGAAAGCTGGGAGGAGGGTCCAAGCTCCAGCAAAAATGAAATTGAGTACGTCATGGACATGCGAGCAAAACTCCACAAGGTGGGGCACTTGTCATGTGAGAATTTTCTCCGTGCCCAAGAGCGTCAGCGGCGCATGTATAACAGGGGGACCCAACTACGCAAATTCGCACCGGGAGAAAAAGTACTTGTATTGCTTCCAACCTCAAACTCCAAATTACTTGCAAAGTGGCAGGGACCCTTTGAGGTCGCACGGCAAGTGGGTGATGTCGATTATGAGGTTCGGCGCTCGGACCGACGCGGAGACACTCAGATTTACCATCTGAACCTGCTGAAGGCGTGGAAGGAGGCGGAGTCTGTTTCCATGGTGACAGTAGTGAGGGAGGAGGAGGAGTTGGGGCCGGAGATCCCGCGCTCTGGCCCGGCCCCTCGGCTGCCCTGTGATGACCAGCTCACATTGGCGCAGAGAGCGGAGGTTGCTGAGTTACAGCAGCGCTACTCTGATGTGTTCTCCTCGTGGCCCGGTCGCACGAATCTCATCCGACATCATATTGAGACCAGCCCGGTGGTTACGGTGCGGTCTCGGCCATATTGGCTTCCCGAATACAAGCACAAAGTAGTTCGGGAGGAATTAAAAACCATGCTTGAGTTGGGTGTAATAGAAGAATCCCACAGCGCGTGGTGCAGTCCCGTTGTTCTGGTTGGGAAGAGCGACGGGACTGTGCGGTTCTGTGTGGATTACCGCAGGGTGAATGAAATATCACGTTTTGACGCGTACCCAATGCCTCGGGTCGACGAGCTCCTAGATCGGCTGGGCACTGCTCAATTTTTCACAACGCTGGATTTGACCAAGGGCTACTGGCAGATTCCCTTGTCACCAGAGTCCCGAGAAAAAACGGCTTTCTCCACTCCGGAAGGTTTGTACCAATTTGTAACACTTCCGTTTGGCTTGTTCGGTGCGCCCGCCACGTTCCAGCGTCTCATGGACCGCGTGCTGAGGCCCCGCGCTGCATACGCGGCTGCCTACCTGGATGATGTCATCATCCAGAGTGGCAGCTGGGAAGAACACATGCGGCGGGTGGGGGCGGTGCTCGAGTCCCTGAGGCGGGCGGGGCTCACCGCCAACCCGGCGAAGTGCGCAGTTGGCCGGAGGGAGGTACAGTATCTGGGGTACCACTTGGGAGGGGGACAGGTGCGGCCCCAGGTAGACAAAACAGCGGCAATCGCGGCCTGTCCACCCCCCAAGACAAAAAAAGAGGTGAGGCAGTTTTTGGGACTGGTGGGCTATTACCGCCGGTTCATTCCCCGGTTCGCGGACTTGACCAGCCCACTGACTGACCTCACCCGGAAGGGTGCCCCAGAACTGGTCCAGGGGACGTAGCAGTGCCAGCGGGGGTTTGAGAAGGTAAAAACAGCACTCTGCGAGGAGCCGGTGCTGCACATGCCTAACTTTGACATCCCTTTCTGTCTGCAGGCGGACGCGACGGGCCGGGGGCTGGGGGCGGTGCTGTCCCAGCGAGTGGGGTACGTCGACCGCCCCGTGCTGTACATCAGCCGTAAACTCTCGGACCGGGAGGCAAGGTGCAGCACGGTGGAGAGGAAGTGCCTTGCCATCCGGTGGGCGGTCGGGGCCCTCCGCTACTACCTGTTAGGGCGTGCCTTCAGTCTCTGCTCGGACCACAAACCGCTCCAGTGGCTCCATCGCATGAAGGACGCCAACGCGCGGATCACCCGGTGGTATCTGGCATTACAGCCCTACAACTTCCGGGTGGTCCACAGGCCGGGTGCGCAGATGGCCGTGGCCGACTTCCTCTCTCGCCCCGCTATGGGGGGGGGGGGGGTGTGGGGGGAGTGGGTGCGGCCGGACGGCTGCCCGGCCTGAGTCTAGCAGTGGAGGCATGTGGAGAGGGGCGTGGTTCACGCGTTCCCTGCGGGCGGGGTGTGTGCAGGGGCCGGCCATGAAGCGGCAGACAGGTGAGTGGATATCTCAGCTGGAACGAGTTATCTAATCACCTGTTCCTTTTATTAGCAGCGTCGGAGACCATGAGGGGGTGGTGTGGGCTGCAGAGCACGAGAGCGACACCACGAGAGGGACGCTGAAAAGCGGAAAGAGACTTTGGGAGAAATAAAATAAAATAATTGTAACCGCTGCATCGGATGGTTGTGCCAGTTCCTGTGGTCCCAGACGAACCCGAACGTAAACATTGTTACAAACATGTTGGACAATTCCATGCTCCCAAACTTGTGGGAACAGTTTGGAGCAGGCCCCTTCCTCTTCCAACATGACTGTGCACCAGTGCACAAAGCAAGGTCCATAAAGACATGGATGACAGAGTCTGGTGTGGATGAACTTGACTGGCCAGCACAGAGTCCTGACCTGAACAAGATGGAACGCCTTTGGGATGAATTAGAAAGGAGACTGAGAGCCAGGCCTTCTCGACCAACATCAGTGTGTGACCTCACCAATGCGCTTTTGGAAGAATGGTGGACAATTCCTATAAACACACTCCGCAACCTTGTGAACAGCCTTCTCAGAAGAGTTGAAGCTGCAATAGCTGCAAAAGGTGATCATATTGAACCCTATGGGTTAGGAATGGGATGGCACTTCCAATTAATATGTGAGTCAAGGCAGGTGGCCAAATATTTTTGGCAATATAGTGTATATTAACACACAGAAAGGTACTGAAACTTGGTATTGCTGAGTACCCGTATTGGGAATTGGTCCCGTATCAAATGTGAAAGGTACCATCCCTTTGTGAGTGCATGGATCAGTCATGAGGTCATTGTGTTTGTCTGTTCAGGCAATAGCTAATAACTTCACATGCATTCCATTTTGCTCAAAGGTGGGAAAAAAAGTCCTCCAAAATAATTAAAACCTAGATGATGTTTTTATAATCACCTGCTCCGACAAAAAAGATCCAATTAGTTTCCTTGGTCTTAATGTAATATCTCAGTCAGAGGTTTTTCTTTGCTACATACAGTAATATTAACATGTTTTTTCTGCCATGTTTCTCCCACTATGATGTCAATTGTGTGGCCATGTGTGGGCAAGCAGTGAGTGCATGCGAGTTCACGGCAGCTTTCATTATGTCCGTGCATCACTAGACAATATTCTGCAGCTTGTTCTACGCCGTCATCAAAGCCTTTTTTGTGCTGCAGGTGTTGTGATGACACACCTTTCATGTGCAGATGTGGGGCCAGGTGGACGCCATGGAAACTAAACTATGTTGGAGCTGAGATATCATTTGTGATCCACAGAAATCAGAACGTACTTGATTTAGTTCCTGGAATCAGTGTTTATTATTCCATATAATAGTAGCAGTGTGTTATTAACTGTTATAGTTTTTAACTGTTGACTTATTATTCGTAAGCAGCCCTACCACTTTGTCAAAATCTCCCCAACATTGTTCCATTTGCCGGAATGCTTCTATCGCACACAATATCACACACAAGTAAACACGCTGCAGGACTGCTCGTATCGCACATGATATCACACAAAAATAAACATGCTGCAGGACTGCTTGTATCGCACTTGACATCACACACGAGTAAACATGGTGCAGGACTGCCTGTATCACACATGATATCACACAGAAGTAAACACGCTGCAGTACTGCCTATATCGCACATTTTACATGCTAACCGATATCATTAGATACTTTTTTTTGCTGATATCAGTCCAATATCAATATCTATTAAGACACCCCCTAACAACAACTGTCTGTTGTTATTACAAACCCCGTTTCCATATGAGTTGGGAAATTGTATTAGATGTAAATATAAACGGAAAACAATGATTTGCAAATCATTTTCAACCCATATTCAGTCGAATATGCTACAAAGACAACATATTTGATGTTCAAACTGATAAACATTTTTTTTTTTTACAAATAATAATTAACTTTAGAATTTGATGCCAGCAACACGTGACAAAGAAGTTGGGAAAAGTGGCAATAAATACTGATAAAGTTGAGGAATGCTCATCAAACACTTATTTGGAACATCTCACAGGTGAACAGGCAAATTGGGAACAGGTGGGTGCCATGATTGGGTATATAAGTTGATTCCATGAAATGCTCAGTCATTCACAAACAAGGATGGGGCGAGGGTCACCACTTTGTCAACAAATGCGTGAGCAAATTGTTGAACAGTTTAAGAAAAACCTTTCTCAACCAGCTGTTGCAAGGAATTTAGGGATTTCACCATCTACGGTCCGTAATATCATCAAAGGGTTCAGAGAATCTGGAGAAATCACTGCACGTAAGCAGCTAAGCCCGTGACCTTTGATCCCTCAGGCTGTACTGCATCAACAAGCGACATCAGTGTGTAAAGGATATCACCACATGGGCTCAGGAACACTTCAGAAACCCACTGTCAGTAACTACAGTTGGTCGCTACATCTGTAAGTGCAAGTTAAAACTCTCCTATGCAAGGTGAAAACCGTTTATCAACAACACCCAGAAACGCTGTCAGCTTCGCTGGTTCTGAGCTCATCTAAGATGGACTGATACAAAGTGGAAAAGTGTTCTGTGGTCTGACGAGTCCACATTTCAAATTGTTTTTTGGAAACTGTGGACATTGTGTCCTCCGGACCAAAGAGGAAAAGAACCATCTGGATTGTTATAGGCACAAAGTTGAAAAGCCAGCATCTGTGATGGTATGGGGGTGTATTAGTGCCCAAGGCATGGGTAACTTACACATCTGTGAAGACGCCATTAATGCTGAAAGGTACATGCAGGTTTTGGAGCAACATATGTTGCCATCTAAGCAACGTTACCATGGACGCCCCTGCTTATTTCAGCAAGACAATGCCAAGCCACGTGTTACATCAATGTGGCTTCATAGTAAAAGAGTGCGGGTACTAGACTGGCCTGCCTGTAGTCCAGACCTGTCTCCCATTGAAAATGTGTGGTGCATTATGTAGCCTAAAATACCACAACGGAGACCCCCGGACTGTTGAACAACTTAAGCTGTACATCAAGCAAGAATGGGAAAGAATCCTACCTGAGAAGCTTAAAAAATGTGTCTCCTCAGTTCCTAAACATTTACTGAGTGTTGTTAAAAGGCTAGGCCATGTAAACACAGTGGTGAACATGCCCTTTCCTAACTACTTTGGCACGTGTTGCAGCCATTAAATTCTAAGTTAATTATTATTTGCAACAAAAAAAAATACAGTTTATGAGTTTGAACATCAAATATCTTGTCTTTGTAGTGCATTCAATTGAATATGGGTTGAAAAGAATTTGCAAATCATTGTATTCTGTTTATATTTACATCTAACACAATTTACCAAATCATATGGAAACAGGGTTTGTAGTTCCTAATCATGTTTTTGGCTTCCCCTCTTCCCTATTACAAATCAGTCAAAATGTATGTTCTGTTTATGTTTTTTGTACTTTTGCACTGAGCGTCCAAAAAAGTTGAGAAACTATTTGCATCTTTTTTTTTATCGCACACCGTGCTATCAATTGTTTATCTACCCGGACAAAAAAATGTGCTTCCCTCTTTTATTTGGGCTGGATTTCCTCAACAAGTAAATCCAAACAAATGTAACAATTATTTTTATGTTTTCAGGCCGGTTGTCAGTTTAATACAGCCAGGCTGTTGCCATAGTTACTGTTCCATTATAGTCCGCTCCATAGTATGTTATATTGTCTAAGAAAAACAACAACAACAACAACATAAAGCAGCAGCAAGGTTACCATTACATTTTGTATCTTTTTTTCACAGATCATTCTTGACTTGAATGAAGGGAACTCTCACTGGGAATGTTTAATAGGAGGAATCAGACTCTTTGTTGACAAACTGTTGTGAACTATTGCAGAAGGTGAGAGCAACAATGCACGCCTTTTGTTTTTCCTCATTTCTATGTCATTTCACTTTCACTTTGCATCCTAATCTGTCTCCTCATGCTGAACAGACAGCCATGTGGTCTCTTCCACCTTTCACTCCTGGTTTTTAACTGTCCATTTATTGTTTTTTCCTATGAGCGTAATATGACATTGAGCAACCAATACTAATCAATATTGCTGATGGTTTATTTCTTGTTCTTGGCAGACAATTCTTTGTTGCAATAAATTCATGAGATTTGCTGAGGTGTCACCTGATACATGCAGTACATACACTTGGGGACTATGCATCATTTTATATTTTTTTATTGTGAGATTCCTCCACCCAGGGCTACGTAATATGGCTGAAAACTGTATCACCATATAAGTGTTTTATATCGGTCCATATAGATTATTATTGTTTATGACCTATGGAAAATAAGATAAATAGTTATTTCCTCTGATTTTAAACTCTCAGCTGTCAAAGCAGAAAGGATATGTCAACACAAGCATGAAAAATATTCAAACAATATAAACAAAAGTGTAAAATCACATTGAATTAACAATAATCTCTTAAAATGAAGTTGCAAATATAAGGAATGTGTAAGAAATGCTTCATTAAGTGTAAGAAAATCTGCAGATTTAGTGCAAGAAAATAATGGCTGTGTAATATTATTTTGCCCTGTTATTCCTATTTAACGATGAAAAAATATTTTTTGTTACTCAGTAAATATTATTATCATATTGGTCGATATCAATAATTATTGAATATTTGTATGACCAATGTAAAATAAGGAGCAGGAGAATAATGTTTTATTTGAATTGGAATCTTCCTCTGATTATAATCCCTCAGCTATCAAGGCAGAAAGGAAATGTCAACACTAGCATAGAAAACACTCAATGTAAACAAAATAGTAAAATCACTTTGAACACTTAACAATAATGTCTAAAAAACGGAATATGTCAAAAATGCTTCATAAAGTATAAGAAAATAGTGCAAAGTGTGAAAATGTAAACATAGAGAAACCTGAGAAGAACGACCTTCTGCATGTTTAGTTCTGGGAAATAACCGCTGTGTAACATGAATTTGCCCTGTTATTCTTATTTAACTATGAAGAAAATTTTTGTTGTTATTCAGTAAATATTATTATTATATTGGTCGATATCGATAAGTAAGGGCTTCACGGTGGCAGAGGGGTTAGTGCATCTGCCTCACAATACGAAGGTCCTGAGTAGACTTGGGTTCAATCCCGGGCTCGGGATCTTTCTGTGTGGAGTTTGCATGTTCTCCCCGTGACTGCGTGGGTTCCCTCCGGGTACTCCGGCTTCCTCCCACCTCCAAAGACATGCACCTGGGGATAGGTTGATTGGCAACACTAAATTGGCCCTAGTGTGTGGATGTGAGTGTGAATGTTGTCTGTCTATCTGTGTTGGCCCTGCGATGAGGTGGCGACTTGTCCAGGGTGTACCCCGCCTTCCGCCCGATTGTAGCTGAGATAGGCTCCAGCGCCCCCCGCGACCCCAAAGGGAATAAGCGGTAGAAAATGGATGGATGGATGGATATCGATAAGTATTGAATATGTGTATGACCTATGGAAAATAAGGAGCAGGAGAATAATATAATTTATTTGAATTGTAATCTTCCTCTGATTATAATCCCTCAGCTATCAAGGTAGAATGGAAATGTCAACACAAGCATGGAAAACAGTCAAACAATATAAAAAAAGTGTAAAATCACATTAAACACTTAATAATAATCTCTTAAAATGAAGGTGCAAAAATAAGGATAACGTAAGAAATACTTCATAAAAAGTAAGAAAATACTGCGAAAATGTAAACATATTGAAACCTGAGAAGAATGATCTTCTGCAGGTTTAGTGGTAGGAAATAACAATAGTGTGTAAAAAAAAAAAAGAGGAATATGTAAGAAATGCTTCATAAAGTGTAAGAAAATAGTGAAAAGTGTGACAATGTAAACATAGAGAAACCTGAGAAGAACCATTTTCTGCAGGTTTGGTGCCAGGAAGTTACAGCTGTGCTCTAAAGGGTGAGCGCGGCTAATGTGGTGTGGTATTAGCGGTCTTGCCTTGCATCTTTTACAGACCACATTGGTCTGACTACGGTCCCTTTGGAAAAAAATCATGCAAAGAATGAACTGCCAGACAACAAGATGGCACAGCCAAACTTGATAGTTGATACTGTTACATGATTGGCTGTTAGCGTGTCACTCCTATTGATACTTCCTGCGTTGCTCGGTTCTTGCTTCATAACTTCCACTTTCTTTCGACAAAGAAGAAGAAAAACAAATATCAGTTTTATAGAAAGCATTTTTTTATTAAAATCGACTGTCTATCACAATATATATTGATTTCCTTTTATCAACCAGCCCTGCTCCGAACCTTTACATTTTTTTTTTTCCTTCACAATTTTTAATTAATGTAAAACGTTATTTTAGACTTTTTTTTAAACCAAACCCAAGTGCATGAGTCGGACAAAAACAAATAGGAAATAAATGTTTGTTTTTTTAATTTTTCAAACAAATTTAACAAAATCAAAACTGTGTTTGTACTGATCAACATTTTCAGCATTCGATCCCAATCCAATTTTTAGGCCTCAGATCCCATATCGAGTCCCGTTTAGATACTTTGACAATAAATAACAGAACTGAAAATGTTTTTATGACAACACATTTTCACAACGCTTATTTCAGGAGGTTTAGAAATTGCTTATATTGCTGCAAATCAAATAATTAGTGGTATTGAATGCCACAAAACAAAGCAAATCCAAAGTGAATAGAGGGCAATAACTAAACAAAATCAAAAAATACTTTTAGCTCCCATTTGTTTTTTGTATACACTAAGAAAAATGAAAAAACATATTTGGATGACAAAAAAAAAATATTGCGTTAATCACCGTATACTGATGTTATTTACCGTATTTTCCGGACTATAGAGTGCACAGGTATACAAGCCCCACCCACAAAAATTTTGAAGAAAATATTTTCCATTTATTAGCCGCAACCAACTATAAGTTGCAGATATATACGTTGTGAAATGTGTTATTTACACAGAAATATTCTGTAAATGTTTATTTACATACCTTAATTGTTTCAGAACGGCAGTAAAACGGCTGATCAAACAAAACAGAAGTCATGGTCATGGACCCACTAGCTGCGAAAGCTAG
Source organism: Nerophis lumbriciformis (assembly GCF_033978685.3). Taxonomy (NCBI): domain Eukaryota; kingdom Metazoa; phylum Chordata; class Actinopteri; order Syngnathiformes; family Syngnathidae; genus Nerophis; species Nerophis lumbriciformis. The sequence goes on from NC_084571.2 coordinate 11,433,253, forward strand.
CCCTCCAATCAGCTAAACAGACTCAATAACTCCACGATGACGTTTTAGTGAATTTACTTTAAACTGAAACAATACAAAAAGAATGCCATTGTAAGTTAATAATACTAACAAAGACACTTGTAAACGTGTTAGCATATTAGCTAATCCTTAAAAACGCTAGCTTGATTACATTACGATAGCACATACAGATATGCATTAAAATAACTACTACAGACATCACACCCAGGATGCTTTAGTAAGTAAGAATTGTTTTAGTTACATTGGAAAACCTGTGATGAATGAGTGATGAATGAATATGAGTAGAAACGTTATGGACGGTTTTACTTCCGGTTTACGGTATGAAAACAAGAAGTACATTTTTCAACACCTGCAATGAGTAAATTTTTCCGTAAGATGGTGCCATAGCAGAAAAAAAAAAACACACCTCTGCTCGGGTTTAATGCAAACTTATGAGCCCGAGCAGATAAAAATCCATAAATTAGTAGCACCGTTTTAACAAGCTGTTGGGTTCCAAGTAGCGGTGTATAGTCTGGAATTTGCAATACTTAATATCGTTACAATCGATATTTGTATCCACCCGCTCACCTTTGGTTACACTCAAGAGCCTAAGCTTAGTGTCCTCTTGCTGTGCGTTGTGTAACATGTTTTCGCTATTCATCGCCATGTAGTCCTCCAGTGATAATCTACTTTTCCTACAAGTATTACTATTTGGCGCCTTTGAGGCAATAAGGGACGGCGTGGCGTAGTGGAAGAATGGCCGTGCGCGACCCGAGGGTCCCTGGTTCAATCCCCACCTAGTACCAACCTCGTCATGTCCGTTGTGTCCTGAGCAAGACACTTCACTCTTGCTCCTGATGGGTGCTGGTTAGCGCCTTGCATGGCAGCTCCCTCCATCAGTGTGTGAATGTGTGTGTGAATGGGTAAATGTGGAAGTAGTGTCAAAAGCGCTTTGAGTACCTTGAAGGTAGAAAAGCGCTATACAAGTACAACCCATTTATCAATGATAAGTAGCTTAAAAGCAGCTTCAGACTGGATGGACATTAGTTTGTCGCAGCTTGCTCTCAAACTGGAGCCGGTGTTTTCGCAAAACATGCACCCTCCTAGTAGTCAACCCACCTCCTGCATGTGTGTAACCAGCAGTTACTGTAACGCCGTTAGTTTCGGCGGTAACTAGTAATCTAACGCGTTATTTTTTTTTATTCAGTAATTTAGTTACCGTTACTACATGATGCGTTACTGCGTTATTTTACGTTACTTTTGATGTAGTATCGGCTAGAAACAGAAGCGCTGCGGTGTCGTTCTTCTGAATCTTCCTCTGTCACAAGCCGGAGAGAAGAAAAGAGGCGCGGTCTATGTGTGTGTGGGGGGAGGTGATCCGCGGTTTGATATATGAAACAAACAAAAAAAAGTTGTTGTCACGTTCAGTCCACACACAGCGTGGTCATGGCGAGCGGAGTAACGGAGGAGCTTGAACGCCAACGCCATTGAATCGGTGTGTTTATAAGTGCAGACTCGGTTGTGCAAAACGAGGGTTTTAAACACATGCTGAACGTGCTTGAACCACGTTACGACATCCCGTCGCGCACCCACTTCAGCAATAAGATTGTGCCAGATCTTTATGAGCAGGAGAAGAAAAAAGTTGTGGATGAACTATCCCGAGCATCATCTGTTGCGCTCATGACAGACGGGTGGACGTCCAGCGGAACTATACGCGCTCACTTCATCACAGCAGACTGGGAGATGAAAAGACACGCCCCCTCTACGAGAGTCACCTTGCGCAGGTGCTGACACAAGCAGTGGAGGAATGGAAGATAAAGATATCCCAGTCACATGTGATAATGCCAAAAATCAAATAATTACAGAGAATGAGGCAGGACTGGGACCACAGATAGGTGCTTTGCACATGTAGTGAATTTGGCATCACAGAAGGGAATCTCAGTCAATAGGATGGAGCGCCTCTTTGGGAGGATCAGGAAGGTTTCTTACTTCCACCCAAGCACAACAGCTGCTCATGTGCTTAAGACAAAGCAAGAAATGCTAAAGCTGCCTGCTCATCCATGATGTCCCAACGAGGTGGAACTCCACTTATGATATGTTGGAGCAGCAGGCAGCTATATACTCTGCATTGACCCACAACACCCTGAAGACAAATGTCACCCTGTCTGATGATGATGTGAGAGTGGCAGATGAGGTCCTCTAGGTGCTTAAACCCCTCAAAAGTGTTCCATCTCTACTGAGCACTGAAACTTCACCATCTGTGTCAATGATCCTGCCACTGAAAACAAGGATTCTACAATCCATGGCTCCAAGTGTGGAAGACAGCAGCATCACTCCAGATGTCAGGCTTTATTTCACTACCTATGTTTCAAGGAAGATGATGTTTCTTCTTATGTTGCACTTAAACTTGTTTTTTATTAATGGTCATTGGTCCAAGTTTAAAGAAAGGAGGAATGCCTTTTTATGTTGCACTGTTTTTCATTCATTATGTTAAAAGGAAAATAAAAATGTATGTCAAGTTGATCAACAGATTGTATTATTCTCCAGTGCAATAACAGTACTGAAATGAAGGCAAAAAGGGCATTAATGGGAGCTTTAAAAAAAAAAGAAGAAAAAAAGAAGTAACTAAATAGTTACTTTTCACAGTAACGCATTACTTTTTGGTGTAAGTAACTGAGTTAGTAACTGAGTTACTTTTGAAATAAAGTAACTAGTAACTGTAACTAGTTACTGGTTTTCAGTAACTAACCCAACACTGGTAACCAGGAACATGGAAATGTGTTTGTGTCTTTTGCAGGAATATTCTTCCAAAGCCTGAGCAACCTTGCACAAAGTTAATTGCTCGCATGGATTAAATGACACTTTCTATTCTGCTGCATTGCTATATTTTTTTATGACTTGGTGGAATCACTCCAGCCTTATTAGGATTCATTAAGGTCATATATCGCGCGCAAGGTTGCCGGTGTCACTAATTTCCGCGAGACCTTGCAGTGATCACATGAATCAAATGAAACGTGTTTATTACGCACATGAGTGGTCGCAGGGATCAGCTTTTGGATCGTTTTGAGTCTTTGTGTTTTATGTCTGTTATGAATCATGCTGGTTCTCATGAAGATCATGCATTCTTGCCAGGACTTCCTTTTCTCCTTCTTCCTTGTCGTCTAGCTATGGGGGAAAATGTGCCGCGCATGAGTGCTGCGCATGAGTGCTGCTCAGTGCGCTCTCACTGTCCAGCCCCCATTATCCCCCCGGGAAATGTTTCCCTTTTTCCCCAGTATATTCCCATTACCATATTTTAACCATCTATGCAAAAAAATCCAATTGCGCTTTAACGGAATCTTAACTGTTTTTGATAGTTAGCTGACTTTTGCTAACATGTATTTACAATTTAGAACACATACAGTATAATAAGAAAAATACAAAACAACACAAGATAATTCATCAAAAAATTTGTATTTACAACTCACATAACTAAAGACTGAACCAAATAATATTGCACGGCACACACATTTGCCATATAGGCTCGCTAACATGCTAGCGGGCTAACTATAAGCATGCTAACGTTGAACATAACAACCTTGAAAAGCATCAAATTGAAATCGGAGTACAAAAAAAGGTTTGCTTTTAGGTTACCTCATTGGCCGTAGCAGGTTTGTTTTTGGCTCCATTGTTAGCTGACTTTTGCTAACGTTTATTTACAATTTAGAACACGTACAGTATAAAAAGAAAAATACAACACAACACAAGATAATTCATCAAAAAATATGTATTTACAACTCAAATAACTAAAGACTGAACTAAATAATATTGCACGGCAAACACATTTTCAATGTAGGCCTGCAAATATGCATGCGGGCTAACTATTAGCATGCTAACATTTAGCATAACAACCTTGAAAAGCATCAAATTGAAATCGGAGTACATAAAAGGTTTGCTTTTAGGTTACCTCATTGGCCGTGGCAGGTTTGTTTTTGGCTCCACTATTAGCTGACTTTTGCTAACATGTATTTACAATTTAGAACACACACAGTATAAAAAGACAAATACAACACAACACAAGATAATTCATCAAAAAATATGTATTTACAACTCAAATAACTAAAGACTGAACTAAATAATTTTGCACGGCACACGCATTTTCCATATAGGCCTGCTAACATGCTAGCGTGCTAACTATTAGCATGCTAACGTTTAGCATAACAACCTTAAAAAGCATCAAATTGAAATCCGAGTACAAAAAAAGGTTTGCTTTTAGGTTACCTTGTTGGCTGTAGCAGGTTTGTTTTTGGCCCCATTGTTAGCTGACTTTTGCTAACGTTTATTTACAATTTAGAACACGTACAGTATAAAAAGAAAAATACAATACAACACAAGATAATTCATCAAAAATAGGTATTTACAACTCAAATAACTAAAGACTGAACCAAATAATATTGCACGGCACACACATTTGCCATATAGGCTCGCTAACATGCTAGTGGGCTAACTATTAGCATGCTAACGTTTATACAAAAAAAGGTTTGCTTTTAGGTTACCTCATTGGCCGTTTTTGGCTCCATTGTTAGCTGGCTTGTTAGTTCAGTATTCACTGTCTAGTCTTTTGTTGCGACCTAAAAAGTGTTAATACTGTAACTTTAGTGTTCAATTCCATTAATTATATCGAGTAGAATTGTCTACAAAGTGCTAAAGATGAGTATTGTTCATATTTGACCCAATTCAGTTTATTTACTTTTGTAGCACATTTCAAAACAAGTGCTGTACGAATAAAAACATTCCTGAAACTCCCAAATTTCCAGGATATTACCATTGAAATTAATGGGACATTTATCACCGATTCTGTTCATAACTTTTATGGACAGAATTTCTAGGCGCAGTCAAGGCGTTGAGGGGATCTGGTTTGGTGGCTGCAGGATTAGGTCTCTGCTTTTTGCAGATGATGTGGTCCTGATGGCTTCATCTGGCCAGGATCTTCAGCTCTCACTGGATCGGTTCGCAGCTGAGTGTGAAGCGACTGGGATGAGAATCAGCACCTCCAAGTCCGAGTCCATGGTTCTCGCCCGGAAAAGGGTGGAGTGCCATCTCCGGGTTGGGGAGGAGATCTTGCCCCAAGTGGAGGAGTTCAAGTACCTCGGAGTCTTGTTCACGAGTGGGGGAAGAGTGGATCGTGAGATCGACAGGCGGATCGGTGCGGCGTCTTCAGTAATGCGGACGCTGTATCGATCCGTTGTGGTGAAGAAGGAGCTGAGCCGGAAGGCAAAGCTCTCAATTTACCGGTCGATCTACGGTCCCATCCTCACCAATGGTCATGAGCTTTGGGTTATGACCGAAAGGACAAGATCACGGGTACAAGCGGCTGAAATGAGTTTCCTCCGCCGGGTGGCGGGGCTCTCCCTTAGAGATAGGGTGAGAAGCTCTGCCATCCGGGAGGAGCTCAAAGTAAAGCCGCTGCTCCTCCACATCGAGAGGAGCCAGATGAGGTGGTTCGAGCATCTGGTCAGGATGCCACCCGAACGCTTCCCTAGGGATGTGTTTAGGGCACGTCCCACCGGTAGGAGGCCGCGGGGAAGACCCAGGACACGTTGGGAAGACTATGTCTCCCGGCTGGCCTGGGAACGCCTCGGGGTCCCACAGGAAGAGCTGGACGAAGTGGCTGGGGAGAGGGAAGTCTGGGCTTCCCTGCTTAAGCTGCTGCCCCCGCGACCCGACCTCGGATAAGCGGAAGAAGATGGATGGATGGATGGATGGATTTATCAAAGTTCCACAACTCCCACATTTGTTATCTGATTCAAACCATCTTAATTCAAAAAATATTCATCCTGTTCAGGAACTGTGTGTTCTCCTTCAACAATCCTAAAAAAAAATTCCCGGATTTCCTAGAATTCCCAGTTTTTAGGGCCATTTTCCCCATTCAAAATTAATTATCCATTTTGCAAACTTCCACAATTCCCACATTTTTCAACCGATTCAAACCATTCCACCACCTTCAACACACATAATTCATCCTGGAAATCCACACAAAAAATGTGTCCGCAATCAAAAACTTTCCAGGAATTCCTGTTTTTTTGTAACCTTATTTCCAAACTTTTTTAGTGTGATGACTCCTTTTACATTTTTCAACCCATTTCAACCGCTCCACTGTCAAAACATTCCTCTTAGTCAGGACAAAAAAACAAGTTGGTTAAAGAACTTGAAAAATTCACGGTTTTCCCGAAATTCCGTAATACCATTTTTCAATTAAAAAACTGTTACTACTTCAACATTTCTTGACCCATTTAAACAATTCCAACCAGTTCAGCTCATTCAGGACATTCATGCTCTTAAGCGTTTTTTCCAAAAAATCGAGCATGTCCCAAATTTCCAGGAAGTTCATATTTAAATAAATGGGATCTTTTTCAAAGTTGCACAATTCCCACATTTTTAAGCGATTCAAACCATTCCTCCTTCAAAACACACAATTCATCCTGGAAATTCAAACACACATTTTTCTACGTTCAACAAATTTCCAGGAATTCCTGTTTTTGTGTAACCTTATTTCCAACCTTTTTTAGTGTGATGACTCCTTTCACATTTTTCAACCCATTTCAACTGTTGTACTGTCAAAACATTCCTCTTAGTCAGGACAAAAAAACAAGTTGGCTAAAGAACTTGAAAAATTCCCGGTTTTCCTGAAATTCCGTAATACCATTTTTCAACTAAAAAACTGTTACTACTTCAACATTTCTTGACCCATTTAAACAATTCCAACCAGTTCAGCTCATTCAGGACATTCATGCTCTTAAGCATTTTCAAAAAAATCCAGCTTGTCCAAAATTTCCAGGAAGTTCATATTTAAATGAATGGGATATTTTTCAAAGTTGCACAATTCCCACTTTTTTTAACTGATTCAAACCATTCCTCCTTCAACACACACACAATTCATCCTGGAAATTCAAACAAACATTTTTTCACGTTCAACAAATTTCCAGGAATTCCTGTTTTTTTGTAATCTTGTTTCCAATCTTTTTTAGTGCGATGACTCCTTTCGCATTTGTCAACCCATTTCAACCGTCCCACTGTCAAAACATTCCTCTTAGTCAAGACAGAAATCCAAGTTGGTTAAAGAACTTGAAAAATTCCCGGTTTTCCCGAAATTCCGTATTACCATTTTTCAATTAAAAAACTGTTACTGTTACAACTTCAACATCTCTTGACCAATTTAAACAATTCTAACCGCAACCAATTCAGCTTATTCAGGACATTCATGCTCCTAATCAATTTCAAAAAAATCCTGCTTGTCCCAAAATTGCCAAATTTTCAGGAAGTTCCCATTTAAATGAATGGGATATTTTTCCAAAATCCACAATTCCCACATTTTTTTTACCTATTCAAACCATTCCACCTTCAACACATTCCACTCATCTTGGACATTCAAACTAACTTTTTCCCAAGTTCCAAACCAAACTCCAGTTTTCCTGGAAATTCTAACTCTTCAACATTCAAACCATTCCAACATCCAAACTATTCTTACATTCATACTACATTCTGTTAGCATTTCAGTTCAACTTCAGCATTGGAGCATTCATACACAATTCCTTCAGGAATTGCCTCATCTAATGAATATTGTTTTTGATAACATCTTAGTTTTTTATTGCAACATTTAAAAATGAACCGATTATGATTATGATCTAATTGTTATATTGTGTTTGATTACATTTCCGAGTCACAATTACAGTGTACAGTTTAAGGTGTGTTGGCTACTTAGTTCAGTCTTCGTTGTTTAGTCTTTTGTTGCACCCTAAAAAGTGTTAATACTGTAACTTTAGTGCCTAAGTCCCTATTTATATCTATTACAATTATTTAATATAGATTAGTGCTAGGGATGGGTGTTGTTCACATTTGACTCGATACGCTACCAACACCTGGAACCTGGGATTCGATAATAGTACCATTTATTGGTACTTGTTTGATTATTGTTTTGAAAATTACATTTAGTTTTCATTGCAACATTTAAAAATGAGCTGATAATTACTGATGTCCAGTTGTTATCATGTTTTATTATCATCATATTATCATTTGCAAGTATGACATTAAGTTACAAGTCCCAGATGTTAGATGGCAGTAGTGTATAGGTTATGGTGTTTTTTTAATTTTTTGTTGCACCCTAAAACGTATTAATACTGTAAGTATTGTGCTTATTACGCGGCAGCTGTTTGATTGTAACCAGCATCTTGTGTATTTTTCATTAACAAATTTGGAGGTGTTAAAATCACCATGTAAAATTGTTAATGCTAATCAGTAGCATGTCAATAGAAAAGCAAATGTATATTAGCATCAAGCTAGCACATTTTTGGAAAAGTAAAGCCTTACTTTACTTAGTTTGGAGTGTTTTTTTTTTAATGCAATTCATTTTGTTTGCATAGAAATCTGCAACACTACCGAGCAGTAGTTTGGCTGAGTCAGCTCTCAGTGCTGCTGGAGTGATCCCCAGGTGCCGAAGTGGTAAGGGACCGGCCGTGACATCATACGCAAACCAGGTGCCGAGACATAGAACCGTTGGATTTTACGTAAATCAGTGCCTGGTAGGACTGTTGGAATTACCTCCAAATTCTTCAAGACAACCTAAAATCATCAGCCCGGAGGTTGGGTCTTGGGCGCAGTTGGATGTTCCCACAGGACAATGACCCCAAACACACGTCAAAAGTGGTAAAGGAATGGCTAGAATGAAGGTTTTAGAATGGCCTTCCCAAAGTCCTGACTTAAACGTGTGGACAATGCTGAAGAAACAAGTCCATGTCAGAAAACCAACACATTTAGCTGAACTGCACCAATTTTGTAAAGAGGAGTGGTCAAAAATTCAAGCAGAAGCTTGCCAGAGGCTTGTGGATGGCTACAAAAAGCGCCTTATTGCAGTGAAACTTGCCAAGGGACATTTAACCAAATATTAACATTGCTGTATGTATACTTTTGACCCAGCAGATTTGCTCGCATTTTCAGTAGACCCATAATAAATTCATAAAAGAAGCAAACTTCATGAATGTTTTGTGTGACCAACAAGTATGTGCTCCAATCACTCAAAAATAAGAGTTGTAGAAATGATTGGAAACTCAAGACAGCCATGACATTATGTTCTTTACAAGTGTATGTAAACTTTTGACCACGACTGTATATAATAATATATTTCTTAAATAAAAAAAATAATGGCATTTATTACCAGCAGACACCAAAACGCATCAATTTGTTTTAATCCTCCCCTTAAGTCATCCAGCAGCTATACAATCATAAAATGATATTGCTGAATCGACCATATGGCTAATATTTTTTATTGTTGACAGTTTATATATACTGTATAAGCTCCTTTCTCACGGCCAATTTGCACAACCTTCCTAATAAAGACGCAAAACAGCGCCCGCAGAACAGTTTCAGCCTTGATAAATCACCCTGCGTGTGATAAATACCTATGTATGCTTGGTCTGCTCCCAGGGCGTTCTGACGATCAACATATATTCCACAAGTTCATAAGGACAGACATGCTAAATGGATTGCGCTCGTTTTGCTTGCCATGGTCTGTGCACGAGTTTAGTAGATGGGCGCTGCGTGTGCTATCAAGTTTGCACATGTTTTAGTACACGCAAACCCTTAAAGATGGGGCCCTCGTGTGTGATGAACACCTTGCAGCCATCCTGGAAAACGCCAAAAGACACTCTCTGAGGAAAGCAAACCCAAAAACGAAGACGGCGACACGTGTTTAAACCAACAAGCATCAAGTATGACGAGGGTGATCCCGGGAAAAGAAGTCCCCCCTGTGGAGTTCCAGGAGGCGTGCACACGCTCAGCAGCATGCGACAAGGGGAAGGTTGTGCTGTGATGCGCACATCCATGAATGCTGCCTTCGAAATATTCCCCAATACGGACCAATGAGCACGTTGCGTTTGCATCATTGTGGTACTAAAAACTGCTTCAGGACCAAGACCTGGACCATTGTCGCCTCAACAGGTGGACTCACCTCCTCACTCCCTTATTGACACAAGAGATGTCAACTTGTGATTTCTCATTGAAGGTGTCAAAAAAAACATCTATTTCTGAGTGAGTCACAATTCTTAATCAAAATTGTATTAAACAAAACCAATTTTCTTTTAAAGCCCAACTTAGGAACTTTCAGTTTTGGTTGATTTTGGCGGCGCCAGTGGACCAAAGCGGTAGTGTTTTGCAAGATTTCATATAGCTTCATACTGCAATATTGTCACAAATATTCTGTCTCTAATGGCTATGCTGATGTGAAATAGCAGACATGACCTTGGATTGTTCTACAAACATGACGCTACTACCAAGAACGTATCAAGGCGGATGCAAGTCCGAAGCAAAGAAAGACCGGCGGGAGAGTTTTTCTGAAGGAAGTAGTGTGGGACTATCAAAGTGGTGGCTAGTTGTTGCTACCACGCAAATTTCCGAGAGTGAACATTCATCCATCCATCCATTTTCTACCGCTTATTCCCTTCAGGGTCGCGGGGGGCGCTGGAGTCTATCTCAGCTACAATCGGGCGGAAGGCGGGGTACACCCTGGACAAGTCGCCACCTCATCGCAGAGAGTGAACATTATCATTAACATTTTGATTTGAGCATCGAAAGTTACTTCCTAGTTTAGCAGGAACAGAGCCAAGGCAGCATCGGTCTGAAATTCCTCGTCTTTGAGATCACACCAGTGAGTGAAAGTCGGGGCAATGTTGAACCTTCACTGTTCTTTTATCCCGGTAGGCTCCATTTTTCCAATTATGTCTCGCCGGACAAAACTTTTTGTTTCTTTGGTTATTTTGCAGCTTCACAGCAGTAATTGTACGGAGGTGTTCTACTTCCTCTTCTTCTTTTTTTCTTCTTCTTCCACTTCTTCATCTTCCTATTTTACTTCTTCTTCATCTTCAACTTCTTCTTTTTCCACTTCTTCTTCTTCTTTTTACATTTCTTCTTCTTCTTTTTACATTTCTTCTTCTTTTTCTTCTTCATATTCTTCTTTTTCTTCTTCCTCTTCTTTTTTTCTTCTTCTTCCTCTTTTTCTTCTTTACCTTCTTCTTCCTCTTCTGTCTTTTCTTGATTAAATGTCGCCAAAAATCATGTTGTTCCAAAGTTGTACTTGTGTTGTACAAACCCCGTTTCCATATGAGTTGGGAAATTGTGTTAGATGTAAATATAAACGGAAAACAATGATGTGCAAATTATTTTCAACCCATATGCAGTTGAATATGCTACAAAGACAACATATTTGATGTCCAAACTGATAAACGTTTTTTTTTTGCAAATAATCATTAACTTTAGAATTTGATGCCAGCAACACGTGACAAAGAAGCTGGGAAAGGTGGCAATAAATACTGATAAAGTCGAGGAAAGCTCATCAAACACTTATTTGGAACATCCCACAGGTAAACAGGCAAATTGGGAACAGGTGGGTGCCATCATTGGGTATAAAAGTAGATTCCATGAAATGCTCAGTCATTCACAAAAAAGGATGGGGCGAGGGTCACCACTTTGTCAACAAATGCGTGAGCAAATTGTTGAACAGTTTAAGAAAAACATTTCTCAACCAGCTATTGCAAGGAATTTAGGGATTTCACCATCTATGGTCCGTTATATCATCAAAGGGTTCAGAGAATCTGGAGAAATCACTGCACGTAAGCAGCTAAGCCTGTGATCTTCGATTCCTCAGGCTGTACTGCATCAACAAGCGACATCAGTGTGTAAAGGATATCACCACATGGGCTCAGGAACACTTCAGAAACCCACTGTCAGTAACTACAGTTGGTCGCTACATTTGTAAGTGCAAGTTAAAACTCTCCTATGCAAGGCGAAAACCGTTTATCAACAACACCCAGAAAAGCCGTCGGCTTCGCTGGGCCTGAGCTCATCTAAGATGGACTGATACAAAGTGGAAAAGTGTTCTGTGGTCTGACGAGTCCATATTTCAAATTGTTTTTGGAAACTGTGGACGTCGTGTCCTCCGGACCAAAGAGGAAAAGAACCATCCGGATTGTTATAGGCGCAAAGTTCAAAAGCCAACATCTGTGATTGTATGGGGGTGTATTAGTGCCTAAGACATGGGTAACTGTGAATTAATGCTGAAAGGTACTTTCAGGTTTTGGAGCAACATATGTTGCCATCCAAGCAACGTTACCATGGACGCCCCTGCTTATTTCAGCAAGACAATGCCAAGCCACGTGTTACATCAACGTGGCTTCATAGTAAAAGAGTGCGGGTACTAGACTGGCCTGCCTGTAGTCCAGATCTGTCTCCCATTGAAAATGTGTGGCGCATTATGAAGCCTAAAATACCACAACAGAGACCCACGGACTGTTGAAAAACTTAAGCTGTACATCAAGCAAGAATGGGAAAGAATTCCACCTGAGAAGCTTGAAAATGTGTCTCCTCAGTTAAGAAAGGTTAACCGAGTGTTGTTAAAAGGAAAGGCCATGTAACACAGTGCAGCCATGAAATTCGAAGTGAATTATTATTTGCAAAAAAAAAATAAAGTTTATGAGTTTGAACATCAAATATCTTGTCTTTGTAGTGCATTCAATAGAATGTGGGTTGAAAAGGATTTGCAAATCATTGTATTCCGTTTATATTTACATCCAACACAATTTCCCAACTCATATAGAAACGGGGTTTGTAGAATATTGGTTGGGAAATGACCAAAACTCAATGGTCAAATCAATGTCAGAAGCCAACATCGATTAAATGTCATAAAAAGCATGTTGTTTTAACGTTATATTTGTGTTGTAGAATAATGTTTGGGAAATGACCAAATTTCAATGGTCAAATCAACGTTACAACCTTATATTGATGTAATGTGTTCAAAAAGCATGTTGTTTCAACGTTGCATTTGTGTTGTACAATATTTTTTGAGAAATTACCAAAATTCAATGGTCAAATCAACATCAGGACACAACATGGATTAAACGTCGTCAAAAAGCATATTGTTTCAACGTTGTATTTGTGTTGAAGAATATTGGTTGTGTCGGAGGCAGATATTTACATATATCCGTATTTAAGTGTTACTTCTTTGATTTCATAATCATATTACAAAACAGCTAGTGTTTTTTCTTCCAATTGTGGTCTTTTGGTTGTCTGCAAATACTGTGTGCTAACCTTGGGTATGGAATGTAAGAAAGAGAGATACTCCTTCTTCTTATCTATTCTTCTGTCCAGATGCGGAGGACAATGGGCATGTGTTTAGGCTGGAAAGACAAGACAACGAGGGTGGGAGGGAGAGAGACTTTATAAAAGAGAAGGTTTCCATTTTTTAGGGCAGACCATCTTAGCTGCGTGATTGAATGTTCTATGCTGGACTGGTCTCATTTATATTTACAAAGCTTTGCAAATATATACAAAATACCTATTCTGTCTCTGGTGGTTGTTTTACTCAGCTTTAAGTGTCGTAAAGAGCTTGGGAGCGACGACCAGAAACTTGAATTCCCTGGGAGGAACAACTGGTCCGAACGCAACAGTTGGGAAATGACTAAAATTCAATGGTCAAATCAACATCAGAACCCAACATTGATTAAACATCATCAAAAAGCATTTTTTCTCAATGTTATGTTTGAGTTACTCAACGTTGGACCTAATTCAACAAGTTCTCAACGTTGTTTCAATGTCTTGTGCCTGCTGGGAAGGGACAACAGTGGGTAGAATAAATCCCCGTTAACGAAAGCAGGTAGTTACAATATGATTTCCCGCCCCCCTCATCCCTGCGGCGCCCCCTCGAGAATTCCGCCTTGGGCAAACTTCATCTAAAATGGCTTCCGCTCGAGGAGTGCCTGCAGAGAGATGGGCTCTCCGTTTATTCATTATTGATTCACCTGAGTGCGTGGCGAGTCGAGGGGGATACGGAAAGTGAAAGACACATAAGACCAACTTAGCGGGACAAAAGTGTGACGGTAGGAAACTAAGTGGAGTCAACTTTCAGCGACTGAGGCTGCCACGGCTGCACCGGTGAGGTTTGAGGTTCTGGGGGGGCAAGGTGGTCTTCCTGTAACAACCTGCTTCCTGGGAGTTGTCGTGTCACCGTGTCGCCTCCCGCCTGAATTGTTCTCGCTATTGCTGTACTGAGTCCACCATGGAGCTCAAACCCTCCAGGGATCACATCGCAGTCTTGTCAGGACACACCAGGTCAGGCAGCTGAGGCCAGAAAGCTGTGTTGACTAAACATTTTCGACCTGGTTCCCCCTGACTAAAATAGGACGATAACGAGTCAAAACTAATGCACGTTGGCGATAACAATGACGGAATTACTTCACAATTTAATCGACGAATAAGAACCGGATGAAAATAATTGACAGAGACGAAATCCAATCATATTTATATTCGTCTTCAGGGATCCAGTCAGAACTACAACTACGAAGACACGGTGTTTGGATGTTTAAGTTAAAGTTAAAGTACCAATGATTGTCACACACACACTAGGTGTGGTGAAGTTTGTCCTCTGCATTTGACCCATCACCCTTGATCACCCCCTGGGAGGTGAGAGGAGCAGTGAGCAGCAGCGGTGGCCGCGCCCGGGAATCATTTTAGTGATTTAACCCCCAATTCCAACCCTTGATGCTTAGTGCCAAGCAGGGAGGTAATGGGTCCCATTTTTATAGTCTTTGGAGTATATTGAACTCACGACCTACCAATCTCAGGGCGGACACTCTATCCCTAAGGCCACTGAGTAGGTTGGACCGGGAAACAAGACTGTATTGTAGGAATGTAACAATAGGCGTAACAAAGGGTCCCTTTCGGTTCGGGACTCTTTGGGTCGGAGCGACAATGGGTGGCACTTTCATGACTTCTGCCGTGCTTTTTTGTGAACTTCTGGATCTTCCTCCCGGGAGCCTTTTGGCCATGGAGACAGGCTGCTGGGTCTCTGCCACACCAGAGTCCGTTTGGAGAGACCGGAGGAGATGCGGATGAAGAGACAGGACTACGGAGCTGGCGCTGAGCGGCGGGACGGACAAGCTTCACAGTGTCTTGGCTCAATGAACAGGTATCGGACACGTCGGTCTCCTTGGACGTATCCTCGCTCATCCATGCGGACTGGACACTGGCCGAGAGTTGGTGGGCGGCCGAGGGTGGAGTCGGCTCTCTTCTTTGCTTTGTTGGGTTTGCTCCGATCGTTGGCCATGCTCCCCCCACAGCAGACGATGGCATGGAACACCGCAGAGGCCACCACAGTGTACATGTTTTTGTTGTTGTTGTTTTACCTTTGTGGCTATGTGTAGAAGTGACTGGTTGCATCAGCTCTGCTCTTTTAATGTCTTTAATGTCCTTTGTGTTCTTTGATGTTTCCCTTTACAGTCTAAACTTGTATAAAGACATTACTTGTCTGAGCAACGAAACTATTCAGTTTTGCACATTGAACCTACAAGTTAAGCTCTCTCAGCACGGAATTATGACGATCCGTCTTTCCTCAGAGGAAGAGGGTGACAGAAGTGTGTTTATGGTGCGTTCAAGTACCGCCGAACAGAGTAGGACAGACACAATGCCCGCCAGAAGTGATACATAATTAGAATATACTTTACTTGCTACGCACTTTTCACTTAAATAAATCTTAAAGTGCTACAGTACAAACCAATATTTACGGTCCAACAATAAAATATTAGCTATTAAAACAGACAAAACACTAAGACAGTGAAACATAACAAGCACAAGAAAGGCAAAATAGTGTCTATTTTAGTTATGTTTTAAAAGCTTTTTGAGCACATTCCACATTAATAATGATAACCGTGAAAATTGTAGTCACAAAAACCGTGATATGAAATGATCATATCCTTACATCTGTATTGTTACACATATTGTTACAATATGTCTTCTACCGTGCAAAAAGACAACGTTGTATTTTCTCTGCTACTAACACAACCAACTTGAAGCATCTTCTGCAGGCTAATCATCAGGAAATCTACAAAACAGTAAGTAGGCCTTCAATAATTTTTCAAATTGACTCATACTGTACTGAATTACTGTTACAATTAAAGACAGGAGAGAAAGAGCAAGACTGCTTACTCCACCACTACTTTTGTACTACCTATAGGCAAGCTTGCCAGCCAATCTACAATAAAAGTAGTTTCTTCATGTGACCATTTTAGTCATGTACTAGTGAACATTTAAAAAAAAAAAAAAAAAGCAACATTCTGCTAAAACGATAGTGTGAAACGTACTTATTGAAATATTCATGAAGTACAGGTCTTGTTGAGTATTAAGTGCTTTCAAGGCGCAAAGATGCGTTGTCTGTTATACTTTATATTTTTGTCGACTAAATTTACTGTCATTTTTTAGATGTTGAGGAATTTCGTCAACTTAAGCTGGACTGTTTATTCATCCATCTATTTTCTACCGTGTAATCCCTTCGGAGTCGCGGGGGGCGCTGGAGCCTATCTCAGCTACAATTAGGCGGAAGGCGGTGTACACCCTGGACAAGTCGCCACCTCATCGCAGGGCACTGTTTATTCAAAGGACTACAATAAATGTTCGTCAAAAGACTAAAACTAAATTAAAAACAGCTGTCAAAATTAACACTGCTAGAAAGTGGCTTTTTTTAACAATTACCGTATTTTCCGGACCATAAGGGCACTGCCGATGAATGGTCTCTGTCAGAGACCATATATATCAGTGACGTGCAGTCACTAGAGGCAGGTGAGGCCTCTAGTCTACTACTAAAAAGAAAAAAAATGTAAAAAGAAAAAAAAAATCAAATTGTTATATGTATCCAGTGATTATACTAAAAAGTTATTTTCCATTTAACATCACCAGTTTTAGATTATTTTTATTCAAAATCGCTGAATTTTCACATTTGCCGTTCAAATACTGAGAAGAGACGGTGCGGTGAACAGCAGCCAGTTGAGGCACGTCACTCAGTGCCTCAACATGGATTCCGGACTCGGCTAACTGCTGGCCTGCTGTGCAGTGAGACCGTATTGCTATATGAATTATATTATACATTTCCATAGTTTAGTTAGCTGAGGTATATAATGTACAGTGTATTTTGTCAACAACTGTATGTGTGTAACATATTTCTTGTGCTGAGCGATCATAAAACTGCTGCAAAAGACGCACTGGCTGAGACTCCAGTAATCCTGCCTCCTGCACCCCCGCCGTAGAATTGTTATATCAACTAAAGCCCACACTTAAACTTTCCACGTGCAAGATTGAATCTATTTAAAAAAGTTATTTCATAAGACTGCGATGAGGTGGCGACTCCAGGGTGTACCCCGCCTTCCGCCCAATTGTAGCTGAGATAGGCTCCAGCGCTCCCCGCGACCCCAAAAGGGAATAAGCGGTAGAAAATGGATGGATGGATATTTCATAAGAAGCCAAAAAGTGCAAAAACAATAATGTTCATGTTGGAGGAGTTGTGAATGACTGCAGGGCCACAACATTAGGTACACCTACACACTGCAGGTGTACCTAATTCACAACTCCTCCAACACGAACATTATTGTTTTTGCACTTTTTGGCTTCTTATTAAATAACTTTTGTAACCTATTTTCATGGGCTTTCCTCTTTGTGATGTTAAGTTCCTGTTATGCGCTGTTATACAGTATATGCCTTGAGCTCTTATTTTGAAGGCGCTAAGAGCGGAAGTGATGACACGTTGCGGAGGTTTTTGAAAGAAGGTAAATAAAGTGGTTCTTGTGTAAACTGGAGCATCCGTGTTTGTTATTTTGTAGTTTCATAGAGTATAGATGACATTTATAAACCCTCGGTTACACTTGTTTAAATAGATTCAATCTTGCACGTGGAAAGATTAAGTGAGGGCTTTAGTTGCGGCACATGGACTTAATTTATAAGTAAAGGTAAGACCATAATAACGTTTTTTTTTATTAAATGTGCTTTTTTGTGTGCTACAGTTTGTATGTGTAAAGTTAAAGTTAAGTTAAAATACCAATGATTGTCACACACACACTAGGTGTAATGAAATTTGTCCTCTGCATTTGACCCATCCCCTTGTTCACCCCCTGGGAGGTGAGGGGAGCAGTGGGCAGCAGCGGCGCCGCGCCCGGGAATCATTTTTGGTGATTTAACCCCCAATTCCAACCCTTGATGCTGAGTGCCAAGCAGGGAAGAATGCTGGTATGAGCTTTTAAACATAACCCGTTAACTGCTGCCAATCAAATGGTGAATAAGATACTCTTTAGGGTTCATATGTTTGTAAATCTGACTGTGATGAAGTCAGTGCCTCACCAGCCATCAACCTCACCGCATGTCACTGATATATATATATATATATATATATATATATATATATATATATATATATATATATATATATATATATATATATATATATATATATATATATACAAACCCTGTTTCCATATGAGTTGGGAAATTGTGTTAGATGTAAATATAAACGGAATACAATGATTTGCAAATCCTTTTCAACCCATATTCAATTGAATGCACTACAAAGACAAGATATTTGATGTTCAAACTCATAAACTTTATTTTTTTTTTGCAAATAATAATTAACTTCGGATTTAATGGCTGCAACACGTGCCAAAGTAGTTGGGAAAGGGCATGTTCACCACTGTGTTACATCACCTTTTCTCAGTAAACGTTTGGGAACTGAGGAGACACATTTTTTAAGCTTCTCAGATGGAATTATTTCCCATTCTTGCTTGATGTACAGCTTAAGTTGTTCAACAGTCCGGGGGTTTCCGTTGTGGTATTTTAGGCTTCATAATGCGCCACACATTTTCAATGTCAGACAGGTCTGGACTACAGGCAGGCCAGTCTAGTACCTGCACTCTTTTACTATGAAGCCACGTTGATGTAACACGTGGCTTGGCATTGTTTTGCTGAAATAAGCAGGGGCGTCCATGATAACGTTGCTTGGATGGCAACATATGTTGCTCCAAAACCTGTATGTGCCTTTCAGCATTAATGGCGCCTTCACAGATGTGTAAGTTACCCCTGTCTTGGGCACTAATACACCCCCATACCATCACAGATGCTGGCTTTTCAACTTTGCACCTATAACAATCCGGATGGTTCTTTTCCTCTTTGGTCCGGAGGACACGACGTCCACAGTTTCCAAAAACAATTTGAAATGTGGACTCGTCAGACCACAGAAAGTGTTTCCACTTTTTATCAGTCCATCTTAGATGAGCTCAGGAACCGCGAGCCCACCGGCGTTTCTGGGTGTTGTTGATAAACGGTTTTCGCCTTGCATAGGAGAGTTTTATTTTGCACTTACAGATGTAGTGATCAACTGTAGTTACTGACAGTGGGTTTCTGAAGAGTTCCTGAGCCCATGTGGTGATATCCTTTACACACTGCTGTCACTTGTTGATGCAGTACAACCTGAGGGATCGAAGGTCACGGGCTTAGCTGCTTACGTGCAGTGATTTCTCCAGATTCTCTGAACCCGTTGATGATATTACGGACCATTGATGGTGAAATCCCTAAATTCCTTGCAATAGCTGGTTGAGAAATGTTTTTCTTAAACTGTTCAACAATTTGCTCACGCATTTGTTGACAAAGTGGTGACCCTCGCCCCATCCTTGTTTGTGAATGACTGAGCATTTCATGGAATCTACTTTTATACCCAATCATGGCACCCACCTGTTCCCAATGTGCCTGTTCACCCGTGGGATGTTCCAAATACGTGTTTGATGAGCATTCCTCAACTTTATCAGTATTTATTGCCACCTTTCCCAACTTCTTTGTCACGTGTTGCTGGCATCAAATTCTAAAGTTAATGATTATCCATCCATCCATTTTCTACCGCTTATTCCCTTTTGGGGTCGCGGGGGGCGCTGGAGCCTATCTCAGCTACAACCGGGCGGAAGGCGGGGTACACCCTAGTCCGTGGAATGTGGGCTCCGTCTAGCGGCACGCCAAATATTCACTTAACTATATCTTCAAACACAGTGTTACTGTTCAAACTGTGTAATGTTACAGATATTAAAAATACTCAGTGGACTTGTTTAATAAAACCTCTATTTAGCCAAGTGTTTTCTGAGGTGGTACTTGGTTAAATAAATAAAAAAAGTCGAGAAGCGTTGTTCTAGACAAATAATTTAATGTAGTTGTTGCATGTAAATATGATTATTTGGCTAAGTTTTTTCTGCAAAGGGAGACTAAAATGATATGTATAAATATATATATATATATATATATATATATATATATATATATATATATATATATATATTTTTTTTTTTTTTTTTTTTTTTTTTTTTTTTTAATAAGCCTATGGTGTGTGTCTATATATTTAATATATGGGGGCTAATTTAGTATTGTGTCAAATGTGTATTCTTGTATATTTAGTAACTGCTTAGTTGTTTTACCTGAACTTGATTGGAATGTGAGTCTTGACAAGACTGCAGAGGAGAACCTTTTAATATTTGTTGATATTTAGCATCCCCCAGTGGAAATCCAAGTGTGTTGCAGCTGGAGAAAAAGCTGGCAATAAGGGACTTCTTGCTCCCCTTCAGAGAGAATATATCAGTGACGTGCGGTGAGGTTGATGGCTGGTGAGGCACTGACTTCATCACAGTCAGATTTACAAACATATGAACCCTAAAGAGTATCTTATTCACCATTTGATTGGCAGCAGTTAACGGGTTATGTTTAAAAGCTCATACCAGCATTCTTCCCTGCTTGGCACTCAGCATCAAGGGTTGGAATTGGGGGTTATTAAATCACCAAAAATTATTCCCGGGCGCGGCGCCGCTGCTGCCCACTGCTCCCCTCACCTCCCAGGAGGTTATCAAGGGGATGGGTCAAATGCAGAGGACACATTTCATTACACCTAGTGTGTGTGTGACAATCATTGGTACTTTAACTTAACCTTTACTTTACACATACAAACTGTAGCACACAAAAAAGCACATTTAATTAAAAAAAACGTTATTATGGTCTTACCTTTACTTATAAAATAAGTCCACGAGCCGCTGTTGTGCTGGATTAATGCACCTCCTGACGAGAGTGTTATATCAACTAAAGCCCTCACTTAAACTTTCCACGTACAAGATTGAATCTATTTAAAAAAGTGTAACCGAGGGTTTATAAATGTCGCCTATACTGTATGAAACTACAAAATAACATGTTTTTGCACTTTTTGGCTTCTTATGAAATAACTTTTTTAAATAGATTCAAACTTGCACGTGGAAAGTTTAAGTGTGGGCTTTAGTTGATATAACACTCCCGTCAGGGGTTGCCGTGCATTCTACGGCGGGGGTGCAGGAGGCGAGCCTCAGCCAGTGCGTCTTTTGCAGCCGTTTTATGATCGCTCAGCACAAGAAATACGTTACACACATACAGTTGTTGACAAAATACACTGTACATTATATACCTCAGCTAACTAAACTATGGAAATGTATAATATAGTTCATATAGCAATACGGTCTCACTGCACAGCAGGCCAGCAGTTAGCCGAGTCTGCAATCCATGGTGAGGCACAACGCAGTGACGTGCCTCAACTGGCTGCTGTTCACCGCACCATCTCTTCTCAGTATTTGAACGGCAAATGTGAAAATTCAGTGATTTTAAATAAAAAATAATCTATAACGGGTGATGTTAAATGGAAAATAACTGTATAGTATAATCACTGGATACATATAACAATTTAATAAAAAAAAAAAAAAGTTTAAATTTTTTTTCTTTCCATGATGGCAGGTGAGGCCCCACCTGCCTCTAGTGACTGCACGCCACTGGAATATATATACCGTATAATCGGAGCAGTATGGTTTTTGTCCTGGTCGTGGAACTGTGGACCACCTCTATACTCTGGGCAGGATCCCTGAGGGTTCATGGGAGTTTGCCCAACCAGTCTACATGTGTTTTGTGGACTTTGAGAAGGCATTCGACCGTGTCCCTCGGGGTGCTCAGAGAGTATGGGGTATTGGACCACCTGATTGTGGCAGTCCGTCCCTGTATGATCAGTGTCAGCTTGGTCCACATTGGACCCGTTTCCAGTGAGGGTTGGACTCCACTAGGACCGCCATTTGTCACCGATCCTGTTGACAACTTTTATGGACTGAATGTTGAGGCACAGTCAGGGCGTTGTCGGGATCCGGTTTGGTGGATTTGATCTCTGCTTTGCGCGGATGACGTGGTCCTGATGGCTTCATCTGGCCGGGATCTTCAGCGCTCACTGGATCGGTTCGCAGACTGGGATGAGAATCAGCACCTCCAAGTCTGAGTGTATGGTTCTCCAAAGATTGAAGTGCCACCTTCGGGTTGGAGGACTTCAAGTACGTCAGGGTCATTTTCACGAGTGAGGGAAGATCAACAGGTGGATCGGTGCGGCGTCTGCAGTGATGCGGACCCTGTATCGGTCTGTCGTGGTGAAGGAGCTCAGGCTAATCTCTTAATTTACCCGTTGATCTACGACCTATGGTCATGAATTTGGGGTAAGGACCGAAATGACAAGATCACAGGTACAAGCGGCCTCGCCACCTCTCGAGCTCTACCTTCACACCGAGAGGAGCCAGGTGAGTTGGTTTGGGCATCTGGTCAGACTGCCCCTGAACGCCTCCACTCGGTAGACCACAGAGAAGACCCAGGACACGGTGGAGAGACTGTCTCGCAGATGGCCAGGGAACGCCTCGGAAGAGCTTCAAGTGTGGCCTTAAAACCAATGAGGTGGTAAACACGAGCCACAAAGACAAAGCATCAGTCCGAAGACTTTATTTGTAACCACACAAATTTGCAAGGACACAATCATTGAAGACTTGAGTGCATATTTGCAACCATTCAATCTTGCAAGATGTGTCATTTGTTTCCAAATGAATAGAAAAGTGTGCGCTTGAGCAACTTAATTAACCCTTTTTTCAAATCCACGGACAAGATCTTGTTCATGGTGAACAATTCAAATGACTATGACAGCAAGTGGCACAACATTCACATCTCCAACACAACGTCATGCATTTTAGGAGCAACTTCAAAGCAGACTTATTTTGTTCCCCCAACGTTCACATTTAAAGACGCAGAGGTCCTTAAAAGTGTTTGCTAGGACTGAATCCAAAGTCAAATATGTGCCAATGGAGCTGCTTGGTTGCCATGGTGACATGTCATCTCACTCCCACACCTGGACCAGCACAGACACGATTTTGGCCACTACCACCAGTAGGACCGAGGCGCCGGCCTGGCCGGGTGCACCGGACTTGGGTAAGGCGTCGTTGCACTTCTCGGTGCCGCAGCACAGCCGGAACTTCTCTTTAGCATCAGTATCGGTATCAGTATCAGTAATAACGGGTGCATGCAGCGGCTTTCGCGCAGCCCTTGAGATGACACCTGCGGTCGCTAGTATCGCCACAAAGGTTGGTATCAGTATCGGATTGATATCGATATGATTTTTCACAAATATGTTTTTGTTGTGTTATTCTGTTTTATTGCCACATTATAATCACAATGAAGACAAAATCACTGAAAAAAGGATCCAAAAAAATAAATAAATAGAAATTGTAAAATATCAATTAATAAATGTAACAAATATTAACCCTACCAGACTCACCTGTGCAGGTATATAATAATGGCAGTGATTCATTTGGAAATTAATATATATATATCTTTTTTTAATAAAGCCAAGCATAGAAGAGCCTGGACAAGCTGGTCACGTGTCAGCCAATCATCATTGATGTTTACATGATGCAATCATAATTAACATATCACATTTTAGTTGCAGCTGCACGCGCAGCATTTCTCCCACGTCTCCTGAGAGGAAACCTGCTGCTGATGATTGTGTGCAATCATATCATGCTCCACTTATATGGCGTTCTCTCGTCGTGACGTGGGATCACTCTCGTCCGATCCAGGTCACGGTACATTTCGGATCGTCCACGTCCGGTTACGTATCAGAGAGTCGGGTCTTGGTACACCCGCGTGGAATTGCGTCTCAGAGCATCCGAGTCACGCCGCGTGTCAGAACGTCCACGTAAAGTCACGCTTCAGAGCGCCTGCGTGAAGTCGCGTGTCTGAAAGTCGCGTGTCTGAAAGTCGCGCGTCGGAGCGTCCACATGAAGTCGCGTCTCAGAGCGCCCGCGTTGAGTTAGAAGGCGTTGCTATGGTGACGCGATGTCTTTGTTGTTATGTCTAAACATTCCAACCTTTTATTTATTGATGACAACAATGTTGCAATTGAATGATTTAAAAATGTAATATTATTCAATAATGCAACAAATATTACATGATCACACTTTCAACCGTTTTCTCTGTCAAAATAAAAATAAATACTTAAATATGTGCTAGATTTATGATTTCAAGGAAATATTCATCAAATTGTAAAAATGACATTAAATAAAACTTAAGTGTTTTTTAAAGAATATTATGTCAGTTTTGTAAATGTATGTAAATAGAAACACTTGTTTTGTTTTTTTACTTAAAAAAACGTTTTAATTAATTAATTTAAAAAAAAACATTGTTTTTCCATTTCCAGTAATATGTTGGAAAAATTAAATTTACAGTACAATTCTGTTGACTAACAGTGGTACTGGTATTCCAGGGTGTCAAACTCCTTTTCTCTGAGGGCCACATGGCAGTTATGGCCGCCCTCAGAGGGCCGCTTGAAACAGCCAAACTTTTATGAATTTGCCTCTGCATGTGATGATTATATTTATTTTTCACCTACACTGTAAACAATCTGTAGACTTGACAGTAAAAAAAAAAGTAAAGTCAGTCAGCAGAATTGTACTGTAAAATATTGTTTTGACAACCTATGACTTTATGGACCCTTCAAAGTTTACTAAAATATGATCATATTATTTGATGTGAATCACAAGTGAACTATTTATGACAATATTTATTATTCATTGATTGGAATGTGACACATTGAGAAGAGAAAGTAAACAAAAGTATTAGTACATGTCAAATACAAGGACTTAAAAACACAATTGCTTAGAAAAAAAAAAAAGTTAATTTATGAGCGTAGTTTTTGTGTTTTATGAAAAAATGAGTTGAAGTGAAGTCCAATATTAGAATAGTTGAGACATGAAAAGAGAAGTAGTCATTAAGTCCAGGCTGCAAAGAATGTTTACTTTACACAACTTCATGATTTCAAGTGCTATAAACTGCCTTTATTCATGCTTCTTATTGATGTGATTTAGTTTGACTCCCACTCAAATCACTTATTTCCACTCCAATCAAGCTGATTGTGTTACGGCGCACGCGCAGTCTACTTCTCCCTCCTCTGCGGGAGCACTTGGAGGAGCCGTTGACAGCGCGTTCGGACACGCCCCTGCTCGCGTTGAGCGCAGCACGCCCACGCAGCACGCCCACGCAGCACGCCCACGCAGCGACAAGCCTGC
Organism: Nerophis lumbriciformis; assembly: GCF_033978685.3. Taxonomy (NCBI): domain Eukaryota; kingdom Metazoa; phylum Chordata; class Actinopteri; order Syngnathiformes; family Syngnathidae; genus Nerophis; species Nerophis lumbriciformis. Next base: position 11,458,503 of record NC_084571.2, read on the forward strand.
ACACCTGCGACTGATGAGGGCGAGATCAATAAAGGACCAGTGGACCCAAGGATCGTCGCGGGAACTTAGTTTTCTCATGGTGTACCTACCCTCCGTCGTCTGTAAAGTGAACTGTGCGTCTCACTTTCGCCTGCATCTCCCTCTGGACTCTGACTGCCTCCTTCGTTCCTAGACCTTTCTCTCGCCCCTGGATTCTGACGCCTCACTCTCGCCCCGGATCATCTGCCTGCCTCTTGGACCCCTTTTGCCTTGCCCTCTTTGGACTTGTCTGCTCCCTCATCCTACAGAACGGTAATACACAACAGCTAACTACACACATAGTCTAACACCACTCACTCTAGGGTTTTGTCACACACTCCATTTCATTAGTTTAGTTTATATTACTATTGTTTGTTATTATTATATATATTGAATATACAATATATTTATATATATAATAAATAATTGTACATACTGCCCCCTGGTGTCTGAGCCGTCATCTCCCCTTTAGTCTAAACACAACAGATTGATTAGATAACAGCATACAAATATGAAGTCAGCACATTTTCAGTAGTTATGTCAACTTCAACTCTTCCTTTATTGCCTTCAACTTTGTGCTTTGAAACCCAGTCCTGTACTAAATGTACTAAACTCTGTACTCAACTACAATTTATACACCGATATCAACAGAAAACATGCAATCTTTACACCAGGGGAGCCCAAAGTGGAGCAAGAGGGCTAAAAGTGGCCAACTAAATGTTTGCTTTTGCCCAAATTGAATCCATATCCATAAGGACCTCCTTCAAGCACACACAATCATTAACGGCATGTCCGCATGCTAACTATATATATATATATATATATATATATATATATATATATATATATATATATATATATATATATATATACTGCTATGGACTACACTCTTCACTTATGGTGCTGCTGCATTGGCACCTTTTCACTTCTTTTTTTAAATTTTTAAATTTATTTTTTTTAATTTTTTTTTATTTATTTATTTTTTTTGTGTCCTGTCCAGCTTCTCAGGCAAATCATATAGTTGATGTAGATGCCCATGTCGGCTGTTCAGATTTACTTTACAAAAGAGAAGTGTAGGATACTTCTCTTGTTGCCTTATTTGTATTTGACTTTATTAAATGTATTTATATTATCATTTAGTGCAGCCGGGCCGGAGCAGGAGGGGATAGAAAGAGAAAAAAAAGAAGACAGAGGGGGAAATTGTGGGGACAAGAGGGGGATTAGACAGAGAGACGAAAACAACAAAAGCGAAAAATAAAAAATAATACAGAAATGACAATGAGCATTATTACACTACAAATGGATCAATACAAATACCAATAGAAATAGCGCTATTGATAATGAACAATACCAATAATTTACCTTTATTATCAACAATACAGTTGTTTAAATGCAACAATACATATACGTAATGATAACTTGAGATACAAAAGAATGCAGAAAAACCTTTTCACTTTGGCCCTCGGAGGCAAACAGTTGGGGCTCCTCCTGCTTTACACACCATTCAGATGCAACTGGCATCAACACACACTCCAGATGATGTTTAGATGAGTGCTTCTCCCACTTTTTTCACCAAGTACTACCTCAGAAAACACCTTGCTCTCCAAGTACCACCATAGTGACATACATTATAGTACAGTAGCATAATAGGCCTAAGTATTCATTAAATACCACCATAGTAACATACATTATAGTACAGTAGTGTAGTAGGCCTAAGTATTCATTAAGTACCACCATAGTGACATACATTATAGTACAGTAGTGTAGCAGGCCTAAGTATTCATTAAGTACCACCATAGTGACACACATTAAAGTACAGTAACATAGTAGGCCTAAGTATTCATTAAGTACCACCATAGTTACATACATTAAAGTACAGTAGTGTAGTAGGCCTAAGTATTCATTAAGTACCACCATAGTGACATAGATTAAAGTACAGTAGCGTAGTATGCATAAGTATTCATTAAGTACCACCATAGTGACATACATTAAAGTACAGTAGTGTAATAGGCCTACGTATTAATTAAGTACCACCATAGTGGCATACATTAACGTACAGTAGTGTAGGCCTAAGAAATCTCCCATCGCCACCCTGAATGATTACCGCCCGGTGGCCCTCACCCCGGTAATCATTAAGTGCTTCGAAAGGCTGGTTCTACAGCACATTCAGCTCTATCTCCCCCAAGATTTCGACCCTTACCAGTTCGCATATCGGGCGAACAGATCCACTGAGAATGCCATCACTGTGGCTCTCCACTTTGCTCCACACCACCTGGAGCAACAGCAGAGCTACGTCCGGATGCTTTTTGTAGACTACAGTTCTGCCTGTAATACAATAATACCGGACATCCTCATCACAAAACTGGGGCCACAATGTGGTCACATTGTGGTCACATTGGGGCAACATTGTGGTAACATTGGGGCAACATTGTGGTAACATTGGGGCCACATTGGGGCCACATTGTGGTAACATTGGGGCAACATTGGGGCCTGTGCACATTCATACTGGAGTTTGATAAAGATCACCTTTTACTTGTCATCCAAACCAGGGCTCCATTTAGTGGTACGTCAAAGAATCACTTGATTAAAATACAATGTTTTATTTTCCTATATACAAACACAGCGTTACTGTTCAAGCTGTGTGTAATGTTACGGTGACTAAATATATTAAAAATACTTGTGAAATAAAACCTGTGCCTTGTTTTTTAATGAATACTTAGACCTACTACGCTACTGTAATTTAGTTTTGTTATTATGGTGGCACTTAATGAATACTTAGACCTACTATGCTACTGTATTTTAATGTTGTCATTATGGTGGTATTAATGAATACTTAAGTCTACTACACTACTGTATTTTAATGTTGTAATCATGGTGGTACTTAATGAATACTTACGTCTACTACACTACTGTATTTTAATGTTGTCATCAAGGTGGTACTTAATGAATACTTACGTCTACTACACTACTGTACTTTAATGTTGTCATTATGGTGGTACTTAATGAATACTTAGGCCTACTGTGTGTCACTATGGTGGTACTTAATGAATACTTAAGCCTACTACACTACTGTATTTTAATGTTGTAATCATGGTGGTACTTAATGAATACTTAGGTCTACTACACTACTGTATTTTAATGTTGTAATCATGGTGGTACTTAATGAATACTTAGGTCTACTACACTACTGTATTTTAATGTTGTAATCATGGTGGTACTTAATGAATACTTACGTCTACTACACTACTGTATTTTAATGTTGTCATCAAGGTGGTACTTAATGAATACTTACGTCTACTACACTACTGTACTTTAATGTTGTCATTATGGTGGTACTTAATGAATACTTAGGCCTACTGTGTGTCACTATGGTGGTACTTAATGAATACTTAAGCCTACTACGCTACTGTACTTTAATGTATGTCACTATGGTAGTACTTAATGAATACTTAGGCATACTGCGCTACTGTACTTTAATGTATGTCACTATGGTGGTACTTAATGAATACGTAGGCCTATTACACTACTGTTCTTTAATGTATGTCACTATGGTGGTACTTAATGAATACTTAAGCCTACTACGCTACTGTACTTTAATGTATGTCACTATGGTGGTACTTAATGAATACTTATGCATACTACGCTACTGTACTTTAATGTATGTTACTATGGTGGTACTTAATGAATACTTAGGCCTACTACATTACTGTACTTTAATGTATGTAACTATGGTGGTACTTAATAAATACTTGGGCATACTACGCTACTGTACTTTAGTGTATATCACTATGGTGGTACTTAATGAATACATAGGCCTACTACACTACTGTTCTTTAACGTATGTCACTATGGTGGTACTTAATGAATACTTAGGTGTACTACACTACTGTATTTTAGTGTTGTCACTATGGTGGTACTTAATGAATAATTAGGTCTACTACACTACTGTATTTTAATGTTGTCATTATGGTGGTACTTAATGAATACTTAGGGCTACTGTACTTTAAAGTATGTCACTATGGTGGTACTTAATGAATACTTAGGCCTACTACACTACTGTACTTTAATGTATGTAACTATGGTGGTACTTAATGAATACTTGGGCATACTACGCTACTGTACTTTAGTGTGTGTCACTATGGTGGTACTTAATGAATACATAGGCCTACTACACTACTGTTCTTTAATGTATGTCACTATGGTGGTACTTAATGAATACTTAGGTGTACTAAACTACTGTATTTTAGTGTTGTCACTACGGTGGTACTTAATGAATAATTAGGTCTACTACACTACTGTATTTTAATGTTGTCATTATGGTAGTACTTAATGAATACTTAAGGCTACTGTACTTTAATGTATGTCACTATGGTGGTACTTAATGAATACTTAGGTCTACTACGCTACTGTACTTTAATGTATGTAAGTATGGTGGTACTTAATGAATACTTAGGCCTACTACACTTCTGTACTTTCATGTATGTCACTATGGTGGTACTTCATGAATACTTAGGCCTACTATGCTACTGTAATATAATGTATGTCACTATGGTGGTACTTCATGAGTACGTAGGCCTACTATGCTACTGTACTTGAATGTATGTCACTATGGTGGTACTTGGAGAGCAAGGTGTTTTCTGAGGTAGTACTTGGTGAAAACATTTTGAGAAGCACTCATCTAAACATCATCTGGAGTGTGTGTTGATGCCAGTTGCATCTGCATGGTTTGTAAAGCAGCAGGGGCCCCGACTGTTTGCCTCCGAGGGCCAACATGAAAAGTTGCCAATGCAGCAGCACCCTAAGTGAGGAGTGTATACACTCCTCACTTACACTCCATGTTGCTATGGACTATAGTCCATAGAGCAGCATGTATATCCATCCATCCATTTTCTACCGCTTATTCCCTCCGGGGTCGCGGGGGGCGCTGGAGCCTATCTCAGCTACAGTCTGGCGGAAGGCGGGGTACACCCTGGACAGGTCGCCACCTCATCGCAGGGCCAACACAGATAGACAGACAACATTCACACTCACATTCACACACTACGGCCCATTTTAGTGTTGCCAATCAACCTATCCCCAGGTGCATGTTTTTGGAGGTGGGAGGAAGCTGGAATACCCGGAGGGAACCCACGCAGTCACGGGGAGAACATGCAAACTCCACACAGAAAGATCCCGGGCCCGGGATTGAACCCAGGACTACTCAGGGCCTTCGTATTGTGCGGCAGACGCATTAACCCCTGCCCCATATATATATATATAACCCTAACCCTAACCCTAACCTTATTATATATATATATATATATATATATATATATATATATATATATATATATATATATATATATATATATATATATATATATATATATATATATATATATATATATATATATATGGGGCAGCACGGTGGAAGAGGGGTTAATGCGTCTGCCGCACAATACGAAGGTCCTGAGTAGTCCTGGGTTCAATCCCGGGCTCGGGATCTTTCTGTGTGGAGTTTGCATGTTCTCCCCGTGACTGTAGTAGGCCTAAGTATTCATTAAGTACATATATATATATATATATATATATATATATATATATATATATATATATATATATATATATATATATATATATATATATATATATATATATATATATATGTATATGTATATATATATATATATATATGTATATATATATATAAGCTAGTGGCTAGTTTGCATGCCGACATGCCGTTAATGATTGTGTGTGCTTGAAGGAGGACCCTATGGATATGGATTCAATTTGGGCAAAAGCAAACATTTAGTGGGCCACTTTTGGCCCTAGGGGCTCCACTTTGGGCCCCCCCTGGTGTAAACATTGCAGGTTTTCTGTTGATATTGGTGTATAAATTGTAGTTGAGTACAGTTTAGTACATTTAGTACAGGACTGGGTTTCAAAGCACAACGTTGAAGGCAATGAAGGAAGACTTGAAGTTGACAAAACTACTGAAAATGCAGACTTCATATTTGTATGCTGTTATCTAATCACTCAGTTTGATTGGAGTGGAAATAAGTGATTTGAGTGGGAGTCAAACTAAATCACATCAATAAGAAGCATGAATAAAGGCAGTTTATAGCACTTGAAATCATGAAGTTGTGTAAAGTAAACATTCTTTGCAGCCTGGACTTAATGACTACTTCTCTTTTCATGTCTCAACTATTCTAAAATTGGACTTCACTTCATCTCATTTTTTTAATAAAACACAAAAACTACACTCATAAATTAACTTCTTTTTTTTCTAAGTCATTGTGTTTTTAAGTCCTTGTATTTGACATGTACTAATACTTTTGTTCCCTTCCTCTTCTCAATGTGTCACACTCCAATCAATGAATAATAAATATTGTCATAAATAGTTCACTCGTGTTCACATCAAATAATATGATCATATTTTAATAACTTTGAAAGGCCCATAAAGTCATAGGTTGTCAAAACAATATTTTACAGTACAATTCTGCTGACTGACTTGACTTTTTTTTGACTGTCAAATCTACAGATTATTTACACTGTAGGTGAAAAATAAATATAGACACCCTGGATTACGGTAAAAGGAATACCAGTACTACTGTTAGTCGACAGAATTGTACGGTAAATTTAATTTTTACAACATATTACTGGAAATGGAAAAAAAATGTTGTTGTTTTTTTTATTCTGATTCTGAGCTGCCAGTTTTTAAACGTAAAAAAGCGGTACCAATTTTTATTTACAGTAATTTACAAAACTGACAATAATAATCTTTAAAAAACACTAACTTTTATCTAATGTAATTTTTACCATTTGATGAATATCTTGCCTTGAAATCATACATCTAGCACATATTTAAGTATTTATTTTTATTCTGACAAAGAAAACAGTTGAAAGTGTGATCATGTAATATTTGTTGCAATATTGAATAATTATAAAGTTTAAAATCATTCAATTGCAACATTTTGTCATCACTAAACAAAAGGTTGGAATGTTTAGACATAACAACAAAGACATCGCGTCACGTCACCATAGAAACGCGGACACTCTGTGACAGCAACTTGAGGGTTCCAGGTTCGATTCCTGCTTTCGCCATCCTAGTCACTGCCGTTGTGTCCTTGGGCAAGACACTTTACCCACCTGCTCCCAGTGCCACCCACACTGGTTTAAATGTAACTTAGATATTGGATTTCACTATGTAAAGCGCTTTGAGTCACTAGAGAATAGCGCTATATAAATGTAATTCACTTCACTTCACTTCTTGTGGACGCTTCAACCCACGACGTTCTGACACGTGACTTCACGCGGGCGCTCTGAAGCGCGACTTTACGTGGACGTTCTGACACGCGACGTGACTCGGATGCTCTGAGACTCAATCCCACGCGGGTGTTCCGAGACCCGACTCTCTGAGACGTAACCGGACGTGGACGATCCGAAATGTACCGTGACGTGGATCGGACGAGAGTGATCCCACGTCACGACGAGAGAATATAAGTGGAGCATGATATGATTGCACACAATCATCAGCAGCAGGTTTCCTCTCAGGAGACGCGGGAGAAATGCTGCGCGTGCAGCTGCAACTAAAATGTGACATGTTGATTATGATTGCGTCACATCATGTAAACTGTCAGGTTCAAACACTGAACTATCTATTAAACGAGACAAGAAGCAAGGAATCAGGCAGAGACAGAGTTCAATTTTGCTCATGAGGAGAAACGTTTGGGGCTGCACACTCAGTTACAGTGTCCCACCACGCTCTAAGGTACAGCCCCCGCGCTCCTCTATTTATTCAGGAGTTCCCTAGTTCACATCACTGAGGCTGCCTCTAAAAGGAGTGGTCACACATATCATGCGAGCAGCTCAGCACACACAATACGTGATTATTCAGAACGGAATGTGCTGGGGACTTGTGATTTTGCCTTGTCTCTGCTTTGTCTGCGTGCTGTCGTATTATCTTCGTTGAGGTACTTGAAGTCCGTCCTTGGCTGTTTAGCAGGCAGGGTCTGGAAACAGAAACTGCTGCTGCGAGACAACTTGCAGTGGAAGATAACAAGTTGTGTGCCTTTGCACAGATAGAAAAGTACAACTTGAGCACAATAGATAATAACTATAGCAACGGCCTTTAAGCATAAGAGTTGTGTGACAACTTATACATAATTATTCTAATATAAACATCAATGATGATCGACTGACACGTAACCAGCTGGACTTTTGCTGTCCCAGTCATGTTAAGCTAACTTGTCCAGGCTCTTCTATGCTTGGCTTTATTAAAAAAAAAATATATATATATTTCCAAATTAATCACTGCCATTATTATATACCTGTAATGTAATGTAATGTGACCACTTTTCTATTCATTTGGAAACAAATGGCACATCTTGCAAGATTGTATGGTTGCAAATATGCACTCAAGTCTTCAATGATTGTGTCCTTGCAAATTTGTGTGGTTACAAATAAAGTCTTCGGACCGATGCTTTGTCTTTGTGGCTTAATGATCCCTTCTGCAAAGTATTCCAGCTGCAACACACATGGACTTCCACTGGGGGGTGCTAAAGGCTCAACAAATCATATATATAAGAATACACTTTACACAATACTAGATTGGCCTCCATATATGAAGACACACCATAGGACTTTTAAAAAAAGTTTTAGTCCGTCAAATGATCATGTTTACATGCACACAAGTACCACCAACATGCAGCATAGTAAGCCTAAGTATTCATTAAAAGCAAGGCAGAGGTTTTATTTACACACTAAATTGGCCTCCATATATGAAGACACCATATAGGCCTTTTTAAAAAACAGTTTTAGTCCGTCAAATAATCATATTTACATGCAACAAGTACCACCAACATGCAGTAACGTAGTAAACCTAAGTATTCATTAAAAACAAGGCAGAGGTTTTATTTACACAATACTAGATTGGCCTCCATATATGAAGACACACCATAGGCCTTTTAAAAAAATAGTTTTAGTCCGTCAAATAATCATATTTACACGCAACAAGTACCACCAACATGCAGTAGTGTAGTAAGCCCAAGTATTCATTAAAAACAAGGCAGAGGTTTTATTTACCGAGTATGTGCTGTGTTATTTTTGTGTTTGTTTTGTTTTGTACAGCACTACATGTTTGCCACTTGCCTGTGCATGAGAAGTGCTATGATTTAAATTCTATTAATATTGTTGGCCCCTGTGACAACACAGCAAGTTTGAACAGTAACACTGTGTTTGAATATAGGCAAATTAAACACTACTCAAGTGGAGTTTTTTTTCTGACGAGATGGAGACACAGTTTGAGAATCACTGGTTTTGATTACAAGTCAAATGTGATATCGGACTCTAGTATAAATGCGCACAGGCCCCGATGTGGCCCCGGTGTGGCCCCAATAAACAAGGAAGTCTCTACTACTACAACATAAAATATAAGTCACCACACATTTTTTGTACGTGAAAATAAATTAAAGTAATATAATGTATAAATATCATATCATGTATTAATATATATATATATATATATATATATATATATATAATTTAACCAGTAAAACTGAATATTTAAATAATTATTTGGCCTACCACTAGTGGCTGAGTCGCGTATGGAGAGTATGGCTGTTGATCTCAAAAAGGCGCCGTGTGGTTACATAAGGAGTTTTTGACCAATCATTTAAGAGATCCTCTCCTCTAGCCATACTCTCTCTGATTGGTGTTCTCACCCCGCTGCTGCTGTTCGCCGGTCAAACCCTCTTTCTTATCTGTGGGCTTCCAATTGTTTTACAGCTTCCTTTATTCCTTCTTCCACACATTTAGTAGTCTTATTGAACTTTCTAAGCACTCACTATCTCTGTTGCACCGCTTCACTTTCAGCCTGCTAGCTGCTAGGCTAGAAAAGCTAAGTTAATCCCGGTCCGACGCTATGAGGTCTGTCACACCGCTACCTCTCCATCTGGCTGTTATCTATCGGCCCATAGGCCCTATTCGGACTTTATCAGCGGATTTTAAGAGTTTGTCGCTGACACACGCAGATAATATAATTATAATGTGGGATTTCAATATCCATATGAATACCCCATCAGACCCTCAGTGTGTGGCGCTCCAGAATATAATTGATAGCTGTGGTCTTACACAAATAATAAATGAACCCACGCATCGCAACAGTAATGCGATAGATCTAGTCCTTGTCCGGGGTGTCACCAACTCCAAAGTAACGGCACTCCCGTACACTATACAGTAATGTCTGATCACTACCTTATAAAATTCAAAGTTCTGACTCATTGTCAACAAGCTACTAATAACCACTGCTTTAGCAGCCACAACATTAAGGCCTACTGCCTTCGGTAATGACACCATTCCCAAATGTGGGCTCTATCGATAACCTCACTAACAACTTTGGCGATGCACTGCGCAACGCCATTGATAGTATAGCACCGCTGAAGCCCAGAAAGGCCCCTAATATGCGTACCCCCCGATCAAGGAAGTATTGGTCAAAAATTCAAGCGTAAGCTTGCCAGAAGCTTGTGGATGGCTACCAAAAAAACGCCTTATTGCAGTGAAACTTGCCAAGGGACATGTAACCAAATATTAAAGGCCTACTGAAACCCACTACTACCGACCACGCAGTCTGATAGTTTATATATCAATGATGAAATCTTAACATTGCAACACATGCCAATACGGCCGGGTAAGCTTACTAAAGTGCAATTTTAAATTTTGCGCGAAATATCCTGCTGAAAACGTCTCGGTATGTTGACGCCTGCGTGTGACGTCACGGATTGTAGAGGACATTTTGGGACAGCATGGTGGCCAGCTATTAAGTCGTCTGTTTTCATCGCAAAATTCCACAGTATTCTGGACATCTGTGTTGGTGAATCCTTTGCAATTTGTTCAATGAACAATGGAGACAGCAAATAAGAAAGCTGTAGGTGGGAAGCGGTGTATTGCGGCAGGTGTTGTGCCGGATAACGCACCCCCGCCGTAGAATGCACCCCCTGACTGTTGTGCCGGATAACACAGCCGGTGTTTCATTGTTTACGTTCCCAAAAGATGACAGTCAAGCTTTACGATTGGCTTGTGGAGAACTGGGACAACAGAGACTCTTACCAGGAGGACTTTGAGTTGGATACGCAGACGCGGTACCGTGAGTACGCATGCACCTGTGGCTTCCAAACATTTGGTCGCGTGCCCGTACGTGCGTGCCACTATGTGCATGTCACGTACGTAACTTTGGGGACTTTGGGGAAATATATGTGCTGTGTGAACTTTGGGGAGGTGAACGGTACTTTGGGCTGTGGGATTGAGTGTGTTGTGCAGGTGTTTGAGTTGTATTGGCGGAAGGGGGGAGGTGTTTGTTATGCGGGATTAATTTGTGGCATATTAAATATAAGCCTGGTTGTGTTGTGGCTAATAGAGTATATATATGTCTTTTGTTTATTTACTGTTTTAGTCATTCCCAGCTGAATATCAGGTCCCACCCGCCTCTCACAGCATCTTCCCTATCTGAATCGCTCCCACTGCCCTCTAGTCCTTCACTCTCACTTTCCTCATCCACAAATCTTTCATCCTCGCTCAAATTAATGGGGAAATCGTAGCTTTCTCGGCCCTAATCGCTCTCGCTGCTGGTGGCCATGATTGTAAACAATGTGCAGATGTGAGGAGCTCCACAACCTGTGACGTCACGCGCATATCGTCTGCTACTTCCGGTACAGGCAAGGCTTTTTTATCAGCGACCAAAAGTTGCGAACTTTATTGTCGATGTTCTCTACTAAATACTTTCAGCAAAAATATGGCAATATCGCGAAATGATCAAGTAGGACACATAGAATGGACCTGCTATCCCCGTTTAAATAAGAAAATCACATTTCAGTAGGCCTTTAACATTGCTGTATGTATATTTTTGACCCAGCAGATTTGGTCACATTTTCAGTAGACCCATAATAAATTCATAAAAGAACCAAACTTCATGAATGTTTTTTGTGACCAACAAGTATATGTTCTAATCACTCTATCACAAAAAAATAAGAGTTGTAGAAATTATTGGAAACTCAAGACAGCCATGACATTATGTTCTTTACAAGTGTATGTAAACTTTTGACCATGACTCTAGGTGACCCAAGGTCATGCTCCCTGGATTTTCTGGCAAGTGCAATGTTAACTGGATTCAGAAGGCCAATTTCATTATATAGGACGGATACCAAACGTTGTTGGTCAAAGTTAAAGGAAAGAAATCGATCGATTTCTGCTTCTGGAGGGTGATTGGGAAAATTAGGAAATTGTTTTTAGATAAAATGCCTTGCTTGGAGGTATCGAAAGAAATTAGTATTAGGCAGATTAGGCATATACACTATCGAGGTCAAGGAGTTCTTTAGCAATTTCCCCCAGCCTAGCTCCTTCAGTCCTACTCACCCGGGAACTATAGGATATCACCTGTCCTCGTATTGTAGCCTTAAGTGCTTCCCACAAAGTGTAATTCCCAATGTCAGGGGTGCCATTAAAGTCAATATAGGCACGAATTTCTGCTTCAACAAAATCTTTGAACTTAATATCTGAAAGCAAGTGAGAGCTAAACCTCCACATTGTGCGGCCAGTGTCACCTTGGTCAGAGATGGTTATCGGGTGGTAATCGCATGCATTAACACAATGTAAGAGATTGTTATCTATTAAAAAGAAACCAATACAGGAAAACGAATGATGAACGTGCGAGAAGAATGAAAATGCCTTCCCATGCGGTGTCCTGAATCTCCAGGGATCCGAAAGTCCTACTTGGTTTGCATGAGTTGACACAAACTCTGCTGCTTTAGATAGCGTATTTTGGGTATGGGAGGATCTATTAAGAATCGCATCCTGGACTAAGTTAAAATCCCCACCTATGATTATGCGGTGGCTATCACCGTTGGGGATCCTAGCAAAAAGTATTGTGAAAAATGTGTCATCATCCCAGTTCGGTGCGTACACAGAGACTAAAATCACCGGTGTATTCTGTATCGTGCCCGAAACTCCAACATAGCGACCCTCATTATCTTCTATAACGTCTGTTGGCTCAAACGTAACACGCTTATGGACGATTATGGCTGAAGTCCGAGCCCTAGCAGAACATTTTGAATGAAATAAATGGCTCATCCAAGACCCCTTAATACGGAGAACTACTGATGTCGTCAGGTGTGTTTCTGGCAGAAACATAATGTCCCCTTTAAGATGTTGCAGCCGAGTTAAGACCTTACCAATTTTGACAGCGTTGTACATGCCTTTGGTGTTCCAAGAGACGCCACTCGTCATCCTACCAGCATCAGCCATCTATTGGACCCCAACAGTAAATCTGTGTGACACGCCTTAGACCCCACGGAAAGGGATTGGAGGGAGGGAAGGAAGTTACAACAGCAAAACAAAAAAAAGAACAACAAATGAATAGTAAAAAAAAAAAAAAAGTAAATAAAAACTATTAACAATAACAGAAAGGCAGCTTTCAACAAACCCCAACAGATTACAACGCAATTATCCGTACTACCCAACCTAAATAAGAACCTTATTCGAGCTCTCTCGCTCTTGCTGAGCCTAACTTGGGTGTTTTCTGATTGATTGAGACTTTTATTAGTAGGTTGCACAGTGAAGTACATATTCCGTACAAATGACCACTAAATGGTAACACCCGAATACGTTTTTCAACTTGTTTAAGTCGGGGTCCACTTAAATTGATTCATGATACAGATATATACTATCATATATACTATCATCATAATACAGTCATCACACAAGATAATCATCAGGGTGTATACATTGAATTATTTACATTATTTACAATTCGGGGTGTGGGGGGGTTTGGTTTGGTTGTTATCATCAGTCATCAACAATTGAGAACAGAGAAATGGATATTGAAACAGTGTAGGTCTGACTTGGTAGGATATGTACAGCAAGTAGTGGACATAGAGAGAGAGAGATCAGAAGGCATAAGAAAAGTATCTACATTTGATTGTTTGCATTTGATTATTAACAATCCGGGAAGGGTGTTAGTTTAGGGTTGAAGTTGCCTGGAGGTGTACTTTTATTGCGGTTTTGAAGGAGGATAGAGATGCCCTTTCTTTTATACCTGTTGGGAGCGCATTCCACATTGATGTGGCATAGAAAGAGAATGAGTTAAGACCTTTGTTAGTTTGGAATCTGTGTTTAACGTGGTTAGTAGCGCTCCCCCTGGTGTTGTGGTTATGGCGGTCATTTACGTTAAGGAAGTAGTTTGACATGTACTTTGGTATCAGGGAGGTGTAGCGGATTTTATAGACTAGGCTCAGTGCAAGTTGTTTTACTCTGTCCTCCACCCTGAGCCAGCCCACTTTGGAGAAGTGGGTAGGAGTGAGGTGTGATCTGGGGTGGAGGTCTAGAAGTAATCTGACTAGCTTGTTCTGGGATGTTTGGAGTTTAGATTTGAGGGTTTTGGAGGTGCTAGTGTACCAGGAGGTGCATGAGTAATCGCAAAGGGTTGAACGAGAGTTCCCGCTAAAATCCTCATGGTGCTTTTGTTGACCAGAGAGGAGATTCTATAGAGAAATCTTGTTCGTTGGTTGACTTTTTTGATTACCTTGGTTGCCATTTTATCACAGGAAAGATTAGCCTCAAGAATGGAACCTAGGTAGGTGACCTCATCTTTCCTGGTGATAACAATGTCACCCACTTTTATAGTGAAGTCATTGACTTTCTTAAGGTTGATGTGGGACCCAAACAGGATGGATTCCGTTTTACCTAAGTGTATGCATAGGTGGATTAATGAACGGGCCTACCGGGCCCAGGCCCAGGGGGCCAGAGGCCCCAAGGGGCCAGGCCAACTTGGCCCCGCGGCCGCGACGCATGCAAAACTACTTTTGCAAAAATAATAATCTTAGGCCCCAAGGGGCCAGGCCAACTTGGCCCCGCGGCCATGATCCATAGAGGGTCAGAGGCCCCAAGGGGCCAGGTCAACTTGGCCCCGCGGCCGCGACCCACAGAGGGCCAGAGGCCCCAAGGGGCCAGGCCTACATGGCCCCGCGGCCATGATCCATAGACGGTCAGAGGCCCCAAGGGGCCAGGTCAACTTGGCCCCGCGGCCACGACCCACAGAGGGTCATAGGCCCCAAAGGGCCAGGCCAACTTGGCCCCGCGGCTGCGACCCACAGAAGGCCAGAGGCCCCAAGGGGCCAGGTCAACTTGGCCCCGCGGCCACGATCCACAGAGGACCTGAGGCCCCAAGGGGTCAGGCCAACTTGGCCCCGCGGCCACGATCCATAGAGGGCCAGAGGCCCCGAGGGGTCATGCCAACTTAGCCCCGATCCATAGAGGGTCAGAGGCCCCAAGGGGCCAGGCCAACTTGGCCCCGCGGCCACGATCCACAGAGGGCCAGAGGCTCTCAATCATTATTATCAAAGCTAATTCTCAAATTGGATCACACAACCTCACTCACATATTCTTTATCAATTATTAAAGGTTGTTTCTGAATTTTGATCACAGAACTTAATGCAAATATTCTTGATTGATTGGCAAAGCTCATTCTCAAATTTTGATTACACAACCTTACTCTGACAAATTATCATTATCAAAAAGCTCTATCTCGAATTTGGATCACAGAATCTCACTCAAGTATTCTTAGCTGTGTCCCTCCCCCATCGAGTCTTTCATAAACCGGTCTGTTCTTTTAGAATCTCCTCATTTGGTACTTTGAACTCGTGAGTGACTGCTCAAAATTTGGTTTCCTTTCCCTCAGTTCAGACTCAGAGATAATTTGAAATCATTCCACAAGAAGTTTAACGCGCACACACACACACGACACACACACACTTGAGTTGAGCATTACTTGGAAATTCTTATATTTTCCATTTTGCTGTTATTATCAGCATCTTCCCATTTTGTCCTTTTCTTTCAAAAAAGTTTACAGTCTGACATTTGTCACTGCTGTCAGTTAATAACTTTTTGGTCTTTGACCCATTTTGTCATTTTCTCGATTCGATCGTCACTGACCACTCTCTCCTGTCCGGCAGACATCGTTGCTGCCATCATAGCCAGCAAGCTGCCTGCAGATAGCAACATTTTGGTGTCCTTTGTGAAAATATTTAGAAAGTAGACAAAAGTACACAAAGTTGTACAACTATTATCTTTATGATCTTTTTTTTTTGTTTGTTTGTTTCTCTGTTACTGTGTGTGGCCAATTAAGTGACTTTTGGCCATACCTGGCTGGTGACATTTAGCGACTTTCTGGTTGTTGTTAAAATTAATAATAGCAACAGTTCTCTTCATCTTAATGCAATTTATTGTGTCTGTCTCTCCACATTTTGCCATTAGGTACTTTGAGCTCTTGTTGGTCAGTCACTCTAAGGTACATTGTTGCTGCCATCATAGCTAGCAAGCTGCCTGCAGATAGCGACATTTTGGTGTCCTTTGAGAAATATTAAGAAAGAAGACAAAAGTACAAGACATTGTACGATTACTATCTTTTTAAAAATTATTTGTTTCACTGTCAGTGTGATTGAGCGTCTTTACCGCTAGATTTCGCGTCTTTTGGCCATACCTGGCTAGCGACTGAAAACATCATTTAGCGCCTTTTTGGTTGTGAAGATAAGTGGTAAAAGCAGATCTGCCTGTTGGTCTTCCCACATTTTGCCATTTGGTACTTTGCACTCTTGTTGATCACTCCAAGGCATTTGTCCCTGCCTTCAGCTAGTCACTTGGCTCTTTTGAAATTTATTTCACTGTAATTGGCTCTCTCTTTCTCCTCAGTACAAATCAGTCTGTTCCCTTGCCATTCATCACTGACCACTCCGCTCTCCTGTCTGTCAGACATTGTTGCTGCATGCAGATAGCTTGGGGTCCTTAGTGAAAATATCAGAAGAGAAAAGTACACAATTATCTTAATCATCTTTTTTTATTCACTGTCAGTCCTTCAGTGAGTCCCAGTGTGTTGGCGATTAAGCAACGTTGGCATTCGATTTAGAGACTTTTGGCCATACATGACTGGCGACTCAAAACGTCATCTAGTGACTTTCGCTGTCTGAGTTTAGCATTGATTGGAAATCTGTTATCAGTTCTTATAGAAATCAGCTGATTTCTGCTTTTGACTGTTAATGCTAGATTGCTAGTTTTGAAAATTGCATCACTCACACACACACACACACACACACACACACACACACACACACACACACACACATAGTTGGTTAAGCTGTTGTGATAGGCAAAGAGCTAATGTGCACAGAAAGAAGGGAAATATGGATCATAAACGTCTAAGTGGAGGAGCTAGAAAACAAATTCAGCAAGAAAAGAAAAAAAAGGAATCAGTTTTACTTGAGAGTGTTCCAAATATCTCCAGCTTCTTCAGTACAAAGACATCTGCTGAAAGCAATTCTATAAATGCTACTGCAAATTCAGCTAAGGTTAGCAATGCACCTGAGCTAGCATGTAGCTCCCAAGATCCTGAGACCACTACAAGTGTACGCACTGAACCAAATGCTTCGGATGCTAATGATTCAACCAACTCAGCAGTAGCCAGTTGCTCGGATGAATGTGAGGTCACTGCACCTCTGGACAGCATAGAAAATGAGTTGAATCTTTCTTCAACACCATCTACAGTGACAACTCTACCTAGTGATCCCGCTAAATGGGCTGATACCCTCACTGAGTCAATGAAGGAAGTTCTTATTCAAAGAGGTGCAAAATCATTTCACAACCGCCACAGCCATTATCCAGCTTCTGTGAGGAACAGTGGGCTAGGAGGCAAAACCCGATGCCTAAACAATGAACATTTTACTTCACACCTGCGCAATGGACAACGAGTACAAAGAGAGTGGATGATGTACTCTCCCTCTACTGGTAATGTTTACTGCTTTGCATGCAAACTGTTTTCCCCAAAAACGCATTCTTTTGTGACAGGCTATTGTGATTGGAAACACTCAGAAAGATTTGGTGAACATGAGCAAAGTGCTGAGCACATAACCTGCATGCAAGCAGTCTTGAACCGCGCCACAGGTGCCACAATTGATGCAGACCTGTTCAAACAGTTTCAGGCAGAGAGCAGCTATTGGAGGCAGGTGTTACAAAGAGTTGTTGCAGTCATTAAATTCCTTGCAGAAAGGGGCCTTGCATTTAGGGGTAAAAATGAATCATTAGGGTCTCCTCTCAATGGGAACTACCTTGGTATTCTGGAGGTCCTGGCTGAATTTGATCCCTTTCTAAAGGATCACATCAGAAAGTTTGGGCAGTTGGGTCGAGGTAATACCTCATATCTGTCCTCCACCATTTGTGAGGAATTCATTGAATTGATGGGTGCAAAAACCAAACAGGCTATAGCAGATGAACTGCAAGCAAGCAAATACTACTCTATCATTGTGGATTCAACCCCAGATTTATCTCATGTGGACCAATTGACATTCATATTCCGTTTTGTTAGCAAAGAGGGCAGTGTTGTTGAACGCTTTGTGGGTTTTGAGCCCATTACTAGCCATACAGGTGAAAGTTTGGCTAACTGTGTCATGTCTGTGTTGGAAAATCTAGGGTTAGAGCTGTCAAATTGCAGGGGGCAGGCTTATGATAATGCCAGCAACATGTCAGGGAGGTATAATGGGTTGCAGGCTCACTTAAAGAAAAGCAACCCATTAATACACTATATTCCATGTGCAGCTCACTCTTTGAATTTGGTGGGAGTCAACAGCATTGACAGATGTGGAAATGAAGTCTCTAAGTATTTTGACTTGATTCAGTCTATTTACAACTTCACAACTGCATCCACACACCGATGGGACAGGGTATTTGGCAATTCCAACATAGATCTCACACTTAAAGCTTTATCCAACACGCGTTGGAGTTGCCGTGCAGAATCTACCAAAGCACTGTGGCAGAACTACAGTAAAATAAGAGCAGCACTACAGGGTATTTCCACTGATGACACAGAGAAACGAGACACACAAACTGAAGCTGACAGTCTAGTGCGGAAGCTGTATTCACTTGAGATGGCCTTCATGGCAGGCTTTTGAGACACTGTTCTGTCCAGATTTCAGGCCACAAGTCTGCAACTTCAAAAAGCAGACATGGACCTTGGTACAGCAGTTAGATTGCTGGAATCTCTGCGCACCTTTGTTCTCTCCCAAAGAGATCTATTTGATCATTTTGAGCAGAAAGCCTTAAACATGTTGGGTGGCACCCCATCTTACAGGGCTGAACGGACGAAGAAACGTAAAAAGTTTGCTGATGAATCAGCATCCCCAGATGTTGTGCTTGAGGGAAGGCAACTGTTTCAAATAGAGACATTTATTGCCTCTATTGATCAACTGAGTTCAAGCCTTAATCACCATCTGGAGGCCTACAAACATCTGAACAATTTGTTCAGTGTCCTTTTCTCTTTGGATACAGAGTCCAATGCTTCAGTCCTTCACAAGGCCAAGATTCTCACTGAATCATACTCATCTGACCTCAATGAAAGTCTTGGACAGGAGCTTATACAGTTCAAATCTTTTATACAGCTCAACAACATTGATGAGGAGAGGACCCCTTCAGGACTGCTCAAAACAATAATACATTTTGGACTACAGCCTACGTTTCCTAATACATACATTGCGCTACAGATTTTTCTCACTCTACCGGTCAGTAACTGTGAGGGAGAACGCTCATTCTCTCTTTTGTCAAGAGTCAAAAATGAGCTGCGCACAAGAATGACTCAGAAAAGATTAAATGCGTTATCTCTAATGGCAATTGAGAGTGAGCTGACAAGAGAGTTGGACTTCAATGATGTGGTGGATGATTTTGCGAAATTGAAAGCACGAAAGAAACCCCTTGCTTAAAGGTGCACTGTGTAAGATTTTTAGGTTGTTATTTCCAGAATTCACCCATTCACTAATGTTAGGCTACCTGTTTTCATGAATACTTACCACCACCATAAAATTCTAAGTATCCATTATGACTGGGAGAATTGCACTTTCGCCATTTCTGGGAACTGTCTGTCATCTGGATTCTGAAGATAGGATTGACTTTAAGCAGAAGCTTGGTGCTTTCTCTGGCAAACTGAACCTCAAGCTTCATTCTCTGCAGCTTTGCATTCTTGTTCAGACTTTCATCGACAAGGAACTTTTCAACTTCCCCACTATCGTGAAGGGGCCACCAAAAGATTTCAGTGTGTCCAGCATGTCTAGTCTCTTCTTCTCCTGTCTTTGAGCCATCTCTTGTTTCTCGTCAGCCCAACTCTCGAATTTTGCCTTCATGAGTTTACTCCAGTTGAGTTCAACCTCTCTTTTTGCTTGTGCTGCTGCCTTGAAACCTCTGAAGCTCCTGGCTCTTCTGTAAAATTATTGACCTATTGACTGCGTTCAGTGTGCCCAACTTCTTCAGTCTGTAGTCCACCTTGCCACATTGTCTCTCCATCCCAATGTTGTGCACAGGGGTGCCATCAATGTTACTAGCCTGTTCACTGACAGGGTCCATTGGGAAGGTCTCCTCATCCATCCCATAGTCCATCCTCTGCCTGGCCAGGACAGTCTTCAGATGGGGCAGCATGAGATCTGTCAGCTGCTTCACTTCATCCAAGTATTCGGCAGCCACGTCTGACACTGAGTTCAGGACATGTCCAGTGCCTGTCCAGTGCCTGTCCAGCCACTATAGCATTCTTGCTGTCTACATCCAGATCCACCATGAAACTCTGTAGCACTTGCTCCATCTTCATATCGGCCTCCGCCAACCGCATCACTTTATTCATGGCACTGCTGAAGCCCAGTGTAGTGTGGGTGCCACAAAAGATCTGCCCTGCTGGTTTTTCCAAGTTGTTCATCTCTGCCAACAGCTTTGAAAAGCCTTTGTTGTGTTCTCTGCTGTCAGTCATATGTGCATCTACAAGTTTATAAACATCCTCCACATTGACTCCTCTGACCGACGCCAGTATTTCGAACCCCATATCCACTTGCATTTCTATGTCCTCAGTGGTCTCTCGGTGAATGGGTAAGACAGGCAGAGGAAATGGGCTATCTTGACCTGCATGCAGCCCTTGTACCATGAACTGGCCTACACCTTTCTTTGTGGTGCTCTCCGATGCATGTGTTATCATTTTACCTTTCTCCTTCTCCTCCTCAAGCTTTCCCACAAAATAGATACAGACTTTGAGCCTCAATTTTCTGCACAGCTGCCGTTATGCCAAAGTGTTTTTCTAAGATATTATTTTATTTTTAATGATAGAAGGGAGGAAAAGGGGGCAAAAATCATGTCCAATTTAGTTTTTGGGATGGGGTGGGGGGTTTATTTCATGATAGGTACCAACTTCCAATACATAATATCTCTCAAATGACCCAATGCACCATCACTGAAGTGGGCGTAATCATTTTCCAAAAATTTTATTTTTAGGCCATTTATCCCCTCCCCCTACCTGTGTCTGTGTGAAACCTGTGCTTGTCTGTGTGGTATACCTAATAGTGTGTGTGCAGTATGTGCACTCTTCTGTACAGTACAGTGTGCATGTCTGTTCACAGTATACAGTATTTCTTGCATAGTGCGTGCGCGTGTGTGCGCGTGCGCGTGTGTGCGCGTGCACGCGTGGGGTTGAGGGGCCAAGACCATGTCAGGCCCAGGGGGCCAAAATTTCTTAATCCGCCCCTGAGTGTATGAATAGTTTATTGTCAGCGAGCCAGGTGCAAGTGCTAACTTTCGGAGTCTCCTCCCTTACAGTAGCAGTAATCAACTCCATAAGGTGAAAGAAGAATTAAAGTGAGCCTGAGCTCACGAGACCCATCCCAACCTGAGTTTATAGTAATACAAAAATATGAAACCGAAACGAGGCACATAAACAGCGTCGACTCAACACCAAAATGTACAGTGCGCCATTAGCTGTAGTGATGTATTTTGGACCAAGGAGTGCCACAAATATAGAAGAAAGGTTCCTCGTAGCGTACGTACGAAAGAATAGATCAGTAGTAAAACAAATTAGGATAGCACCAGACCACAATAGAACCCCCAAACTGAAAGAAATCATTGAGGTTAAACATAATCAAAATGTGTTACAAATAGCTTGGACCCTCAGACAAAAAAAAAGGAATTACACCCTGGTACAGAGCGAAACAAAAAATAATCAGGACCGTCCATGTGGGGAATAATGTGACCACCGTTGCAACACTCAAACATTGCTTCTTATTATGAGCACAAATATAAAGCGGTGGTCAGGACTTAGAGCAGCCAAAACCAACAAAGGAACGGAGGCTCACAGTGTCTACAGTGAACGAAAAGTTGTTATGAGTCAGGCCTCTAAAAAAGTTAAACTTACAGTATTTATTCCAACACAAGTTGTTGTCCGGCCGTTTTGTAGGGGTAAATAGCCGTCCAAGCCCATCAGGTATCTTGCGTGCGGATTGATGACAAGAAGTCCTTGGCCTCTGTAACCGATCTCTTCTTACCACCATCCTTCGTTACTAATTAATGCTGGTCGTAGTCCCATTTGGTAGAGCTCCGACATCACATCGCGGTATTTTTGTCGTTGTTCCACCACTTAAGGTGTGTAGTCCTCGTAAATGGCGACGGGGGACACTTGGTATTGTAGCTTGCCTCTCCTGGCCCTGGCCTTGCGGATAATTCTCTCCTTCACCTGGTGCTTGTGTAGCCGTATCAGAACGGGCCTCGATCTCTGGTCTGGCCTCGGCTTGCTCGCGAGTGTCCGATGGGCCCGGTCGCACCCCTGCGGTGATTCCAAGAAATCCTTGTCAAAAGTAGCTCTGTAAAAAAAGGTAGTTGGATGTGGTCCCTCCTCAGACTCTGGTATGCCGACCACTCTGATGTTATTTCGCCGACTCCGGGATTCAAGGTCGCTAACTTGAACCCGTAGCTTAGCTTCGATCCCCGTTAGCTTAGCACATGTTGTTTCCGATGCTCGTGTTGCAAAGTACCATTTTCCTTGAGTGAGGTAATTTTCTGAGTGTTCAGAGACCTTGGTGTGTACATTATCAATCTTTGTCTCGAGTGTAGAAATTGCTACCCTGATGTCCGCGGAGAGGGCCCGGCGGTGTTCTTCCAGAAGACTTGCTGTAGCCGACATGTTGAATTCGCCGGCAGCCCCGTCGGAGAAGTTAGTATAAACGGATAATCAGTATCTCTGCCGCTTCGTTTTGTCAAGTGAGTTGGCATTTCCTGTTGGTTGCAACTCCGGAGTAATATAATCGCCCGCTCGCCGGCTCACTGGCGTAGTTTATGGAGTTTTTAAAGAGTGGCAAAAAGTTGCGGGAGAGAGACTCAACACGTGTCTACTCCATCTCGCCCAAACCGGAAGTCGATTATTGTTTATTTAACACATAAACCTTAGGTTTAGGTCAGGCTGAGTAGAAAAATAAGGACTAACCAAATATACTGCATAAGAAGGGACTCATAAATAACTGACGAAAAATAAATACCAATTTTATTATGTTGTCAAACGATATGGAAGCACGTGTTAATCACAAAGGTATTTTTTTTAAATAACACATAAACCTTAGGCTTAGGTCAGGCTTATTAGAAAAATAGGGACTAACCAAATATCCTGCATGCGAAGGGACTCCTAAATAACTGACAAAGAATAAATTACAATTAAATTATGTTTTGCTAAAATAAATAAAACTGAATCAATAACGAACAATGTTCTTAACTAAACTGTCAATAAAATGAAAGTGCAAATGAAAATACAGCTTCACCACTTTAATCATATTTTTTTGCGCTTAAGAAACGTGTTTATGACTTTAGCTCCAGACTTCTGTTTGTTTGATATTGTCACTACTGCCACAAGTGGTGGAACAGTGTATTACACCTGAGTAATAATACGGACCACAGCTGACGAACATATTTTTTGGCCGCCCACTAAGGGGCCCTATGGTTAAGAAACCCTGAAATAGATGAACAGCTCTGATAAATTCTATATTACTTAAAAGAAAAATGGCTTTGTTGAATAACATTTTACAACATTTAATAAAGTGGTTGAACAGGACAGTTGGAAAAAAAATTTTTGTAATCATTTAAGAATTGTTACGAATAATAAAACAGACAAATGTTTCATTAGAATAAAAAAAAAAACTTGTATTTTTTCTTTAATTTACAGGAAAAACATGTTCCAGGACAATGAGGCCATCACACAATAATCATCAAAGATACAAGATGGAGGATACACCTCCCGCTTAACCCTCCTAATGTTATTGCAGACTTTTCTAAGGACACGACTGTACCCCCCTCCGATAAGGCCTGTGGGAGGGCTTTAAGGGCTTCCTGGGCCAATCACGAAAGACCTTCAACTGGGACAGAGAAAGACACGACCCTTCCGATTGGTCCGAGTCGTTAAGAAGTCATTAAAAAGGCGTTTACAGCTTCGGCTACTCCTACGTCAAATATAATAATGCATCAGCTTGACCGACGCTTGTGAAGAGTATTAGGAGGAAAGTGAAGAAAATGTCCACCTTAACAATTCAAGTTGATTCCGCAGCACACAGAACCAACAGAATTTCCATTTAAACGCCAATAAAGAGGATCTGCGTCCCCACAAGAACCACCAAGTATTGCGTGGACAATAAAGAACGGGGTCTTTTTATTTTAATCAGTATTGTAGCGCATACCAATTAATCAGAGCCCAGTGCAATTAGGTAGTTCATCTACGCATGGAAACAGTTGAAAATGCAAATATTGAAAATCTCTAAAACATCCAAAAGATGTTTTGTGTTTTTTTTCTTAAATCCGAGCATGCAAGTCCAAAACCGCTTCCTTAAAAGACTAAATCGTTAAGAACAATAATGCACGACGAACTACGACGTCGCCTATGTGGCAAATATTTTCCTGAAAGTACAGTCGTCCCTCGCGTTTCAAATACTGTGATCTCACTCTATCGCAGTTTTTATTTGTTAAAAAGTATTTCCTACATATTCATGACCTGAATTAAGTACTAAATCAAATCCTGTTCATGTCTTTAAGTCTAAGCTATTGTCAGAGGTGGGTGGGAACTGCAATGTTTACATTTGAACCGATACAGTACCAATTCCAAGTATCTGTGAATCGATACCAGTAGCAATTTTTGGTACTCTAGTGTGTTTTAATTGTTTTTATAATAAAACATTATTTACATTTAGTGACTATAGCAAATTGTTACATTTCTGAGTCGCAATGACATTGGATGGCAGTAGTGTCGAGTTTTTGGTGGTTTGTGTGTTTTGTTGCGCCCTAAATAGTGTTAATACTGTAAGTATTGTACTTTTGATGCACCAGCTGTTTGATCTTAGCATGCATCTTAGTTGTGGTTGTCATTAACACATTTGGGTGTTCAAAACGCCATGTAAAACCGCTAATGCTAACCAGTAGCACGTCAAGGGCAAAGCCAATGTGTATTAGCATCAAGCTAGCACATTTTGGGGTAATTTTATGTAAATCGGTGCCAAAAAAAAGTACCAAATTTGGTACCCATTCCTAGTAGTAACACGCTACATTTACTCCATTGCATCAAATTAAGCAACTTTTTGGATTAATTATCCTTTTGGTTTTCATGCAATATACTTTTTACTTTTACTTGAGTATTTTTGCAAAGAAGAAACATAACTTTTTACTTTGTTACACTGAGATGCATTCCAATGGTTCCACTTATTTAAATAATCAATATATTTATTCACAATCTATTGATTGCTGTTTGCCAAGACGCGTTCATTTGGTCCGTTATGCAGACTTGGGTCACATGACTCCGTCTCATCAATCAAACAGAGGCTGGCAGTCACATGACCGCACTCAAACCGTACATTGTAAAAAGTGACTTCATAATTCTTCAATGTTTACTTAACTAACTTGTAGATGTATATATTTTTTTGTTTTAGCTCGCATATGCTAGCATTAGCCCTGTTATAACCTTAGGAGTGACTGTAAAATGTGAATTTTATTGTATTAAGGGCTGCAGTAGAGTCGGTCCTACTCAGTACTTAAGTAGTTTTTAAACTGAATACTCAAGTATTTATTTGGATGACTACTTTTTACTTTTACTTTGAGTCATCGTACTCGAAATTAACGGTGCCATTTTAGGCGCTTTGTTTAGAAAGTATATAACTGTTTCAGCGCTTGATTTCAGACGCCTGCCTCATTGATATCGCGTCTCCACATTGATGAGCCTTTTGACGTAAGCCATCTCAGAAGACAACAGCGGGGGGGAAAACACAATTTTGACGATGCAGCTAACAGGTTTTTTGCCGGAAAACATGCACCTGCGGTTTCAGCACATAGAAGCCCGGTTCTGACTTTGTAGAAATAATTAGGATGTTGTTCATTATTTCCAGGTAGTATTTCTGTTTTAGTGGCCGGGTGACTGCCATAGCTATGACATTTGGAGGTGACTTAGGGATGGGTACCATTCACATTCGAACCAATTCCTAGGACCAATTTCCGGTACTTTTGTGTGTGTTAATAAAAAATAATCATTTGATAAGAAAATCTAATTTTTTATTACGTTTAAAAATGAGCCAATTATGACAACTGCTGTCTCGTTTTATCATCACATTTTTGAGTATCATTTACAAAAATGACAATAAGTTGCAAGTCCAAGATGGCAGTAGTGTATAGTTTATGGTTCGTGGCCTAGTCAGGTCAGTCATTGCCAAATATGGTATTATGTTGCGTCCTGAAAAGTGTTAATAATGTAAGTATATGGCAGTAGTGTATAGTTTATGGTTCGTGGGCTCGTATGATCAAGCTTTAACAAATCTGGTCTTCTGTTGCACCACCAAAGAGTGTTATTAATGTAAGTATATTGCAGTAGTGTATAGTTTATGGTTTGTGGGCTCGTCAGGTCAGTCTTTGCCGAATCAGCTCTTCTGTTGCACCCCAAAAAGTGTTAATAATGTAAGTATATGGCAGTAGTGTATAGTTTATGGTTCGTGGGCTAGTCAGGTTGGTCTTTGCCAAATATGGTCTTCTGTTGCACCCTGAAAAGTGTTAATAATGTAAGTATATGGCAGTAAGGTATAGTTTATGGTTCGTGGGCTAGTCAGGTCAGTCTTTGCCAAATCTGGTTTTCTGTTGCGCCCTGAAAAGTGTTAATAATGTAAGTATATGGCAGTAGTGTATAGTTTATAGTTTGTGGGCTCGTTAGGTCAGTCTTTGCCCAATCTGGTCTTCTGTTGCACCCTGAAAAGTGTTAATAATGTAAGCATATGGCAGTGGTGTATAGTTTATGGTTCGTGGGCTCGTCAGGTCAGTCTTTGCCGAATCAGCTCTTCTGTTGCACCCCAAAAAGTGTTAATAATGTAAGTATATGGCAGTAGTGTATAGTTTATGGTTCGTGGGCTAGTCAGGTTGGTCTTTGCCAAATATGGTCTTCTGTTGTGCCCTGAAAAGTGTTAATAATGTAAGTATATGGCAGTAGGGTATAGTTTATGGTTTGTGGGCTAGTCAGGTCAATCTTTGCCAAATCTGGTCTTCTGTTGCGCCCTGAAAAGTGTTAATAATGTAAGTATATGGCAGTGGTGTATAGTTTATAGTTTGTGGGCTCGTTAGGTCAGTCTTTGCCCAATCTGGTCTTCTGTTGCACCCTGAAAAGTGTTAATAATGTAAGTATATGGCAGTGGTGTATAGTTTATGGTTCGTGGGCTCGTCAGGTCAGTCTTTGCCGAATCAGCTCTTCTGTTGCACCCCAAAAAATGTTAATAATGTAAGTATATGGCAGTAGTGTATAGTTTATGGTTCGTGGGCTAGTCAGGTTGGTCTTTGCCAGATATGGACTTCTGTTGCGCCCTGAAAAGTGTTAATAATGTAAGTATGTGGCAGTAGTGTATAGTTTATGGTTCGTGGGCTAGTCAAGTCAGTCTTTGCCAAATCTGGTCTTCTGTTGCGCCCTGAATAGTGTTAATAATGTACGTATATGGCAGTAGTGTATAGTTTATGGTTTGTGGGCTAGTCAGGTTGGTCTTTGCCAAATCTGGTCTTCTGTTGCGCCCTGAAAAGTGTTAATAATGTAAGTATTGTACTTATTATTTCATCTTTAAAGGTCTCTGATTATGTTTCAAAACATACTCAGAAGGTTGTGAACATTTTTTGTGCTCTATAAAAATACTCGGTATTATTAAAAACGATCACACCTCAACGAGGGACGACTGCACTGGAAACCTTTGCACGGAGAGGACATAGGAACAGAAAGTAAACAAGGTCCAGATTCACACTCCATCTGTCAGCAGCAGCGTCTTGTTCAACACCAACTTTGTAAATAAACCTTCGTAGAAAAGAACAAGCACATGGGGGTCAAACATGTAGACCTGTACCAGTTTTAAAGACATGATGAAACCATGAACTGGGACTGAGGTCTTCGGTGAAACACGTGGTTCTTACTCGCTTTCAGGAAAATAACAAACTGTATGAAGACGTTTCCTACGTGTCTGAGGGGTAGTCATGTTCCTTTTGAGGTGATACTCTGTCTGTAAGGACACACACGTGTGGAGTGAACAACACAACAACAATATTCCACATCTGTACTGTTCTTGTTTCAAGCCTCCGGTACACCGTGTGGAACATGGTGTGTGACGCTTGAGACTTGTCTGTCCTGACAAAGATCTCAATGCAGAGTCCTGGTACAAGTTTTTTTTTCTCACTTCCAATAAGATACCGACATTGGAGCCTTGAGTATAAATCCCGTACAAATCATACACACTTGTGTTGTTTTGTAGTGTGGAATGTTAGAAAAGACGAGAACAGAGTTGTGGTTTTAAAGTAGCGAGTTGATTTGTTTTTGGCGACACCTGGTGGTCACAATAATTATTTCAGTTAAGCTTATAATGCCGGAAGTTTAATGACGCGGACACGTTTGTTACTGGATACTTTCTGATACATTTCAAAATCGCATCCGTTTTTTTTTACTCAATGTCTGACAATTGCGGAAGGTTTAATAATAATACACAAAAAAACATTTGAGCTCATTTACAAAATAACTCACAAGCTAACTAGCTGACTAACTAAAAAACAACTAACCAACTAATTAACTAACCGACTAACTAACTAACTGTCTTGTTCCTTATCCCATTTTTAACATTTACCGAACATTTCAGT